>NW_006296096.1:1184772-1193738 GCF_000327345.1 Myotis davidii
CATGTGGCTGGAGGAGAGCACAGCACAGGGGATGGCTAGGTCAAGTCAGAGCTTATGTTCAAGCCATCTTCACACTCCCCACTTTCCTAGAGATCCTCCTAAACCAGCGGTTCTCAACCTGTGGGTCGCGACCCCTTTGGGGGTCGAACGACCCTTTCACAGGAGTCACCTAACACCATTGGAAAACACATATATAATTACATATTGTTTTTGTGATTAATCAAAATGCTTTAATTATGTTCAATTTGTAACAATGAAATTGGGGGTCACCACAACATGAGGAACTGTATTAAAGGGTCGCGGCATTAGGAAGGTTGAGAACCACTGTCCTAAACCCTGGCCCTGCACTTGGTTCCCTCCCCCACCTCAGCTCTCCAGCACCATGAGATTTTCAGATGCCCCGATTACTTCCACAGAAGTAATGCCCATTACTTCCACAGAAAAGAAATAACAACATGATCATGGATACCATTGCATTCCATCTTTCAAAAAGTTTCTCAAGATAATTCATATAAATTTACAGCAAGTTAAAGCCTATATATTTTGTGTGTATTCTAGAGTGCTGTATTTCATTATTTGACTGCCAGGAGGGTAATTCCCCATTTGGTTACTAATTACTATTTTTATTACATTCTAGAGACTTTGCTCTTTTTTGGTGAAGTTTTTGCCCTGTAATTAGATGTGATGAAAAAATTAGAAGTTTTAAAGTGATCTTGGGATTTTTTTAAAAATCACACTGAGAGATGAAAGGATCAAAGAGTCAAAGCAATAAAAACAAAGGACACAGCTGTCACTTATTGTCCTAGCACAATGGTTCTCAAGTTTGGCCCATGAATGTATTGGAGTCATGAGGTCTTTCTGTGTAATCAATGGAGCCAATACTATTGTCCTAATGATACTAACAAATTATTTACCTTTTACTTTCTCAACACTTGCACAGAAGCAGTGGTCGGTAAAACTGCTGATGGCTTAGGGCAACCAAGGCAATGGCACTAAACTCTACTAGTAGTCATTCTATTTGTCATCACTACAAACTCAGATAGAAAAAAAATGTCTCAATTAAGGACACCCTAGATGAAGCAATAAGTATTAGTTTTATTATATCTCCAACATGCAGTATGAGGACAGATCCATTCAAAGTGCATGGAAGATCAATGGGCTTGAGTGTAACAGAGCATGACTAGTGCATCGATATGGTTTTTGATTCTACATTGCAACTGGCTTTTAAAAAAAGTACCATTTGTTGAGTTTCACTATAGTAACAAAAAGAATATCCACAATTATCTGAAAAGGTTGATAAAATGCTCCTCTCTTTTCAAGCTACTGTAGCAAACATGAGAATCTAGATGTCTTCTATTAAACCAGAAATTAAAGAGGTTTGCAAAAATGTAAATCAATGCCATTTTTCTTCTGTTTTTTTGTATATATATTTTTTTTTTGGGGGGGGGGTCAGAATGTGCACATAAACACATCCCTCTATTCTTACCAGGCCAAAAAAAATCTTGCCTGACTCATTAAAAAGCAGAAGCTTTTGACTTGTTTATAACAAGAAGAATCCATCCTATCTAATAAAAGAGAAATATGCAAATTAGTGTACAACTGCTACCCTCCCCATTGGCTAATCAGGGCGATATGCAAATTAACTGCCAGCCAAGGTGGCGGCCGGCAGCCAGGCAGCTTGAAACTAGCATGAGGCTTGTTTGCTTCAGTGACGGAGGACTCCAACGTTCCCCACCTGCCGCTACAGGCCTCTCCATCCTGAAAACGGCCCTCAGCCCCTCACCCAGACTGGCCAGGCACCCCAGTGGGGACGCCCACCCTGAAGCAACAAGATGGCGGCTAATTTGCATACTGAAGGCGGGTGGCAGCAGGCAAGGCTGTCCGCAGTCCGGGACCTGGATCTGTGACCCTGCCAGGCAGGGGGCAGTGCAAGAGGCTGTCCGAGGTCCCAGGACCTGGATCCATGACCCTGACTGGCAGGGCAGCAGCTCGCACAGGGGCGGATTGGCCGGGGTTGGGCAGGGCAGGACATCTGGCTTCCGCACAGCCCCAGTCACTCTGGGCAGGTGAGCAGCGCAGAGAGCCTCTGGATAGGGGAGGCAGGCTGTCAGAGGGTGGCCTGTACTCCCCATATGGCGGTGGTGACAGCTGTGAGCACGCCAAGCGGAGCCTGCAGGCTGAGCTGAAGTAGCACCTGCAGGCCGTCAGCGCCCAGGAGTGGCTGCGCAAGATCCACCTCCTGGCCCAGAAGGTGCAGGATTGCAGGGACAGCCACCGTAGCGGGCCAGACTGACATCCTCCTGGCCACACCACAGGGGTTTGCAGATATGCAAAGCCAAAGGCCTCTCATGTGTGTTCCCCTGGCGTGCGAACATCCCCCAGCACATTGTAACCCTCCCATGCCTGCAACACTTGCAAACCAAGGCGTACACAAGTTCCCCCTGCCTCTCCACCGCACTTCCATCAACCCAGCATGCCTAACACCCCCACAGGATGTGCACACATCCCCTCTGATGCGCTCACGTCCTTTGGAGAGTGTCTGGGTGTTCTGGGTGCTGAGGGTGGGCGCCTGTGAGATGGCAGTGAGAGGGCGGAGTGGTGATGCCCTGTTCTCACAGAGACCAGTGCAGCTACGAGATCACCTCTGGGGGGTTAATGTAGGTGCTGAGGCAGGAGCAGGTGCAGATAGACACACGTGGTGGGGCGCCTTTGGTCAGTGTTCAAGATCAAGAACGCAGAGATGGAGAGGAATTCCGTCCTCTCAGTGAAACAGTGGGATAGTCGGGGCGACAGTAGAGGAGGAATGTGCACTTTGGGTGCCAGCACCCATGAGCAAAGGCTGCCCTGACTGAGCCTCGCTTGCCTGGGGCCTAGCGCACTCCTGCCGGGCAGTGGGTGACAGGACGTGCTTTTCCGAATTAATGAGAGAAAACGTTGATTCTCCGACTGCCCGTGAAGGTGGAAAGTGAAGTGGAGAGACATGCGGGGAGTAAGTGAGGTTCCCTGTCTGGGGGGTTCCAAATCCGCCATTGGTTCCTTTCACTGCTGACTAGAGATATACAGGAGAAACAACAATGGAGCTGTTATCTGTTAAAAGTGTGGGCACAAACAGGTAGTTGGACATTCCCTGAGGGGTCTCAGATTGGAGAGGGTGAAGGCCAGACTGAGGGGCCCTTTTCCCCCCTACCCCAGTGCACGAATTTTGTGCACCGGGCTACTAGTCTATAATAATGAAAGCCAAAATGACACCCATACCTGCTGCCCCAAACTCCCCCACCCCCTCCAGCAGCTACCAGCTACCAGCAGTCTGTCTGGACATCCTGGAGCTCATGTCAGAGAGCATGAGTTTGATACTCAAAGGATGGATGTTGCCAGCTTCTTGACAATGTCAAGATTGCTCTGAATTAACTGTTCTACCATCTCTGTTCTTAGAGTCACATGTTCTCATTTTTACATAGTGCCAAGGACAACTTATGTGTTACTCTTTAGTTTACAAGAGAAAGGTTCTACTAACATCCTCTATGTGTGGAAGCATTCCCTAAGTAAGAAATAACTTCTAGAGCATTGTAAGGAGTCAAGAAAGATATGTGACTTTCTTCCAAGATTTACTCCCTGAGACTTTAACTGTGCCTGTGGAGTCTGGGTTCAAGTGCATACTTAAGTAGGTTTCAAACCAGGTCCTAAGAGAGCCATGGGTGTTAGCAAACCATAGGTATCTTGAGGCTGCCCGTTCTGCCTCACACTCACCTTAACCCACACAGAGCTCTGGATCAGTGGTTCTCCAAGTATGTTCTCTGGACCAGCAGCATTAGCTTCACCAAGGAACTTGTTACAAATGCAAATTATCAGGCCACAGACGAGACCAGAGAAACTCTGAGGGTAGATCCCAGCAGTCTGTGTTGTTACAAGTCCCCAGATAATGCATGCACATGAAATTGGAGGACCACTGCTCTAGATAACAGGTGAAAGAGGTTACATTTGTCTCGAACACCTACCACCCCATCATTTCAGAGTAATTTACCCCTATCCCAATTGGGTTTCTCAACACCCTCCATCTCTCTTCACACTGTGACAGGATCTCATTCTCATCTTCTGCCAATGCTTCCTAAAATTGAAGTATGTACAAATAAGACTTAAGGTATCAAGTTTCATTTTAAAAAAAAATCCCTATGTGGAACTGAAAAGGCTGCCCAGAGGCTGACTGCCTTAATTGTGTCCTTTGTCTGTAATGCTTATCAGTAAGTTCTAGTTTTCCTATGGTTTTATCTAATTTTGGAAGTATTACTCTTTAATTTCTCTTTAGCTTATGCGTAACTAATAGCAACATTTGTGACTAGGCAAGTAAGCCTTGCACCTTTGTCCTAAATTCTTGTGCCAATGTTAGAGCAAGATTTCCTGGAAAGACCCTATTGCATTCCTTTCTTCTAACACTGAGGAAAAGGAGGAGGACCTTAATGGCCAGTATATTGGACTCTCTTGGACAGGACCACATTGTCAACACCTGCTGAGTGCTTTTGAGGCTAATTCAACATTCAAACTAGAACTGCTAAGCCTGGCCAGTTGCATGAAAAATATGCCCCGCCAGTCCAATGTATTACCTTTATTGGGAGAATAATTTACATTTTGGATTCTCCTGTTATGGATTCAGAAGTCTAATTCCCATGGAAAGCACAGCATTGATTTGAAGAGCCAAATGGATTGAGACTTAAGAATCCCTGGCACTAGTTCCCCATCCCATCCTGCAGCACCTGAGAGAAAAGAAAGGCAGTACTGTGAGTGCCTCCAAGCCACCTTCAGAGATGGGCAATTCTAAATTTTCCCGTATTGGTGAATGATATTGGAATAGTTCCCCAAGAGTATCGAGCAAGATTCAACTTTGGAGACTGGCATATACAAATATTTCCTCTAAAATGTGCCTTTGATTGGCACTTCTGTCTTGTCATTTTCTACTCAGTATGTAACAAAATAATTTTACCAACAAAGAAACCACTTTTGAATGCCAACTAAATGCATACACAACCCCTCACCACCTTCTTCGAGGATGCATGTCTGCCTGTTCCCAATATTGCTGCCAAAAACAACCCCAAACATTGGTATACATTGGTATACATCAATGTTGAGGGTGGGAGTTCTTGGTATGGCAAGGTCAAGATATGTGAAAAATCTTGAAAGAAACTTAAAATTTAAAATGTTTTTATTAAATGTATTGGGGTGAAATTGGTTAATAGGATCATATAGGTTCCAGGTGCGGATTTCTATGTTACAGGATCTGTATAATACACTGTGTGCCCACCACCTAAAGTCAGATCATCTTCCATCACTATATAGTAGGCCCCGTTCACCTCCCACTGCCCCACCCTCTCTAACTTTAAAATAGTAAGCAAATATAGCTTTCTCTCTTTTGTCAACTCAGGGAAGAAAAGATAGGCTGAAGATTATTTGGTCAGGGATATCTGTATTCTTAGCCTATATTCCCTTACTAACTTCTGTGGCACACACAGATCACTTAATATTGGGGAGAGAAAATCACAAAGGTCACACCTATTATCCTTTTGGTAAGACCACCCTGTGTCAGATGCAACACCATCGTGTTCTTAAAGATCTCCAGGAGAAGAGTTCATTCTTTCATCTCTTTTCTCTAATGACATACAATAGGACACTGGAGAAAATTTTGTAGATTCCCCTCTCCTTTGTGGTGACACTTATCCCATATGAGATGCTAATGAAGTAATAGAAAGTAAGTAATAGAAACTGGCTCTGGCTCTTGGAAGCAATATATAAGTAAGGGGATATGACTTGGGGCTCGCTGAATTGATGGAAAGCTGAAAGAACAGGGTTGAGAGAGCAAGAAGCATGAAAGACCTGGAGAGAAGGGTCATAATGAATAAAACAAGCAACAATTTGGTGTAGGTACAATGTAACCAAGACATCACTTTGACAGTGGCTGGGATATTGTTATGCATCTGATCTCTGAAATTCTGCTCCTTCCTTATGTCACATACACAGAATTGAAAGTCCCCAAGTGCAAGCACCATATTGGTGAAGCTTAGATCACTGTGACCCAACCTGGTTTGGAGGAAATATTTTGCCCCCTTGGCCTCCATAGTGGGAACAGACAGAGGGAGGCAGAAACTAGGATGGCTTTCTGGCCAATAAAATACTTAAGAGGATTAATTCCCAATAAAGAAACGGGGTCACCATTGGGAAGGAAAATAGATATATAATAGCCCATAACAATAAGATATTAGTCTTTCTCCAAAAGGGATTTAAGTATTGAATATTATGGTTAAAATCAAATACTGACACCTGGCTAGTGTGGCTCAGTTGGTTGAGCATCATAGGATGTTCCAAAAGGTCGCTGGTTGATTCCCAGTCAGGGCACATGCCCGTTTCAAACTGGATCCCCTGTAGGAGGCATGCAGGAAGTAGGTGATTGATGTTTCACTCACATCAATGTTTCTCTCTCCCTTTCTCTCTAAAATCAATAAAAAACATGTATTTTTTAAAAAAATCTTGCCACAGTGTACAACATTTCCTCATCACACACTTTCCTTACATTTCTCAAGGCTGCTGGCCCAGCAATGAACTGCTTGATGGTCTTTATCTGCATTGCAACAATGGTAGATGTTTTGTATTTTGATGTATGTTTCACTATTGCATCTCTGAGCTTGGGTTCTTACAAGGTACAATGATTTTAAAAAACATTATCAACCTACATCTTTTTTAAAACTATATTTTTATATTTTTAGTGATTTCAGAGAGGAATGGAGAGGGAGAGAGAGATAGAAACATCAATGGTAAGAGAGAATCATTGATCGGTTGTCTCCTACACACCCCACATTGGACACGACTCCTTCTGGGGATGGAGCACACAAACCTAGCTTGTGCCCTGACTGGGAATTGAACCGTGACCTCCTGGTTCATAGGCTGATGCTCAACCACTGAGCCACACCATCTGGGCTATCAACCTAGATCTTGATGTAGATGGTTACTGTGTCTCAAAACAGAGAAGTAACAAATGTTCTGTGGCCACAGCTAAATCATTCCACCAGAAAAAGAAACCTGATATATCCGCACTGAGTCCTACCAATTCAGAATCCATGTCATGTCAAAAAGAGGTCAGTGGACCACAGTACTTCTTAATGACCAAATGGCACACACATATTTCATGACCAAGGTGCACCTCTCTCTAAGGTGCACCATCTCTAAGAAAGAGGAAACACTACCAAATGTAAGAATATTTTCTTATTATGAAGAATTTATATCTTATGTGCATTAAAAGAGTTATTTTATTCCAGCTGGCATGGCTCAGTGGTTGAGCATCAACCTAAGAACCAGGAGGTCACAGTTCAATTCCCTCATAGGGCACATGACTGGGTTGCAAGATCTATCCCCAGTGTGGGATGTTCAGGAGGCAGCTGATCAATGATTTTCTCTTAACATTGATGTTTCTATCTCTTTCTCCCTCACCCTTTCTCTCTGAAATTAATAAAAATATATTTTTCAAGTAAGTTATGTTAGTATTTAGACATAGGTTTTAAAGTCTGAATGCCTATATAAAAAGGAAAGCACAAGAAAAATAAATTATACATATCTTCACATTCATTGTCTAACTCTCCCAAATTGCTCCTTTATTCAGAGTCGTTGAAAGCTCTGTCATTTTATATGAATTGTCCTCTGGGCCAAGCACTTCTTCAAAGAATTAATCAAAAAGCTAAATACAATGGTGCTGATCTCCTAAGCTGGCTCTACAATTATTTAGAGTCTGCCTTCTGTTGACTTCCTCTTAAGAATTGCCATCTGATTTACCATCTTTCCCTCTCTTCCTCCCCACTAAAGAATTTGGTCTCTAGGTGTTACAAGATGATTGTCTCTGGGACTTTTCCAGGAAGCTGCCACCCCTGGTGCAGACTTTGATGCCAGGATTTTTAAAGCTTAGGTAATGACAATGAAGTAAGAATTGACACCTGGATTACAGTGATTATTAATACTAATTTTAAGATGCATATGGGTTTCAGAAATGTTTAAATATATATTTAAAAATATATCTTATAAATTTAGAATCAAGTGTGAGGTATAAAGGTGCTCTTTAAATTTGGAAATGCTATAAAATGAGAGTTATTAATGTTGCCTTGTAACAGTTACTATCATTTAAAACATGGGCAGCAGGAGGGCATATTTTTTATGATACCATTTTGATGAGTTTACATTGACATCCTACTTATTTTATAGTTCTAATCATACCATTGAATGTTGAGCTTTGTACATTACCAAGAAATGTAGGCAACAGACATATTCTTCACCCCACCCTTCCCTGAGCTGGAGCTTCATTCTAAAGAAAGGTGGGGTGGAGTCAATGATAGGGAAAAGGGTGCCTTGTGAATACCCAACAACATGAGCAGGTGGGCTTTGGGGGTCAGTGGGTACTGAACCTGGGAGAGGACGAGGGCCTGGGATCTAAAAGGGAGAGTTCAGGATTAAGAAGAGTGTGACAATCAAAGATCAAACTGGGCTAGAGCATAGATGGTTGAACCAAGACCTAGAGTAGTGCCTTAGCTGGTTTGGCTCAGTGGATAGTGTTGACCTACAGACTGAAGGGTCCCAGGTTCAATTCCGGTCAAGGGCATATGCCCAGGTTGCAGGCTCGATCCCCAGTGGGGAACATGCAGCCAATCAATGATTCCCTCTCATCATTGATGTTTCTATCTCTCTCTCCCTCTTCCTTCCTCCCTGAAATTAATTTTAAATACATATTTTTTAATAATTATAGAATGGAGAACAGATGAGTGGCGATGGGGCTGAGGAGTGATGGGTGCGTGCGTGGGGCTGTGAAAGGCACCAGGGCGCATGGTGAGGGGCGCGTGGACAGGGACGGCGCTGCCCATGGGGATGGCATCAGCACCCAGGTTGTGACATTGTTACAGCTTCCCAAGGTAGGAGATACGGGACAAGGGGGCAGAGGCTCC
>NW_006296096.1:1193822-1195037 GCF_000327345.1 Myotis davidii
CTCTCTAAGAAACATGTTACAAATATAGAAGCTAAACAAAACCCCAGAAATCTCCTTTCAGTCAGCCAGGATCTCAGAGCTGGAGTTGCAACAAAGTTTCAAATACAGAAGGTAAACAAAGCCAGAAACCTGCTTTCAGAAGCTGAGGTCTCACAGCTAAAGCCAGCTCTCAGCTCCAGTGGCAGTCATAGAAGGTAAATAAATGCAAGAATAAAACAAAAACAAAAAAAGGAAAAAAGGAGAAATTGGGAGCTTCAGTCACCTGCCAGCCTGAAAACAGCCCTCAGCCCCTCACCCAGTCTGGCCAGGCACCCCATTGGGGTCCCCACCCTGAAGAGGGTGTGACCAGCTGCAAACAGCCATCATCCCCTCATTCAGGCTGGGCAGGCAACCCAGTGGGAACCCCCACCCTGATCCAGGACACCCTCCTGGGCAAACCAGCCAGGCCCACCGTTGCACCAGGACCCTATCCTATATAGTAAAAGGGTAATATGCCTCCCAGCACCAGGATCAGCGGAGATGCAAGGCCTCCTGGCACCGGATCAGCGGAGCCATGAGGCCTCACTCCCCGAGATCAGCGTGACAGGGGGCAGCGCCAAAACCCCCTGATCGCCCTGCAGCTCTGTGCCTGACAGGGGGGAGCTCCCCAACCCCCTGATTAGCCCTGCTCTGTGCATGACGGGGGGAGCTCCCAACCCCCTGATCGGCCCTGCTCTGTGTGTGACAGGGGCCAGCACCCCAACCCCCTGATCGGCCTGCTGTGTATGTGACAGGGGTGGCACCACAACCCCCTGATCCACCCTGCTCTGTGAATGACAAGGGGTGGCGCCGCAATCTCCTCATCCGCCCTGCTCTGCGCGTGACATGGGGTGGCACCCCAACTCCCCAATTGGCCCTGCTCTGACCCCGACCAGGCACCTAGGGATTGGGCCTGTCCTCTGCCAGCAGGAGCCAGCAGGTCGTTATCTCCCGAGGGGTCCCAGACTGTGAGAGGGCACAAGTGGGGCTGAGGGATACCCCCCTGCCCCCACCAGTGCACAAATTTTTGTGCCCAGGTCTCTAGTCTTCTATAAATGAAACTCTGTAGCCTTAAGCAGAGCCCAGGGCCGGCTAGGGCAGGCGGGAAGCTTGGCTTCCTCCATCGCCAGGGGCAATCCAAGCCTCCTGCTTGCTCCAGCTCCATGGCTGCCACCATCTTTGCATATTTGCTTCTGA
>NW_006296096.1:1195918-1212468 GCF_000327345.1 Myotis davidii
ACCATCACTTCTACCATATTCTGTCACTCCATAGATCAGCTTTGACTCAATATGGGAAGTGTTATACAAGAGCATGAATACTAGAAGGTGAAAATCAGTGGGGCCATTTTTGAGACTGGCTTTCACAAAATCTAATTAAATATATATTAGATATATATATATATATATATATATATTAGATAGATTATATATATATATTAGATAGATTATATATATATATATAATCTAGAGTAGCAGAGGACATGTAAGCCAGATTATAGATGGTTGAACCAAAATCAAGGATGAAGAGATGGGCACTGACCAAGACCATATGGGGAGCCCAGAGAGCTAAGCAAATTAATCCACAAGCAGCACCAATTATCTGAGTACAATGAATCAGCCAATCTTGGTTAAAGACTTTACTAGTATCTATACTTCCTGCCAGAACAGATGCTGGGTAGGGCATAGATCAGCCCAGGTCTAGAGAAATGAACAGTAGATGAACCAGTGCTGGATGAGGTAAAGAGAACTGGGTCTGTGGCATAGTCTGATTATTCCACAGGTGTATGTTGGGTTGACACAGCAGCTAATATTTGAGCATCATGGTACAATGAAGAGTTCTTTCTCTGGCTCTGAGAATAATTTCCTGATTGTTTTCCAAGGCTATTCCCTGTAGTCACCCTGACTATTCTCAGTGGGACAGCTAAGTTCCTGATGTAGAAACACCCCTGGATGTGTTTTCATCTAATGTTGTTAAACTCAATAAAAGATTATGACAACTTGAAACAAAAATAAAACTTTCTTTAAAGCATGGCCACCCCACCTCCATACACGCAGCTGGAGTTTCCTGATAATGTGATCCTTGAGTATCTGGAGGTCCTGGCCAACTGACAAAACAATTTGCTCATGACGGTGACTTAATGACAAAGAGGAAATCTCTTATGAACTGCTGGGGCAGCAAGAAGTGTCCAAAGAACACAACATTGTGTTATTGTAGCTGCAGGGACCAATGGGGCTGGGAGTACCTTTTATTTCCACTGAGAATGTTCCAAAGATGACAAGCTCTGCAGGAAATCCCAGGTCCTATATACATATTTCTACTGTTGCTTCCATTCAGTCCTAATTAAGTCCTACATTATTAATAGAAAAGAAGCTTATCCATATGGAAAAGAAAGAAAGCAAAGTCCAGGTTGCAAAAACCCGCATGCAACTTGCTTTTGACAACATTTCCCAGTGCTCTCCGGGAGATAGGAAGTCATAGAAATGTTTGTACATGCGCAGCAGGGCAGAGAGCTAGCAGGAAGCTGAGTGCTCCAAGGGTTGTTTTTTTTCAGGGCTTAGTTTAGTTCATTTGGTAACTACTTTGGTCTGATCAAAAGGTAAAGTTTTTGGTCAATAAGTCAATAATTTTTAGAAGTTGAAGATAAAGGACACAGTGTACTGACACAACACAATTGAGTTTTTCTAATCTCTGTGAAATAAACTAAATTCATAAGCAAAAAGTCACCAAAGGCTTATTTACTTTAGACCAGACCAGAAGAATTTCCAAGACTTTATTGGAAATTTGATATTTTCTACCTTTGCCTGATGGAATGGATGGTCACTCCCTTGGATACATTGAATGCATAACATATGACTTCATCTTAGTAGATTGTCCTGAAAAGAGAGATTCTCCTGCTTGAGGAAGTGTACTGCTATGTGAGGGGGCCATACAGCAGGGGCTGAGGGCAGCTTACAGAACTGAGAGCAGCTCTCAGCTGACAGCAACAGAGAAATGGCAACCTCAGTCCTATAGCCTCAAGGAACTGATTCTATTTTTTTAAAAAATATATATTTTTATTGATTTTTTTACAGAGAGGAAGCAAAAAGGATAGTTAGAAACATCGATCAGCTGCCTCCTGCACACCCCCTACTGGGGATGTGCCTGCAACCCAGGTACATGCCCTTGACTGGAATCGAACCTGGGACCCTTCAGTCTGCAGGCCAATGCTCTATCCACTGAGTCAAACCAGTCAGGGCGGAACTGATTCTAAATGAGCTTCTAAGAGGACCCAGAGCTTCAGAGAAAAAAAAAAAAAGCTGTCCAGCTCATGCCTTTGGCTGTATTTCTCTATTACAAACTCAGCAATGGACCACCTTCTACACACATGCAAGTGTTTCTGATGGGTATACTATACAAAATGGATTTTGCTAATAAATACTGCCAAATTGCCCTCCACGGCTGTACCAATTTACACTCCCACCATAACCAATCATGTTTGAAAATGTCTATTCCCCAGGACCCTTACCAGCACTTAGGAACATGTCTCTGGTTACTAATAAAGTTGAACATCTTTTCATCTATTTATTGGCCACTTCGTTTTCCTCTTCTGCAAATGCCTTTTTGTATTTTTTGCCAATTTTTCTATTGGGTGATTTATCCTTTTTTCTTAATTCACAGAAATTATTTATAAATTGTAAATATTAATCTGTTTTCTATTTTATAATTACAAATATATAATATTTTCATATCAAAATAGTTGGTTCATTTTTTTCTGAAATTTGTGTATAATTTTTTACTCATATGGCAGTTTTAAAAATTATTGATGTGTAGTTAAATTTATTAATTTGAATGTGTTTTGATTTTGTATTTCCTTTAAAGCCTTTCTACACCCAAGATTATAAAATATATTCTCCTATATTTTCTTACAATATTTTATAGTTTTATTCTTATGCTTTTACTTTTATTGCACCTGGAATTTGTTCTGCATCATCTACTCTTCCACCCACCCCAATATGGTGTCCACCTCGCCATTCACCTGATATTACTTTGGATAAGCTTTCTAGTGATGTCTATGTTGCTGAATCAAAAAAAAAAAAAAAAAAGAAAAAGAAAAAGAAAGAACGAAAAGAAATAGCAGTGTGGCCTTGTTTTATTTTCTTTCTCAACAGCATTTCTCAGAGTTGAGCATACTTTTATTTTCAAATACTACCCTCCCTTGCCCAGCTGGCATGGTTCAGTGGTTGAGCATCAACCTATGAACCTGGACATCAATGGTTTGATTCCTGGTCAGGGCACATGCCCAGGTTGCGGGCTCGTCCCCAGTGTCAGATGTGCAGGAGGCAGCCTATCAATGATTTTCTCTCATCATGAATGTTTCTGTCTCTCTCTACCCCTTCCTTCCTCTCTGAAATCAATAAAAATATATGTATATTTTACAAAATACTACCCTCCCTTGGCATCTGGGACATCATACTTTCCTCAATTTCCCTTCACCTCATCTCAAGCTCCCTTATCAAATTATCTTCCTCTTCCCAATCTCTAAATGTTGGTATTTCTCAAGATTTAGTTCCAGGCTATCTTCTTGGTCTCTCCCTTTACATAAACTCTAAAATTATTCTTTAATTACATCTCTAGCCTCGATGTCCGTCCTAAGCTTTCCTTTCTTTGTATGTTCAGAGCTTGCCTGGCATTTCTCTCAATAATCCATAGCCAACTCAAACTGCGCATGTTCAAGACTAAGCTCTTGATTCTCATCTCCTTTTCCAAATCTGCTTTCTCTCTAGGCTTCATCATGATCAACTCAAACCAGACACGTAGGCATCATCCTTAGTTTTTCCCTTTTTCTACCACCATATTCAATCAATCAGCAAGTTCTGTCGTCTTTATCTACCAAATATATCTTGATTTGATCTTCAACCTTTTATCTCCACTTCTACCTCCCTCATTCAGGCCACTATTATCACTCACCCATGTTTCTACATTGGCTTCCCTGTTTCCATTCTCTCTCCATACAGAATGTTCTCCTTGTGAAATGCAGGTTATAGTTCCTGTTTCAAACTTTTCAGTGGCTTCAAATTGTACTTTAAGCAATCCAAACTTTTTTCCAGGTTCTCTTAGATGCAGTGTGGCCTGGGTCCTGACTCTTCACCATCATCTCAACCTTGTTCATGGGCCCTCCTCCAGATCTCTGAACAAGTTCAGATCTTCACCACTTCAGGGGTGTATGAGTTTCCTAAGGCTGCTGTAACAAATTACCACACATTTGGTGGCCTAAAACCTAAAACAACAGAAATTTATTCTCTCAGCATTCTGGGGAGAGAACTCTGAACTCAAGTATCCAAAATCAAGTATTTTACAGATAAGAAGCTAGAATTTGGAAAACACCTTGGAGCTTCAAGAACCATTTCCTGTTTGTTGCCTTCAAAAATAAATATCCATAAGGTTGTTGCTTTTTTATAATAGCAAATCACTTTACAAAGACCAGAAGGAATATTTGTCATGTAGAGTCATAGCAACTAGACTATCCCCAGATCAAAAAGACTCTGATACTGTGTGAATCAACTTATGGAAATAACTGTAATGCAGTGCCTGTGGATTTGTTACATGCATGTTTGTTAATAGGGAATTTGAGATCTAGAAGTTAGGGCTGATCCAAATGTATTGCCTTGCATGAGGAGGATTTCCTTAAACATGTTTAAACATCCAGTTCTGTGTTTTACTCTGTTTTGTCTGTCCCTGGGACTTTTAAATTAACCAAAGAGAGAGATTATAACTATTTATGACTGCCTATAAAACACCACAGGGCTTGACCTTCCTGAAGGTGAAGTGCTGGCCACATTTGCACTTCACTCTCCTTGCAGCTACTTTGAAAGCATCTGCTTTTCCTCTCGGAGGCTTTTTGGGATCAGGACAGACACACTCTGAAATTATCTCCTCTTAAGCAGATAATTCAGGGGTTAATTTATCTTGGTAAACATGAAGATCCTAGAAAAAGAATTAGAAAGTCTCAAGGGAGAAAGAGAAGCTATCCAGACCTCCCCCATCCAGTAAATAGCACAACACTGGAGCCTCCTGGAGAGGTTCTGAGTCACCTGCATGGGGTTACGCGGGGCGGGCTCTTCAGGAGCCATATCTGCTTTCCCTTTCAGCAGAACAGAGAGCTGGTGATAAGTCCACCATGTGTGCCTGGAGAACACGATTGCACGGTTCCTGAAGAATCTGAGCTCCCACCCATCCCCACCCCTACCATTCTAGGGGAAAAGTGACTCAACCAACCTTGGCTGCCATTGCTGGGAGTCGGGCAAAGGTTTCTGTCCCACGCCAGCCTTCCCAATGTTTTATGAGCAGCTGGTGAACAAAATTTTCATCTGCTTTTTAGATATTTAATCTTTAAAGCTGTCTTCTCCCACCTTTCGCCCAGCCTTTGACTCTAAGAACTAGATCCAGAATTCCCAACTGGTTCAGATGCTTTGCACACAGTAAAAGTTTAGGAATTTTAATTACACAAAATCAAACTTTTCTTTACTGCAGGGCTTCTCCAAGCATCCAACAGACTAACTTATATTCTAACTCTCCAAGGAAAGGGTATGGTGCACAGGATTTCCCCAACGTGTGTGGTTACCCCATACACATCTTGCAGTCTACCAGTGACGCAGAGAACACAATTTGGAAAACCCTGCTCTGGGCCATATACTGTCTCTGTGCCCAGGAGTGTGGGAACAGAGGAAGTGTAGTATTTACTGTGGGTCTGTAGGGGCCACAAGCTGTGCGTGCCTTTTGCAGGCATTGCCACTTGTATCTATAGTCTCTCGACAACTTTGCAAGGTGGGTATCATCAATGAGATTCCTTAAATGTGAGATGATGTCATTTACAGCCATAGTAAGTTCCAAACACCAGGAGCATCCAAACAATTAAACTGCCCCAAAAGAATGTTTTTATAATCATCCATTTAAAAAATCAGGCCATTGTACTGAGTGAGGAACAATCAACCATGGTGTGTGGTACATGGCAGTGGTGTGCTCTGTTTGCTAGGCTGTCAGTCACTGGTCAGTGAGGTCATGGTGGACTTGGCTATGAGATAAAGACAGGAGGTGGGGTACCAGGGGTGTATCACAAATGACTCAGTTAGAAGACACTTTGTGTTGTGAAAATATCAGAAAAACATGGGAAAAAGGCCATTTACAAGTGAACAGAAGCTACTGCAAATTCACAGGCTGAAGGAGAAATTCTGAAAATAAAGGAGTGGCTCAAAGTACTCTAAGGGCCCATGAAACTGTTGGCAGTTAAAGGAAAGGAGTGAGCAGAATTTTTGGATTGTGGAAAGAGAATTGATAAAACATATTATTGCATTAGCCGAAACCAGTTTGGCTCAGTGGATAGAGTGTCGGCTTGCAGACTGAAGGGTCCTGGGTTTGATTCCGGTCAAGGGCATGTACCTTGGTTGCGGGCATATCCCCGGTGGGAGATGTGCAGGAGGCAGCTGATCGATGTTTCTCTCTCATTGATGTTTCTAACTCTCTATCTCTCTCCCTTCCTCTTTGTAAAAAATCAATAAAGTATATTTTTTTAAAAAAGCTTTTCATCTTATACTACAGTAGTTTTAGATTTCCAGAACATTCGTAAAGATAGTACACAGCCCCAAATGTCCACACCCAGTTTACCTAATTGCTCACATTTGTCACAATTAATAAACCAGTATTGTTATGTCATTAACTAAAGATCATATTTTATTCACCTTTCTTTAGTTTTTACTTAATGTCCTCTCTCTGTTCTAGGATCCCATCCAGGAGACGATATCACATTTAGTCACTATAACTTCTTCAACTCCTCTTGACTGATAGTTTCACAGATTTCACTTGTTTTTGGTGATCTTGACATTTTGAGGCATAAAGATTAAGTATTTTAAAGAATGTTCTTCTATTTGAGTTTGTTTGATGTTTTTCTCGAGATTAGACTGAGGTTATGGGTTTTGAGAGGAAGACCACAGAGTTAAGGTGCCTTTCTCATGCCATCATATTAAGGACACATACTATCAATGTGGTTTAGGTTGATGTTAACCTTGATCACCTGGCTGAGGTAGTGTTTATCATGTTTCTTCAGTGCAAAATTACTCTTGCGATCTCCCCCATCCATACTGTACTCTTGGAATGGAGTCACCGTGCACAACCCACACTTAAAGGATGGGAGTTATGCTCCACCTCCTTGAAAAGGGAATAGCTACACTAGTTATTTGGAATTCTACATGGGAGATGTGTCTATTCTTCCCCATTTCAAAAAAATGTATTCAATCATTAATTTATATCAGGATGGACTCTTGGATATTTATATTATATCTTGTATAACTATCTATAATAATAAAAGCATAATATGCTAATTAGACCAGGTATCCTTCCGGACATCCTTCTGGACAACCTTCCAGAAGAAGCCACGGTGGTGGGGCTGAGACAGAGGCCCCCAGCTGCTGTGCTGAGGCAGAGGCAGCTGCTGTGGCAGTGGAAGCTAAGCCCCCTTGCACGAATTTTGTGTATCGGGCTTCTAGTTTATAAATAATACTATACTGTTGCTCCAGCGTTGACCATTGGGAGCTCTTTCAGTTGGCTCCCTTAGACATGCCCTGATTGTGTGTGTGTGTGTGTGTGTGTGTATGTGTGTGTGTGTACCTTCTTTGCGTTTATTTGAAGGAGGGGGGGTTGTTTTGCTCTATGTTGTTGTTTTTTTAATTCTTGCTACTTAGTACTTACAAATGCTCTAGGCTCATCTTGGATATTCCTTGCCCCAGCACTTTCTAGAAACAGCTATTTCTCCAAGAAATCCTATTCCCTTCTTTTAGAGAATGATATTAGAAGCCACGACCAGATCTTGGTTGCATGTGTTTATTGTTACTAAGGAGTCATTTCCTCTATGCCCCTTGGGCAAATAGAGCAAAGAAATTTATGTGTATGTAACTCATATATATGTGTAAGAAATAACCCATGTATGTAGCCATCTATAAATAAATTAATCTAAACCAGAGTTCATACTGATGTCTCCAAGTCTAATCCAGTATAACATGGATCTTTCTAGCTCTCTCCTCTTGTCTATAACCTTACAATCTAACAGTGAGAAACCTGGCTTCCTCCATCTGTAATACATTTATTTCATTGTTCAATTTCCAGTTGCCATGTTTATTGATTTGTGAATTCTTACTCCATATCCCCATGGGAGACAACTTTACCAACTACAGGACAATGTTCATGAACAATTCCTTTGCTTTTGGTCCTACAGCCTCATTTCTAAAGTTATTTGATCAGCACCTCTTCTCCCCTCTTTTCCAGAAAGGTATGTGGTACATTTATAGTACACTTAGATCCTTTTGTCACAGTCTGCATTTTACTCTGGGATTCTCTAGCCTCCTAAATATATATATTTTTTAATTTTGCTTATATTAAGGTTAACTCTGTGCTGTGATGTTCTGTGGGTTTTGCAAATGCATAGTGTAATGTATCTACCATTACAGAGTAATTTCAGCATTCTAAAACATCAAGACATAAAAGAAACCTAAGTGATCATTGACAGTTGAATGAATAGAGAAGTTGAGGTATAGTATATACATATAATGGAATATTATTCAGCCATAAAAAATGAGGGGATTCTGTCACGTTTGACTACCTAGATGAATCTTGAGGGCATTATGCTGAGTGAAATAAGCCAGACAGAGAAAGAAAAATACTGTAAATACTGTATGATTCACTTATATGTTGAGTTCACAGGCCGATGCTCTATCCACTAAGCCAAACCAGTTCACTTATATGTTGAATCTTAAAAAAACAAATAAACAAACTTGTGGAAAGAGATCAGCTTTCTGGTTCCAGATGTGGGGGTGGAGGAATGGAGGAATAGAAATTGGATGAAGGTGGTTATAAGACACAAACTTCCAAACCAATATAATAAAAGATAAATTGTCCCCTCAGGAATTTGACCAACCAGGAGTTCGATCACTCGCTATGATGAGTGCTGACCACCAGGGGGCGGCACAGAATGAAGAAAGGCCAAACCTAGGGACCCTACCCATGCACAGATTCTGTGCACCGGGCCTCTAGTTATAAGAAAAATAAGAACTAGGGATATAATGTATAACATTATTATAGCTAACACTACTGCATGATATATAGGAAAGTTGTTAAGAGAGTAAATTCTAAGGCAGGGGTCCTCAAACTTTTTAAACAGGGGGCCAGTTCACTGTCCCTCAGACCGTTGGAGGGCTGGACTATAGTTTAAAAAAAAATTTAGTCGGCTGATAAGCAACAGGCAGCAGCGGCAAAAACACCCGGCGGGCTGGATAAATGTTTTCAGCGGGCCACATGTAGCCCGCGGGTCGTAGTTTGAGGACCCCTGTTCTAAGGGTTCTCATCACAGGGAAATATTTATATGCATATTTATATTATTTATATTTACCTTTATATTATTTATATTTATATAAGAAAATGGATGTTAACTAACTTATTGTTAGTTATGATTTCACTATATGTATGTCAAACCATTAGGCTGTATACCCTAAACTTATACAATGCTGTATTTGATTTACATGTCAATAAAACTGGGAAACTGATACCTTTACCAGGTGCAGAATATTATGATGTGTGTTACCATTTGTGTTAAAAATAAGAGTGAAGGGGAAAAGAATTCCTGTGTTTCACCTATTCCACTCTCCTCCTGCATTTTTGTGTGTTTTTTCCATTTAAAGTAAGCAGATATTTTAGATGAATACCAAATAATGACATATATATATATATATATGCAATTTTTAATTTTTTTTCACAATGTAGTTATAATAAACAAAAGATTTTAAAGAATAATGTTATATAAAATCTGTGTATTTTGTACCATACTTATGTATCATTTTAGGTACAATAACTTGCAGGCTAAAACTTTGTTTTAAATCATTGGTCTCTTTCATAGTAGGGACAGCTAAATTCCACAATTTCACTACTCTGGAAGAGGCCAGGGCCTGCATGCCCAGTACACAATCCAAACTATAGGCAGTGTCAGAGCCAGCATTGAAAGATCCAAGTAGTCTTTCAGAATTTTCACAAACCTGAGGGCTTAAAAACTTAGCAAAAAACTTATTTTTGCCTTGCAACCAACTTTTGCCCTACCCCATTTTTAAAATCTAAGTTATATTTATTTACAAACTCAAAGTTTCATGACAAAGGCATCAGTATGCCCACTCTGCAGTCAAAATTAGAGCAAATGCAAAGGATAATTTACTTACCTCAAGCTTGTAGTCAGCTGCTATGTTTCATTGACAACAACTGTATGATTTCAAGAGCAAATTTCATGGAGGTAAAACTTTTATAACATACGTTAATTCAGTGCCCTTGGCTGTCATGTTCCTCAACTTGCTGTCAAGCCACAGAAGTATATTTTTAGGATATTTCTAAGACAAGTACTGTGAGGACTTATAAGACAATATTTATAGCAGGACTTCCTGAGAAGCTAAAGCATGTGGATTCGGCTACACACACATTCATGTATACCCACGTGCACACATATGCACACAGACACAGAGAGCGCTACACTGCCTGGTATGTAAGAAGAAAAGGAAATAAGTTTTTTGGAAACAGCCACATCATGAGAACATCCTTTTCTATGTATTTTCTGATTCCCTGGTCTGACTCTTATCTTTTGATGTCACTTCAGGTTCCATGATGCAAGGAAAAACATGATATATCAGTAGGAAAGGAAGGAAACCAGGGGAGAGGAAAGGGGCAATGAGTGAGAAGAAGGGTAGGTAATGAGGCAAGGAAGTGAAAGGAAAGGAAGCCAGCAAGGGTGAGGGAGACAGGGAGAGAGGAAGGCTATTTCTTAGATACGTAAGTTTCATGGAATGGACCTGTTGTTTCAATACATTCTCTCACTTGTTCATCATGACAACATGTCTGAGAGGATGACTTAAATGACATCAGTGATACCAAAACAGGGTGGTGAAAATTTGATGGAGAAATCAGAGAAAAAAATTTTTCTTAAAGCAAGACCCTCAGCAGGTGTCAAATTGTTTCTCCCAGTGTGGCCTTCTTTTATTAACCTGCTTAAAATTTCTGCTTCACACTTATCCTCGGCAAATGTGTAACTTGATTATTGAATTATTTAATCACTACTCCTGAACATATGCAGAGCCTTCATAGGGCTCTTTTGCCTTCATAGGCCTTTCCTTCATGAAAAAAAGTATGTATTTTTTTTATAACTATGCTGGCACAAAGATGAATATATTAATATTATCTATTGAAACATCTTATTTGGCTTAAAAGTTCTCTGTTTTGTTTTTGTGGTTTTTTTTTTCTGGTTTTAAAAGAAATTAAGACATTTTTTCCAGGTCCCTGAAGGTATCATGGGAACTTGGCACTGGCCTCACTATGCCAAATGAGTAAGTTGGCTCCTAACAATAGTCTTTGTCAATTGATTGGCATAGCTCCCATATGTTGCCCGTGGTTCCTGAGTCCTGATGCAGGATCAGTGCTATGTGTGACCAGGGTGTGATTTTGTATTGCTAAGTGGCAGTGGGTAAATTCAACTGACCTACATTCACCAGATCTTTTCTTTCTTTTTTTTAATGTTTATTGTTGAGAGCATTACAGATGTCTCTCCTTCAGCTCCTCCCCCATTGCCCTTCCACCCAGTTCCCACCCTACCCCAGGTCTTCACCACTATATTGTTTGGGTCCATAGGTAATGCATATCTATAATAATAAAAGCATAATATGCTAATTAGACCAGATGTCCTTCTGAACCCTTCCAGGCAAAGCCGGGGCTACAAGGGAAGCTCAGGTCCCGGGTGCCAGAGGGAAGCTGGTGCTGGCAGCCGGGGAAAGGAAGATCTACTCTTGCATAAATTTTGTGCATTGGGCCTCTAGTATGCATATAAGATCTTTGGTTAACCTCTTCCCACACCTTTTCCCTCTGAACTTATCAGTCTGTTCCATGTTTCCATGCCTCTCATTTTATTTTATTCATCAGTTTATTTTGTTCATTAGATTCCTTATTTGTTTATTTTGAATTCAACGCACTTCCAATTAAAATACCAACGGCATACTTCATAGATCTAGAACGAACTCTCCAAAAATTCATCTGAAATAAAAAAAGACCCCGAATTGCTGCAGCAATCCTGAAAAGAACAAAGTAGGTGGGATCTCAATACCAGACATCAAGATGTATTACAAAGCCACTGTTCTCAAAACTGCCTGGTACTGGCACAAGAATAGGCATATAGATCAATGGAATAGAATAGAGAGCCCAGAAATTGGCTCGAACCAATATGCTCAATTAATATTTGACAAAGGAGGCAAGAACATGCAATGGAGCCAAGATAGTCTTTTCAATAAATGGTGCTGGGAAAATTGGACAGATATATGCAAGAAAATGAAACTAGACCACCAACTTACACCATATACAAAAATAAACTCAAAATGATTCTTAGATTCAATTATTGATAAATATTTATTTATTACCATTTCATTGGTTTTTGAAATTTCTTCTTTTTTTTTCTTCTTCTTTTTCTTCTTCTTCTTCCTCTTCTTTTCTTCTGAAAGAATACCTTTCAACATTTCATATAATACTGATTTGGTGGTGGTGACCTCCTTTAGATATTTTAGATATTTTTTGTCTGTGAAGCTCTTTACTGATCTTTAATTATAAATTATAGCTTTGCTTGGTAGAGTAATCTTGCTTGTAGGTCCTTGGTATTCATCACTTTGAATATTTCTTGCCACTCCCCTCTGTTGAGAAACATTTCTATTGAGAAATTAGCTAACAGGCATATGGACACTCCCTTATAGGTAACTGACTGCTTTTCTCTTGCAGTTTCTAAGATTCTCTCTTTGTCTTTAACCCTTGCCATTTTAATTATGATGTGTCTTGATATGGGCTTTTTTGGGTTCCTCTTGTTTGGGACTCTGCACTTCCTGACCTTGTAAGTCTATTTCTTTCACTAGATAGGGGACACTTATTTCTTCAAATAAGTTTTCAATATCTTTCTCCTTCTGGCATCCCCCTAATGTGAATCTTGGTATGCCTGAAGTTGTCCCAGAGGCTCCTTACACTATCTTCATATTTTTGGATTTGTTTTTCTTTTTTGCTCTTCTGATGGTGTCTTTGGCTTCCTTATATTCCAAATCATTCATTTGATTCTCAGAATCTCTACTCTACTATTGATTCCCTGTAAATTATCCTTCATTTCAGTTAGTTTATGTTAATTTCTGACTGGTCCTTTTTCATGTCTTTGATGTTCTCACTAATTTCCTTGAAATTCTCACTAAGATCCTTGAATTCTTACTAAGTCTCTTGAAGCTCTCATTAAGATCCTTGAGTATCCTTCTAACCATTGTTTTGAATTCTGTATCTAGTAGTTTGCTTGCTTCCATTTCATTTAGTTCTTTTTTTCTGGAGATTTCTTCTGTTCTTTCATTTGTGACAGGTTTCATTTTATCCACATTTTGGCTGCTTCCCTGTGTTTATTTCTATGTATTAGGTAGAGCTGCTATGTCTCCTGGAATTGGTAAAGTGGCCTTGTGTAGTAGGTGTCCTGTAGGGCCCAGTGGCTCAGCCTCCCCAGTCACCTGAGCTGGGCACAGTAAGTGCATGCCTGTGTGGGCTGTGTGTCCTATCTTGTTGTAATTGAGCCTTGATTGCTGTTGGAATCATTGGGAGGAATTGACCTCCAGGACAACTGACTGTGAGGATCAGCTGGGACTACAGTGGGAGAGCTGCTGTGCAGGAGACACACCTATGGAGCAGGAGTTGCTTCAGTGGGGCTTTGGTGCTCACTGAATCTGCCTCTTGAGTTTGTTGCTTGAGTTTGTTGGATGTGTAGAGTTAAAATCTGATGTGGTCTGAAGCTGTTTACTGGTTACACTGGCTCTGGGGCCCTGCTGGAAGTGCAAAGTCAGCCATTGCCTATACCTAGTCAGGGGCCTCCTCATCAGAGTTACAGAGCAATCTGCAGGTGGCTGCTACTTTTGTTGGGCTTGGAAATGCCCAGGCAAGGCCAAGCTATGAAGCAAGACAAGCTGCTGCTAGTGCCGAGCATTCAGCCCCTTATTGAGTAGTATTGGGTATGCTGATGCTAGCTTGTTTGAGAGACTTTAGGAATGTCTGAAGTCTGAGCCAGGACAAGCCTTTCATAAGGAGAAACCAGGCCACTGCAAACAATGTGGGCAGGGCTGCAAATTGGGTGGGGCGGGTCTTAGGGAATCAGCATGGCAGAGGAAACAGTGTGAGCCAGGTTAATGGAGACTCAGAGATGGCCCCTGCCAGTCAGCTTGTGGCAGAGAAGGTCTCAGCATAGGAACAATGACTTTTGTGTGTACTCTTGTCTGGGAGAAAGCCTCCCCTGAGTTCTTACCTCAATGCCAGATAATCCAGTTCCTTCCCATATATCCCTGGATTCTTTCATGCTGCTGCCCCAGTGCTGGAGCTCAGAGGGATCAAGTCTTAAAGTGCCATGTGCCAGCCCTTTAAGAGGAACACCTGGGTCTCCAGCAGCCTCTGTTAGCCACAATCTCCACTGGTTTTTATAGCCCAAAGTTACGGGGCCTTCTCTTCCCAGCACTGGAACTCTGAGCTGAGGGGTCTGGTGGGGGGCTGGGACCCCTCGCTCCTCATGGAAGGCCTCCCCAGCCAAGATATCCCTCCCAATTAAAAAAAAAACTACACATGGGTGTCAGACCAGCCTGTTCCGTGCCTTTATACCTCCTACCAGTTTCAATGTGCTTTCTTCTTTACTTCTCTAGTTTTAGGACTTCCATTCAGCCATATTTCATGCAGTTCTGAATGATGGTTGTTCTATATTTTATTTGTAGTTTTGATGTGATTGTGGGAGGTGGCGAGTATAGGCATTTACCTACACTTTCATCTTGATTCTTCCCTCTAGATCTTTTCTTAAATATCAGCTGAAAATATGTGCACATCTATATTATAAAGTGTACAAAAGCAGCACTGTATGACTGAAAATGGACCACATTTACTCAGAATGACAAGTTTTACACATGGTGGAAGCTCAGTTCCATCTGTGCACATTTCTTCCCCTCAGAAGCAACTCTCAGGAACAGAGCTAAGTGATCTGGAGAAGATAAGATATCAGTAGCAGAGACATGTCATTCTTTCTTGGTGAAGATTCTAAGGGCATAGAAAAAGAAATAAGGCAAGATAAGATTTTTAAAAAGCAAATTCCAAAGACTTCCCTTTTTTTCTTGAGAACTAGATACTATCCGTAGAGTCTTTTACAATTTTTAGTAATTGTTATTATGACATTCTTCAGAATAAAGTAAGGCATTTGTTTGTAAAATTGATATATCATCCAAATATATTGTTTACATTTTTGTAAATAAAATCAATAGAGAAGTTCATAGAGGAACTTTAAAGGAGTCATTTTTAAAGCAATAAACATCTTCTAATGTAGCCCTTCTGTAGGCTGTGGGAGTGGATTGGAGAGTATACAATACAGTGAATTTCCTTAAAATCAGAAACACCAGAGAAGGATAGCAGAAAAGCCACTTCTTTTGCATTTGAATTGCATTTTTCTAGATCACTTCTCCCAGGTCTCTGCATGACTCATGCCTTTTCTTTGAGATCTCAACTCAATTATCCCTACCACAAAGAGAACTTCCCTGCCCACCCTATTGTTCTTTATGCCTCTTCCATGTTTTATTTTCCTGATAGGACATGTGGCCATCAGAACATTTAGATATCTGTTGATTAGTTGTTGCTTCACTTATTGGTTGTTTATCTTCCACTACTAGAATTTAATTAAGCTCCATAAGAACAGACAACTTACATGTTTTGCTCACTACTAAATGTCCACTACCTAGAACAGTGTCAGGCACATGTTAGTAGAATGAATACTTGAATGAATGAATGAATAAATGAATTCAAAGTTTCTCTTCCACAGCCCATTGGAAACACGCTTCTGAATAGTCTGGGAGGTAACAAGGAGTAGTGCACCATGTCACAGCATGTTAGAGCCAGAGGTCCTGGGCCCTCCTCTGACCCCGCCCACTCACTTTACAGATGAAGATAATTGGTGGCCTAGAGTGGTAAGAACTGCCCATGGCAGAACCACGCAGAGGTTGGGTCTCAGCTGTTTTCAATTTCTGAGGCAGGCCTCAAACCACAGTTTTAAAATAAAGGCACATGAAAACCAGACTGAGTACCAACCAGAGTCGTCTTCTCTAAGATAAATAACAGTCTGTCTACTCTCTCACAGCTGATATTTATCAAAGCAAGCCCATCAGAGCCCCCAGAACAAACAAGCATCTCTCTATTCGAGCTTTTAGCCCAAGCCAGTGATCACTTTCTCATAACCTCTCTTGGTGCCCCACAACCTCTCACTTCATTTTGGATAAAAATGAAAGGAGCTAAAACTTATTCAGAATTTACCATGTCTTGGACATTATACTGCTTTTCATTCTTCATCTCCAAGAGGGAGATACTATTCTTTCCATTTTATAGCAGGGAATTTAGGGTTAAAGATTTTAGAGCATTTGCTTGAAGTCACACAGCTGATATTAATGGAGCTTGGGTACCATCTCAGGCTATCTGGCACCAAAACCTGGATTTAAAGATTACCATATTTGCCGGCGTATAAGATGATTTTTTGGCCCTGAAAAATATGCCTCCAAGTGGGGGGTAGTCTTATACGCCAGGTACACTTCAGATAGACTGCCCATAGTGCTTGCCCCGTGCCATAGTGGCCTCCCGATGCCCGCCCACTTCATACCACATACCGTTCAGGCATCAGCAGTGCTGCTGGGTGTATGCTCGGCTGTTATGCGATTTT
>NW_006296096.1:1212949-1216293 GCF_000327345.1 Myotis davidii
TAAAATGTTAAAATCAAATCTGATATTGTTTTACCTTTTATTTGGTGTGTGGAAGGTGTGCGGAAGAGGGGGTAGTCTTATACGGCGAGTATATAACAAACTCTGTATTTTGAGTGGAAATGTTAGGGGGTCATCTTATACGCCCAGTCGTCTTACACGCCGGCAAATACGGTACTTAACTTATTTTTTTAAATAGATAATATATCCACAATGTCCAAAAATTTAAAACTACATATAACTATACTAACACAAACTCTCTCCTACCCATTGTCACCTCATTCCCCTCCCCCCCCACAGCCAATATAATAAGCTTTTTAAGTGTCTTTTTAGAGATATATTATGCATATACAAGTCAATAAAGGTGTGTGTGCTTATTATGTGCATAAGATAATATTCTTTTGTTACCTTTTTGCTGTGGAAAATGTTGACTATATACAAAAGTGAACAGATTCTATATTGGAGCCTCCATGTTCCTATCCTGGTTCAAATACTATCAACGTAAGAACAATCCTCTTTCAACCATATGCTGCCTGTCTCCTCCCACACATCATAGCATTTCATCTATAAATACTTCATGTATATATATCTAAAAGAGAAAACTTTTATTTTTTTAATATATTTTTATTGATTTCAGAGAGGAAGGGAGAGGGGGAGAGAGATAGAAACATCAATGATGAGAGAGAATCATTGATCGCTGCCTCCTGTACGTCCCCTACTGGGGATCAAGCCCACAACCTGGGCAAGTGTCCTTGACCAGAATCGAAACTGGGACCCTTCAGTCTGCAGGCCGACTCTCTATCCACTGAGCCAAACTGGCTCTAAAAGAGAAGACTTTTAAAACATAACTACAATACAACACCTTAAAATTAAAAATAATTCCCTAATATTATAAAATATTCAATCGGTAATCAAATTCCCAATTGCTTCATAAATGTAATAGTTATTTAAAATTGGTTTATTATAATCAGAATCAAGATAAGGTCCATGCATTGTACTTGTTAATGGTTCTTTTAAGTTTCTTTTAATCTACAGTTCTTCCCCTACTTTTCTTTTTTTATACTCTTTGCAATTTACTTGTTAACAAATCACTTGTTTGTTCTATAATATTTCCAACAGTCTGGATTATGTGAAAGGAGAAAAAAATTCCTTTTACATAAATGGTAGTGTAAAATTCATATATGTCATACTTTCTTCACTTAACAGGCTTCATAAATCTATTCAACAAATATTTATAGAGTACCTAACACTTTTCTATGTCCTGGAAATAGAACAGTAAACAAAGCAAACACACAAGGAAAGCATGCCTCACCTCATGGAGTTTACATTCTAATGGGTAGAGACAGGCAAACATAAGTAAATAAATATACATTAGACAACTGTGTTATCAGAAGTACTACAATCCTATGTAATAAAAGAGAAACATGGTAATTAGCCATAACTTCGCTACCCTTCCCATTGGTCAATCAGGGCAATATGCAAATTAATGCCAACCAAGATGGCGGCCGGCAGCCATGCAGCTTGAAGCAAACATGAGGCTTACTTGCTTCAGTAACGGAGGAATCCAACATTCCCCGCCTGCCGCTGCCAGCCTCTGAGCTTGCAGTTTGAAACATTGTTACAAATATAGAAGCTAAACAAACCCCCAGAAACCTGCTTTCAGCCAGCCGGGATCTCAGAGCTGGAGTTGATACAGTGTTTCAATTATAGAACCCAAACAAACCAGATACCTGCTTTCAGCAGCAGAGGCCTCAGAGTTGGAGTCAGAGCTAAAGCTGGCCCAGAATTAAAAAAAGAAAAGGCCTAAGAGCTTGAGCCAAGCCTCAGAGCTAAAGCTGGCCAGAATTAAAAAAAGAAAGAAAGAAAGAAAGAAAGAAAGAAAGAAAGAAAGAAAGAAAGAAAGAAAAGAAAGGAGCAATTGGGAGCTCCGGTCACCCACCAGTTTGAAAACAGCCTTCAGCCCCTCACCCAGACTGGCCAGGCGCCCCAGTGGGGACCCCCACCTGAAGGGTGTGTGACCAGCTGCAAAGAGCCATCATCCCCTCAACCAGGCTGGCCAGGCACCCCAGTGGGGACCCCCACCTGAAGGGTGTGTGACCAGCTGCAAAGAGCCATCATCCCCTCAACCAGGCTGGCCAGGCACCCCAGTGGGGACCCCCACCTGAAGGGTGTGTGACCAGCTGCAAAGAGCCATCATCCCCTCAACCAGGCTGGCCAGGCACCCCAGTGGGGACCCCCGCCCTGATCAAGGACAACCTTCAGGGCAAACCAGCTGGCCCCCACCCATGCACCAGGCCTCTATCCTATATAGTAAAAGGGTAATATGCCTCCCAGCGTAGCTGCAAGGCCTTCTGGAACCAGGATCAGCGTGACAGGGGGCAGCGCCCAAACCCCCTGATTGCCCTGTGTCTCTGTGTGTGACAGGGGCCGGGACCACAACCTCCCTATCGGCCCTGCTCTTCTCATGACAGGGGAAGGCACCCCAACCCCCTGATCAGCCCTGCTCTGTGCCTGATAGAGGTGAGCTCCCCAACCCCCTGATCACCCTGCGGCTCTGTGTGTGACAGGCTGTGGTGCCCCAACCCCCTGATCGGCCCTGCTCTGTGTGTGCCAGGGGGCGGTGCCCCAACCCCCTGATTGGCCCTGCTCTGTGTGTGACAGGGTGCAACGCCCCAACCACCCCCCACAGGCACTGCTCTGTGTGTGATGGGGTAGAGCCATAACTTCCCCATCGGCCCTGTCCTGAGTGTGACAGGGTGTGGTGCCCCAACCCCCTGATCTGCCCTGCTCTGTGTGTGACAGGGGACAGTGCCCCAACTCCCCTATCGGCCCTACTCTATGAGTGACAGGGGGGAGCTCCCCAACCCCCTGATGGGCCCTGCTCTGTGCGTCACAAGGCGGAGCTCCCCAACCTCCTGATCGACTCTGCTTTGTGCGTGACAAGGGTACGGAGCCCCAAACACCTGATGGGCCCTGCTCTGTCAGTGACAGGGGGCAGTGCCCCAACCCCCTGATTGGCCCTGCTCTGTGCGTGACAAGGGGCGGCGCCCCAACTCCCCAATAGGCCCTGCGCTGAGCCCAACCAGGGGCTGCACCTAAGGATTGGGCCTGCCCTCTTCCACCCAGGAGCAGGCCTAAGGCAGCAGGGTGTTATCTCCTGAGGGGTCCCAGACTGCAAGAGGGCACAGGCTGGGCTGAGGGACCCCCCTCCCCGACCGAGTGCACAAATGTTTGTGCACCGGGCGTCTAGTATATATATAAGCCTAAGCGACTGTCCAATTGGTAGCTGTGATGCTTAGTGACCACCAGGGGGCAGATGCTCCAACTGGTAGCTGTGAGGCACACTG
>NW_006296096.1:1217495-1223289 GCF_000327345.1 Myotis davidii
CAGGCACTGGGCTGGGGCTGGGAGTATAGATCTGTATAAATCAGACATATCTCTGCCCCTGTGGACTTTACAGTATAGTAGAAAAGACATAATATGAAAATTAACTGTTAAATTGTTTGGCATCTATATATAAAACCCTAATTACAAATAGACTGAACAACAGTCGCTATGACATGTGCTGACCACCAGGGGACGTGGGTGGAACATGGAGGGCATCAGCAGCAGTGCAGGCAGCACAGAACATAGCGGGCATTGGCAATGCGGTGCTGGCAGTGGGCAGCAGTGGAGGCACTGCTGGCCCCAATGGGCCTAGATGAGAGCGAGACTGTGTCAGGATGGTGGAGCAGGTGAGTGGGAGGTGCCAGGCCAAGGCAGGTGCGAGCAGGGGCCCGATTGCCTCACAGATGGCGACCAGGAGCAGCAGCGGGCAGGGAGGGGGGTACTGCCTGGTTCCCAGACACTGAGGGAGCTGGGTGGGGCAGGGGGGCTGCCTTGATGTATTACCCTGCAGGGGGATGATGGAGCAGGTGAGGGGATGGCACCAGGCCAAGGTGGGGTGCCAGGTGGGGCTGTGGGGCTGCGAGGCTGGGGGTGTGATCTGGGGCCCTATCTCCACAGGCCACCCTGAGGGACCCCACCCATGCATGAATTCATGCACCAGGCCTCTAGTTTTAAATAATGTGATCAAGGAAAGTCTCCCTGAGAAGATAGCACTTGATCAAATTCTTAGAGCAGGTGAGTGATGGAGCCATGAGGCCCTCTGGGGGAAGAGCAGTTTTTAAGTAGAGGAAGAGCAAGGGCAAAGGCTGTGGACACATCAGGGAAATAAGCCCTGAGCCCAGAAATTGCAAATATTTTCCCCTCAGCTTATATTTTTCCCTTTTGCTTAGTGTATAATAATTCTTTAAAAAATGTAGTCATATTTAAATCTTCTCTCTCATGGTTCCTAAGTTTTGTGTCCAAATTAGAAAAAGCTTGGATATTTTTCAGTCACCAGGTTATTTCACTAGCCAAGATTGCCTAGGTTTAAGGACAGATATAAATAACTTGTAAATAACTGCAGAATCTCAATGCTTTAACATAACAAAGATAATTTCTTGCTCACATCATGTGTCTAGTGCTGGCCCTCTCGGCCCACTTTCACTCAGAGACTCGAGCTTCAAGGACCACCTTAATAGATGCAGCAATCACTATGTCAGAAGGAGTTTTGGCAAACCACACACTGGCAGTTGAAGACTTTTACTCACATTTCATTGGCCAAAGCGAGTCATGTGGCCTGAGTTCAAGTTGGCAGGGGAGTGCGATTCCAATTGTGCCTGGAAGAAGACGGAATGCGTGTGAACAACCCTGATGATCATCACAGGCTCCTTCCACCTTGCTTGAGTCAAGGTGAAGATTTGCTTTTCTACTAACCCCAGTTCTATGACCTACCCTACACAATCATAAGCAAAGTAATGTAATACAGACATACCACCACAGGTCCTCATTAAATGTCCTTTTGTGATAATGCCAATGAGACACTAGGAACACAACTATTGTTTCTATCAACTAGCCTATAGTAAAATTGATTTTGTAACACATCGTTTCATCAAAGTCCCAGAACCTATGGACAATATTAAGTGAGGAGTTACTGTACTAAATCTAGCTGATAGGCTTGTGTGACCAGTTTGAAAATCTGTGTGGGAGAGATATTCAGAGAGGCATCACTTACTCACATGGAGCTCCATGGCCTCCATTGTTCTCTACCCTTCTCATTTCAGGAGCCAAGATGACACTGTTGCCCACTGGCCAGGTTAGCTTTTTTGGGGTGCAACATCTGGAACAAATGCATAAATGAATGCTGGTCACTTGCAGATAAAGATAAATAGTCTGTCTCCTACAGGCCCAGAAAAAGGTGTTGTTTGTTTAGATAGTGGATTTTTTGCAGATTTAGCAAAGCCAATGGATCTTGGAACTTTTGACATAAACAATGAAGAAACTAAAATAAACCCTAACAGAGCAGAAGAGATAGGAACATTTTTTTTCAGCATGAATCATGAGCTAATTATTGTTCTAAAAAATGTAAACTAAATTAATTTATGCTGGGTCAGCAGCTAGAGAACAGCGGGGATCCAGTACCTGCCTTGTGTTCAAATACAGAATATATGGAGACAAGAGCTGTGTTTGATTTTTCTACTTGCTAGAATACAATCTCTCTCAAGTCACCTCAAGTAATGGGAGTTTCTTTTGAGAATGTACATGAGTAATAAGAGAAAGAGGGATCTCATGGGAACCTAAGACTGAAAGCACCCAGGCTTTGGTGGAAATGAAATCACATCCAGAACATCCCCAGGGATATTGTCCAGTAGCAGGAGTGAGATTCTACATACAGGACCCTCAGGGGAAGAGTGAGGCTCTGAGAGCTAGTGCTGGTGCTTGGCAGGGATGGGGAGCGGTGGGAAACTCCTTCATATCTTGGGATCACGAGCCAACAATTCCAGATGTGCAGTGGTAAAGGAGCTCATCAAAGTGCCAGTTGTCTTGTGGAGACCCAGGGCATGTGCCCACTAAAGAAATAGGGACCTTAAGAGCAGAGACATTAGATGACAACTTTTTACCTTATTTAGGACATTATAGCATAAAAAAAAAAAAGACAAATCTCAGTTCTGGATTAGTCAGTTTAAAGATGTAAAAATAGCTGTAACCGGTTTGGCTCAGTGGATAGAGCATCGGCCTGAAGACTGAGGGGTCCCCGGTTCGATTCCGGTCAAGGGCATATACCTTGGTTGCAGGCACATCCCTGGTGGGAGGTGTGCAGGAGGCAGCTGGTCAATGTTTCTCTCTCATTGATGTTTCTAGCTCTCTAACTCTCTCCCTTCCTCTCTGTAAAAAATCAATAAAATATATTCTTTAAAAAATAAAGATGTTAAAATAAATAACTGTGGCAGATTGTATTATTTATTCTAAATAGCCATTGTTCCTCCCTATAGGTTCACTCCTAGAGGGTCCCTCCCAGGGGTGCCTTCTGTTGGAAAGAGTATACATGTTGCTCATTGAGGTCAAGGATCATCATGTGACTTTCTTTGTCTAATGGAATTTATATCATTTCTGAACAGATGTTTTAAGGGCCTTTGGTCTGTTCTTTCTGCCACAAGACTAAGATGGGGGTTCCTGCCTCGCCTGTACAGCAGAACAAAAAATAGAGTGAAAGCCAATGCACTGCCAATATGTACATGAGCAAGAAATAAATAGCTGATGTTGTAAGGCACCAGGATTTGGGAAGCCATTTATTATTGCAACATAATTTAGCTTAAGCTGATGGATACAGATATCAGAACCAGAAATATGGTGCTGATCTAGCAAAAACCCTGAAATGCATAGCATGTTGTCTGAAACAAATTGTTGCCTTCAAAGAAAAATGGGCTAATTGAACTTCTGGTTTTAGTTAAGAAGTAAGAAAGCAAAACATTGGTACCAGGAGTTTGCTTTTATTGCCTGCATTTGACAAGGAACTACAAAAAGCAATAAGCTCCAAAAAGACTTCCAGTGTGAAAGCAGAACTGAAAGGAAAATACGGGAAATCCAGATATCCCAAAACTAATAGAGCCAGGGCTGGGCAAAGGGCATGATGAGACACAGAAAGCTGGGTGAAAGCTGATTCAGAAGTAATCAATCTCTAAATCCTCCTTCACTCTCTAACTCTGGGCCACTTCTTCCTTGCCTCTGTGGAGAGGTCATGGACGGATGTCAGTCACAATTGTAGATATAGGTACGGTATGTAGAGTGAATGCTTAATGTAGAGACACTCCAGTTCATTCAACTCCCAGAACTCTGGCAGCCAGACCCTTCCTCTCTAGTCAGATTAAAAGGCCCTCTATGGAGAATCTTACCAGCCCAAGAAGAAAGATTTTAAGATGTGGATATCAGGGGGTCCCCCAAAAAATGGTCCACCAAGGTCATGTAGATGAACAGTGAACAGTGAACTAAACTGGGTGCCTGGGAACTAGAGACAAAGAATTCTCACATTCTACCTCATCAGAGTTTTGATATTTGAAGTACTTGAAAGCTTTACTTATTCAAAAACCTTTGTTACTTATTTTAAAAATCTGACAGTATCAAACCAAATGTTATCAAGTTTATGAAAGCATATGCTGTTGGTGGGAGAGCAAATCAGTAAACCTTGGAAAGCAATTTGGAAATATCTCATAACATTTGGGCCTGCAATGACACTCTTAGAAAAACTTTTCCACATGTGTTCAGGAAACCTACAGGAATATTCAAAACAGCTTTATGTATAATGATTTTAAAAGGAAGGAAGGAAGGAAGGAAGGAAGGAAGGAAGGAAGGAAGGAAGGAAGGAAGGAAAGAAGGAAGGAAGAAAGGAAGGAAGGAAGAAAGGAAGGAAGGAGAAGGAAGGAAGAAAGAAAGAAAGGAAAGAAAGAAGGAAAGGAGTTCTCCAAGAGAAAATGTACTAAAGAAATTGATTCATACAATGAACTATCATGAGGCAGTAGAAATGACTCAACACCAATAAAGATCACAAAGTGTGGAAAGGAAACAAGAAACAAAATAAAATACACTATATGGTGCTGTTTATGTGACACTCACGCAGGATTCTATATATGTATGCATGCAGTAAAGCCTGATGTGGATGAGAATGACAGGTGAAATTCCACACAGCAGTTTCCTCTGGGAGGAGAGTGGGAAATAAACAAGGGGAAAAGTATATAAAGGCTTCAGTTTTGTGGGTCATGGCACATGTGCTTCGTTATGTTACTCGCTCTAACTTCTTGGTTATCTGCTGTACAGCATTCCTCCCTCATCCGCGGTTTTTCTGTTTGCAGTTTCAGTTACCCATGCTCAACCAAAGTCCAAAAATATTAAGTGTAAAATTCAGGAATAAACAATTTATAAGTTTTAAAATGAGTGTCATTCTGAGTAGCATAATGAAATTTTGTTTCATTCCACATTATTCTGTCCAGGAGGTGAATTATCCCCTTGCACGCATCTCCACACTGTAGATACTTCCCACCTGACAGTCACTACATAGCCTCTTGATCATGCTTCCTTTAAGTGAAAAGGTGAGAGAAGGAGACCTGTCATATATCTTTATGTTATTACTAAAGGCCCAGTGCACGAATTCGTGCACGGGTGGCATTCCTCTGCCTAGCCCAGCCGTGGGCAAACTATGGCCTGCGGGCTGGATCCGGCCCATTTGAAATGAATAAAACTATTGAAAAAAAAGACCATACCCTTTTATGTAATGATGTTTACTTTGAATTGATATGAGTTCACACAAACACTCCATCCATGCTTTTGTTCTGGTCCTCCAGTCCAGTTTAAGAACCCATTGTGGCCCTCGAGTCAAAAAGTTTGCCCACCCCTGGCCTAGCCAGTGATCGGGGCCAATCAGGGCCATCTCGCCCAGTCCCAATCAGGGTCAATTGGGGCCAGCCAGCCACGGGGAGGGACCATGGGAGGTTGGCTGTGGGAGCGCATTGACCACCAGGGGGCAGCTTCTGTATTAAGCATCTGCCCCCTGGTGGTCAGTACACATCATAGCAACCTGTCAACTGGTCATTAGGTCAACCAGTCGTAATGGTTGCTTTAGGCTTATATATCTATCTATCTATCTATCTATATATATATATATATATAGACTAGTAGCCCGGTGCACAAAATGTGTGCACATTAAAAGGGAATTAATTGCCCTAACCAGTTTGGCTCAGTGGATAGAGCATCGGCCTGCAGACTCAAGGTTCCAGTGAAGGGCATATACCTTGGTTGCGGGCACATCCCCAGTAGGGAGTGTGCA
>NW_006296096.1:1224538-1225810 GCF_000327345.1 Myotis davidii
CAGGCAGCCTCCAAGAAGGAGAACTTTCCCACCAATACAACATTCAAATTTCTCTTAGTAATCTGTCTGTGGCGTTTATAGCATGACTGGATGCTATGGTGCATTCATCAATAATGAGAAGTTGGTCTTTTTAATGGTTTTAGCAACTTCACTCTTTATATCAGGTCTAGAAATTGAAGTTTCATTTAATGGAATCGGTAATTTATATTGGGAATGAAAGGTGCTTCCACCGAGAAGTAAATTTGCAACAATTCCTGTAGACGCTGTGGGTAAAACAGTACCACCACGACGTCTAATATAATGTATTAAAGCTTTATACAGAAATGCAGGTGAATAGGATTCCTAGCTGGCAGGCCCCTGACAGCAAGCTGGCCCCTTGTCGATTCCGTGAGGAATGGGACTCCCTCCTCCCTCCGGTTAGGGTCCAGGGTGCAGGTGAATGGGGTTCCTGGCTGGCAGGTCACTGACAGCAAGCTATCCAACAGCAGATTCTGTGAGGAATGGGACTCCCTCCTCCCTACTGTCAGGGTCTGGTTTGAAGGCCGGCCACACCCCCTGTTGGGTCAGACACAGAGTTCTACCACGCTGTGGCCTCCGCCTCAGCAACCAGGACTGACTGCTGCTGGGTGCTCCTAGCGCTCCGAGGGTGGGTTCTTCCTCAGGCCTCGGGGAAACAGCTCGGGGAGGGCCCAGCCCTTGGCAAGGCAACCCAGGACTCAGTACTTCCACACTCTTCTCCGAGGGCAGGTTCCTGCCTGACACCTCACACTCTGGGAAACAGCTGGGGGAAGATGCAGCCATTTCCAAGACAACCCCTGCAGGACTGACTTCCTTCTGGTTGGTCGTGCCTCTGGTCGTGATGTTACACCCAGGGTTTTTATAAAAGTGGATAAGTTATTATTGTTAATCTCTTACTGTGCTTAATTTATAAATTAAACTTTATCATAGGTGTGTATGTATAGGAAAAAAACATAACATATATAGGGTTTGGTTCTATCTGCAATTTTAGGCATCCACTGGGTGTCTTGGCACATATTTCCCACACATAAGGGAGAGGACAACTGTACTTCATCTTCTACACTAATAAAAGAGAAACATGATAATTGGCGTACGACCACTACCCTTCCCATTGGCTAATCAGCGAGATATGCAAATTAACTGACAGCCAAGATGGCGCACTTGAGAACTGCTTTTACACCTTTGGTGTTTCTGTCACAGTGTAGTTTTGACCTATTTTTAACTTTGGGGTGTAAGCCATGCAAACAAAGCCAG
>NW_006296096.1:1226767-1233636 GCF_000327345.1 Myotis davidii
ACCCTCCCTCACCCCCGAGTGCACAAATTTTTGTGCACTGGGCCTCTAGTTATAAATAAAAACTGTTACCAAAATCATCTGAAATACAGTATCTCTATCACTGTAAATTAATTATAATACCAAAAAACTAACAGAGATGATTTATTCCAAGAAGTCTGACCTTGTATTGTCTATCATTGCATATTACAGATCTCAGGGGGTACTGTTACTCTGTTGTGTCTAGCTTGATTCACTTGAACAGGAAAAAAAGGTGGAATGAAAATGTCCTGGAGTTTTATAATTATATCATTAAATGTTTAGAATTGTGAGGAATCAACCAATTGCATCATTCAAGCCCCTCCATTTTATAGGAGAAATTGAGACCCAGAGAAGTAAGAAACGTGCCCAAGGATACCAGCCAAAGAAAGTCCATGACCTAACCACAGTCCCGGCCTTTTAGCCCTTGGACCGGGCCTCTGTCCGAAACATGGCTTTCTTATCAGGGAAGGAGCAGTGATTTCCCAAGAAGGCCTTGAGTTCCTGGACTAGGCTCTAGCTGGGCAGCACACCAGTGAGCCTGTGCCTAGCAAACCATGAGAACAGGATTTCCTAGACAGACAAACCCAACAGTGGAGTGTATGAGTCAGACTGACTTGCACTACGCATCCAGAGTATGGGCGTGGTTAAACGTCCTGCTGTCCCACCCAACCCAGCAATGGAAGGCTCTAAGAGTCTAGGAGAGGCAGGAAGCACAGTGAGTACACTCATGGCTCCCATCTGGTCTCTGAGGCTTCACCAGCAGGACACCCGGCATGGCTCTCAGAGCACTGGCCTTCAAGCCTGCAGCCTGGGTCAGTCCTGGTTCTACCACTTAACAGTGGTGTAGACTCAGACAACTTTATGACTTCTCTAATCCTCTAGTCACCAGAAAAATGAGGGTATGCCTACACCCATCTCATAATGTGCTATGCATTTATATATTGCAAAGTATGTGCCCATGTGTGGTCTAACATAAAGTAAATGCTTAGTGGTAGATTCTATCCCTATTATCCTTTTAGAAGAGAAAAGTCACAATTTTTTAGGGCCTACAAACAAAGCTGCTCTGGGTCAGAGAACAACCACACACACAACAACAAAACAACAACAACAACAACAGTTAGCACTAGACCTATCCCTTCTGCCACATGTTTCAAATTTCAAGTTCAAGGTGGAGTAGCCTCTCCTGGTCTGCAGAAGCGATAGGTGTGGATTTATACTTTCCCACCCCTTTGGAGAGCCTTCACAGACACCAAGAGATGGAGGCTGATGACAATAAAGTCAACTTCTCTTAACCCGCAGATGCAGCACCTTAAGTGGTTGGTAACATCCTGACCAGGTGTTACCAACAAATGAGTTGATGAACCAGGTAATCTGTCCTCACGCAGCGGTGTGCCCCAAGAGGCCAGTATTCCATGGCAGACCCAGTGAGTGCTTCTGTGGGAAGACATAGTGTTCTACTCTGAGGCCAAGGGGTATTCATGGAAAGGGAAGAACGTAAGACAAATTATATGAAGAATAAAATCAGGATGGCAGGCAAGAAGTGAAGGAGGACTTCAAAGGAGGAAGGGATCATCAGGAAAAAATGAGAGGTCTCAAAGTGAGAATGTGGGTGGTGAAGGGTGCTGTACCCAATTCAAATGTATGAGGTGGGGTTGTGGGGAGTCCTCATATCACTGAACAATTCTCAGATACCAGCTGGGTTTCCTACAGTTCAACTCAATTCTGACACTACCTACCTGGAGGTAGCAACACATTCCACAGGTTAAGGACTCAACCCCACAAAACAGCCTTTTTCACACTTCAAACATCAGTCACAAGTCCAGGTTGTCACCTGTGCTTCTGTCCAAATGGTTGTAAAGGGGAGGTTCTAACAACCCCTTCCTTGAGTTCAATTAAGTTGCTAGAGCAACTCACAGAAGTCAGAGAAACCTTTACTTCCTAGATCACTGGTTTATTAAAAGGATATAACACAGGAACAGCCAGATGGAAGAGGTGTGTAGAGCAAGGTATGTAGGAAGGGGTGCGAAAATTCCACACTGTCCTCACATGCACACTCTCCCCAAAACTCCATGTTCCAACAACCTGAGAGCTCCCTGACTCCTGTCCAGGTGGGTTTTATGGAAGCTTCTTTACATGGGCAGGATTGATTGAATCATTGGCTATTGGTGATCGATCCAACCTCCAGCTCCTTCTGGGAGGTCTGGTAGAACTAAAAATTCCAGCTCTCTAATCACAAGGTTGTTTCTCCTGGCAACCAGTCCCCATCTTTAGGTACTTTCCCAAAGTCACCTCATTATCATAACAAAAGATACCTTATCACTCTCCTCACTTAAGAGATTCCAAGGTTTTTAGGAGCCTCTGCCAGGAATGGGACAAAGACCAAATACATATTTCTATCATAAATCACAATATCATGGCTAGGTTTGGGGAATGACAGAAAGTCTGGGAGGGCTTTGGCAGTGAAGTTTATTGTTGGGCAGTCTGAGAAGCAGCCAGCCCTCTCTTTGCCTTTTTTGGAGACAGAGAAATAGGGTTTAAAAGTTCCTGGGAAAGATGGTGGAGAATACGCTTCTCATTACATTACACGGAGGCAGACGAGTATAAGGTCAGGCCCAGGTCTCTGTGGCTGAGACTTAGTAACAATTTCCTGTGCAGGGGCAACTGCCTGATGCACACACTTCCCTGAGAATCTGACAAGACTCAGGGCACAGGAATGAGAGCCCTGGAGAATCCTGGATACATCTCTTCCACTGGCTTTTTTCTTCCTTCTCTTTTTCTCTACCCTCCCTAACGGTCCCCTGATGCCCACTGTTTGTGTTCCTTCCTCCCAGCCATCCAGACTCTGATCCAGCCCTGCTTCCTGCACTCATCTGCAGAGCACTGCGAGTCCCAGCCCCCACCCATGCCCCGTTGCCCAGAAGGCAGACAAATCAGAAGCATCCCAGCCCTGCATCTCCCCTTGCACATCCAGGGAGGCATCCGCCATCTGCTTTCAATGAAGTGTGGGTTTTGGTACATATTATGGAAGCAGAAACGGAAAAACCATTGGGGTCCCTCCTGCAAAAACAATCAATATCCACTGAAGTGAGCTCTTGGGAACTTCCGGGTGGAGAGCACATCACTGTTAATGAAGGGAAATTCAGAAAGAAATTCTGGCAGGGCTGCACAGATGCGAGAGGGAAGAAATGAAATGTTTTTACTCACCCAGCAATCTGGGGAGAATGCCTTAGCAGAGCAAACTGAGCGGTCCAACAGTCAAGGCTGAGCAAGCTGACACTTGATCCCAGCAGCCTGGCTTCTCTCAGTCTCAAGAATGTGGGCTTGCAGGGCCACAGCACTGGGGAGCTGGGCTAAGTTGCCAGAGGAACACTAGCATTCAACCAAGGGCCGGTTTAGCAAAGGTGGGAATGCCATCTGCCCTGAGGGCCACAGTGTTCTAGACAGGGACCTGGCCAGCCTGGGGCTGTGAGTGCCTCAGGCCAGGGCTGCCGGGAGGAAGTGGCCCGCCTTCCCCCAGCACACATGCTGAAGAGCTGCATGTGTATCACTTAAGCTTCAACAAGTCTACAGTTTAGCAAGTGAGGAAAGGAAGCATTCAGGATCAACCTGTGTGTACTCGGCACTTAGTAAGGATCAGAGAGGAAGGAATAACAGACAGGTCCAGACAATGTCTTCTGTCTTTTCTCCTACCATGAGAAGAGCCAGCACTGCACTTTCCACCAGAAAATGGTATAGATTTGCACCCTTTCCAGTAAGTGGTGTGGTATGCTGTGTGTGTGTGTGTGTGTGTGCGTGTGTGTGTGTGTGTGTGTGTGTGTGAAAATGTGTCCTTCCTTTTGCTCACCAATGTCTGAAATTCCACACTTAAAGACCTACTTCCTTCTTCCCTCTTACAATACCATTATCTGGGAGAGAATAACACTTCAAGCTTTATCAGCAATTGGCATCTAAGGGGAAAATTAGTTCATCAGACTCTGCTCAAATGAAGGAAAAAAGGGAAGGAATGAGAGCATCTAGAATGATAGGGGAGCGGGGAGCAGATCACATGGAGAAAGAGAATTGCTCTGTTCCCAACTGTGCTAAGAGTGAGGGGGTCCTGACCTTTCTGCTGTCAGGGCAGGTGAGCACACTCCCAGGGAGCACACATTCATGGCAGTTTTTCAGGGAAAAGTCTCTGTTGTTAGGTAACTGGTTTTTCAAATCTGCATTCTTGGTAGCTGAGTCTGGATGTGACAGCTCCACCCACCCCCATGACTTGCAAATACTGTGCTTTCCATTGGTCAACCTCTCAATAGTGCTATTGTCTTCAAAGTGCTGTGGCATAACTTTTCTCATGGATCTGCACAGAAACATAGACTCGCAGTAACTTTCACCTGTTGGCAAAAGCAAGCAAGGGAGGCACAAATGTGAGCTTGAGAATAGCACCTCAAACCCCAGCCCTAGCCTCCGCTCCCTGGCAACACCAGTGGAGGCTCAGTCACACATGCTCACGCGCACACACACCCAGGCGGCACCACACTCAAAACCCAGCATGCAGTAAGGAGCCACACTCAGCTTCCAGGGAATGAGCACCCAGACACAACACTGTAGTAAGAGGGACAATTGTCTAAGAGACTTTGTGGCAGACAAGACAGATGGCCCTCAGAAACTTCAAGGTCAGTTTATGCTGCATACTATCTAGGTATGCTTGTACACGTTAGCTGGCAATTACGTTATAATAAAGTTCTCCATTTTTACCAGGCTGAGAGAAGGTCCTGAAGGTTATGAAAGTGTGTCACACTTCCCCTCCACTGCAGAGGGACAGGGACTTTTGTACTCCTGGTAGGTGGGCTATTTATTTACTTGGCTCTCTGGACAGCTCACCAAGAGCATCTGAGTGGTAGGCTTAAGTAAACCTGAGCAGAGTGGCTGCACATGCTGGGATTGCAAGCAGCCTGTCCCCTGCCCCACCCAGGTCTTCCCTGAGCCACTCTGCAGATTCCGCAGGGGCAGGGGCAGGGGCAGGGGCAGGGGCAGTATCCCGCGAATCCTCTGCCACATGCAGATCCTGGGCCAGTCCAGCAAAGGCAAGAAATCTTGCAAACAAAATGATGGGCTCAAACAAGTCACAGGCCTCACTTAATTTGGTAAATCAAGTTAGTTAGGCAGTTACCCATTCCACACTGCTCACCCACCCATCTATATCACTACCTACTTGCTTCAGTACTTACTATTATTTTATGATCCACTGTTGTAGGCAGGGACTATTTTTCCTAAGTTTTAACATACATCCCATATGAAGTTCTGGATATGTGGGCAGAAGGATTGAGTGATTTGTCAAAGCCACATGGGAATTTTAGGAATTTACAACGCCATACCACCACTTTGCTAAAAGTTCCTTCCTACCTTTGGAGGTACATTACCTAATTCAGGCCACTGGATACTGTCTGGCAACTCTGGATCAACAGGAATTAAGGCTCAGCAGGGGCTGACTGAGCCAAGTGCCACACTGTGAACATGATTGGTTACTCATGTGGTTGGAACTGATAGGATAGAGGTCATTTATTTTGCTTCTGTGACCTGGCTATCATTGCTTAGTGACCATGAATTAGGACCCCAGAAGTGAAGAAACCTATGGAGAAAAACATGAATAGCTGACACTTAGATAAGAATTACCCTGTGCCAAGCATTGTTCTAAGCTCTTTGCATATGTTAATTCATTTAATCCTCCAAACAGCTCCATGAGGTAAATTCTATTATTACCCTCATTGTGCAGAAAAGGAAATGGAAGCCCAGAAAGGTAAGTAATTTTCCCAAAATCCCCAGTGGTTAACTAGACCACATACAGAGCCAAGACTCGGTGCCTGTTTGGTCTTCTATGTTGGGAACTGCCAACCATAGTTAAGCTTTGGACAATAATGGAGCAGATTTGCCCTGGCTGGATTTGTGCTGCCACCATGAGGAGTTGAAGTCACACTTCAGTGAGAAACTCAGGCACCAAAGAATAGGAGGAGAATGTGAGGCTGGTCCATCTCCACTCGAGAAGCAAGCAGCAAAGAGGGTGGCCTCTCTGTCCAGGCTCCCTCCCTCCCCAGCAGTGTCCTGGAGGGCAATAAGCCAGGTCAAAGAGCAGAGCAGGCCTTGCCTGTGAACTTCAGGGCCTGACACTGAGCTCAGAGTCCAAGGCCAAAGTGAACAGAAAAAAGACAGGCCAACCTGAGTCATCTGTTCAAAAGGATGAGGTGGGTCAGAGGAATGTAGGTGTGAACCAGCAGATGGAAATCAAGACCCAGAGTGAAGGCGAACCATGGGAGAGGTGGGGACAGATAAGGACACATCCCAGAGCCCATGGAGTACTCCTTGTTGCTTCTCATAGGAAACCTGCAAGCTACTGTGTCTTTGGGGAAGGAGTGGGAGAGGTTCTTGGATACCATCTATGCTCTAGGTTATGGTCTAGTTACCAGTATGTTCCAGGATATGGTCTAGTTCAGTGGTGGGCAAACTTTTTGACTCAAGGGCCACAATGGGTTCTTAACCTGGACCGGAGGGCCGGAACAAAAGCATGGATGGAGTGTTTGTGTGAACTAATATAAATTCAAAGTAAACATCATTACATAAAAGGGTACAGTCTTTTTTTTTTAGTTTTATTCATTTCAAACGGGCCAGATCCGGCCCGCGGGCCGTAGTTTGCCCATGGCTGGTCTAGTTAGTAGGATGCTCTGGGTTATGGTCTAGTACTAGTATGTTCTAGGTCAGTGATGGCGAACCTTTTGAACTTGTCTCAGAGGTGACACGTGTGTCAGAGGTGACACGTGTGTCAGAGGTGACCCGCGTGTTCATTTTTTTGGTTGATTTTTCTTTGTTAAATGGCA
>NW_006296096.1:1233821-1235532 GCF_000327345.1 Myotis davidii
TTGTAACAATGAAAATACATCCTGCATATCAGATATTTACATTATGATTCATAACAGTAGCAAAATTACAGTTATGAAGTAGCAACAAAATAATTTTATGGTTGGGGTCACCACAACATGAGGAACTGTATTAAAGGGTCGCGGCATTAGGAAGGTTGAGAACCACTGGTCTAGGTACTAGGAACATACTATAGTAACAGTCTCAGTTGTGACCTTGGGCAAATTCATACCCGCCCTTTAAGCCTCAGTCTCCTGGCTATAAAATAGGAAGAAAAATAAAACAGGTAACTTACCAGGTTAATGTAGTAGTTAAATGAGAGAGTAAGCACGGAGTGGTTTGCACAATGGTTGGCATAGTTAATATGCAATAACTGATATGTCTTCCTGCTGTTACTGCCAGTGTTAGGAATAACAGAGTGGCTGATTGGGCAGTGGCAAATGAAGCCATCGCTTGAATTGTTTGTGGAGCCTTATTTTCTCCTTCTACTTCTAGTTGGGTATAAGACCTTCCACAGGATCATCCCTTTCTTTCCTCGCAGAACAAATATCAGGTTCTTAAGGAACAAGGAGGCAGGGTTGGGGAAAGCCCTCGATCTTCTGCCCCCCTCCACCTTTTGCCTCAGTTCTTAATCCAAATAGTCATAATAAAGCCAAGGCGCTTTGGTTTCTACAACTATTTCCTCAGAGGAGTTCTTTGGGCCATATTGCAGTCCTGGGAAGCTGCTGAGGAGTCAGGCTCTGCGAGGCAAGGCCAGCCAGCCCAGAATTGCAGCCTGGCTCTTCCTGGCTGCACCTGGTCTAGACCCCTTGGCCCTGTGAATGCCTGCCAACTACATGCATCATCTGCTGAGTCTCCAACCTCTTCGCTAGGCATTACCTAAGTGTCCATCTTTTAAATCATAAGGTAAAAATCTGTGTTTATGTGTTTGAACAAAGCTCTCATCATCTTGATAAGTATCCTGACTCCAGCTTTATGACAGGATGTGGGTCCCACACTCCCCCACTGAAACCTTGAAACTGAGTAGGAAAATCTCCTCCCCTCAGGCACCCTAGCCTTCTCCTAGGATGATTTTCTATCCATCAAGAAACATCTCTGTTGTCTGGGAGAGCTGGGTGCTGGGTCCACAGTGCACACCTTCTGCCCAACGAGGCATGGATGGCTTCAGGATACAGCAGTTTACAAAGAAAAATATGAAGGCAGCCTGATTTTCCCAGCTGCCTAACAGGGGAAAGGAAGCTGGGCTCCATGAATCATACAATGGCATTGAAACAATTCAAGGAACTGTACAAAGGAAGTGACCAGAATAGCCCAGCTGATTGCTACAAGCTAATGGAGCAAAGAAAATGGAAACCAGTATCTCTAGAGTACAGGAAAGAAACATTAACCAAGAAAAGCAACTTTCCCCATAGTGGGGAGAACGGCCATTCAGAAATGTTTACTGAAATGAAGCTGTCTGTTGACTCCCAGGCCCTGGACAGAAAGGTGAGCAGAAGAGGGCAGAGGTGAAGCTGTGGTTCTGGGAGTCAGCGTGGCCACCTAGAGCACTGTGCCCATCTCTCCCCAGCTCACTGTCCCATGTGTGATGTGGGTAGCTTGTCATGGGCCACAATGCGACTAGTCACACCAGGAAAACTGGCAAGTGCCACAAACCAGGGCTGCTGTCAGTCCCAGAAACTATGTTTCAACATATACCAGCACACCACTGGGAGG
>NW_006296096.1:1235588-1238916 GCF_000327345.1 Myotis davidii
GTTTAGGCTTGGGGACAAATGCAGGGAAAGAAGAGTTTGTCACCCAGACTGTGTGGCCCCCTGGGAGAGGACCTTGCTTGCAGAGAAGTGAGGATATAGCTGCTGATTCCTGAGGTCTTTTCCTCTCCCTCTGCTCTAAAAGTGTCAGTTCTGAAAATCTCTCTCAAGGGTGAAAGAGATTTAAGGTTTTCAAGACCCAGCTAACTAAACACGGAGCCCAAGAGAGGATAAACAGTCATCTGCTATCATACTCATTATCCATGGCTTCAAAGGACTCCAGTGTGTTTACAAAAAGAACACGAGAGTTCTCTGTGTTTATTTTAAAGTATGGACTTTGATAAACAGTCTTTTAAAAAAAACCAAATAACACGCAGGGGAAACAACCTTCTTTCTTTGTCTTATGCATCAGTCAAAACATAGCACTCCCCTTGGCTTCGGCCTAAATGAGTTTGGTTTCTTCACAGAAGTTCACCGTTTATAAAATACATACAATTTATTGACTTTGATCTCCCCACTGGCGCAGCTTGAGGTTGGTTCAAAGTTCTGTAGAGTTAAACATAAACACATGTGACCGGGCAGTTCACGTGCAACATTTGCCAATGTCGGCGAAGGCAAGATCAGGGCTAGAAACATTAGAGAGGTGGGCAGGGCCAAGAGGGAGGGTGTGCCTCACCCCAGAGGACCTCAGCCAAATGCTTTCTGCTCCCAGCCGGCTCCTGCCTAGCCAGTACTTCACGAGGAGAGAGAGTTGGGCAAACTCAGTGCGGGTCCACACTACCCCTGAGCTGGCCCCATGTCAGCATTACTTTTGCTAATCCTCCCCAACTGGGGATATTTTGATGAAAATGCAAATCTTAGAGGATTTTTTTTTAGAAAAAGGTAAAACACCACCCAGCTGGTGTGGGTCAGTAGTTGAGTGTCAACCCAGGAACCAAGAGCTCTCTAGTTTGATTCCCAGTCAGAGCACATGCCCGGGTTACAGGTTTGATCCCCAGTGCAGGGCATGCAGGAGGCAGCTGATCAATGTTTCTATCTCTCTATCCCTCCTTTCCCTTCCTCTCTCTCTAAAAAAATCAATAAAAACATACTTTTTAAAAAAAGAAAGGAAAAAAAGGTATAAAACCCCACACTGCTTAGTTATATGTAGTCAAAAGTGTAAGCATGTTAAACTGTGTCTGTATGTAGGTAGGTAAATAAGTAGGTAGGTAGATGAGATAGATGATAGATACATAGATACATAGATAGATAAATAGTTGACAGATGATAAATTAATATAGAAAGAAGTAAATTCACACCTAACTCCGACCCGATTCTTCTTGCAAGAAAATTCTCTTTCCTACATCCATTTTGGAAGATGCTGGGCTGCCTGCTTGACAGCCGTTGTCAAGCTGGTCTCCCATTCAAGATGGTGCGGTCTCTGTGGCAGGGCAGGCCGCTCTGGGAGAGATTTCAGCAGCAATAGAGGCTGCCTGGCCAGGGGAGTCTGGTCCGCCAGTCCCCAACAGTCCCTTGGAATATAGCTGTCCCTCTCTCACAAATACAGACACTCCCCGCATGACAAGGCACTCTCCTTTCATTCTCTCATTCACACACTATCTTGCAGCCTGCTGTCCCATAGGCAGCCATCTTGGATCTCCTTTGAGTTTAATTTTGTGTATGGTGTATTTGGTGGTCTAGTTTCATTTTTTTATATGTATCTGTCCAATTTTCCCAACACCATTTATTGAAGAGACTGTCTTGACTTCCTTGTATGCTCTTGCCTCCTTTGTCAAATATTAATTGAGCATAATGGCTTGGTTGATTTCTGGGTTCTCTGTTCTGTTCCATTGGTCTATAAGTCTGTTCTTGTGCAGTACAGTGGCTTTGTAGTATAGATTGATATCTGGTAAGGGTTTTTCAAAATGCTGACACGCCGAGCTCAAAAGGTTTGCCATCACTGTTCTAGGTCCTTGAAGTATGCTGTTGGTATTTTAATGGGGATTGCATTCAATATATAGATTGCTTTGGGTAGTATGGATATTTTAGTGATGCTGATTCTACCAACCCAAGAACATGGTATATTCTTCCATTTGTTTATGTCTTCTATCTCTTTTTTTCAGTGTCCTGTAATTTTCTGAGAACAGGTCCTTTACCTCCTTGGTTAAACTAATTTCTAGGTATCTTAATTTTTTTGTTGCAATGGTAAGTGGGATTGTTTTATTAGTTTATCTTTCTGTGAGCTCACTATTGGTATATAAAAGAGCCAAAGACTTCTGGGTAGGTTCCTCATTTTGAAAGGTTGGTAATATCACTGATCTTATAAAGTAGTTGTAAAGATAAATAGAAAAACCAGATAAAGACAACACAAAAAAGAGAATTACAGGCCAATATCCCTCATAAACATAGATGACAAAATTCTCAACAAAATTCTAGCAAATCGGATCCAGCAGCACATCGGAAAGATCATCCACCATGACCAAGTAGGATTTATTCTGGGAATGCAAGGATGGTACAATAAACGCAAATCAATAAACATGATACATCACATAAAAAATTGAGAGATAAAAATCACATAGTCATATCAATTGATACAGAAAAAGCATATTACAAAATCCACCATGCTTTGTGGACAAAAACCCTCAGAAAAGTGGAAATAGAGGGATCATACCTCAACATAATAAAAGCCTTATATGAAAAACCTACAGCCAACATCATACTCAATGGGCAAAAACTAAACTGATTTCCCCTAAGAACAGGAACAAGACAGGGATGCCCACTTTCACCACTCCTGTTTGACATAGTACTGGAAGTACTAGCCATAGTATTAGACAAGAAGAAGAAATAAAAGGTATAAAAATTAGAAAAGAAGACATAAAAATGTCATTATTCACAGATGACATGATACTTTACATACTTTACATAGAAAACCCTATCAAAAAATTATTAGTCTAAGGAAATGAATTCTATAATGCAGCAGGATACAAAATTAACGCCAAGAAATCTATGGCATTTTTATACACTTATAGTGAACTTACAGAAACAGAGATTAGAAAAATAATCACATTTACCATTACACCAAAAGAAAAAAAAATTAAGATACCTAGGAATAAATTTAACTAAGGACTTAAAAGACCTGTACGTGGATAACTATAGGACACTGAAAAAAGAGCTAGAGGAAGACATAAATTAGACAAGAAGAAGAAATAAAAGGTATAAAAATTAGAAAAGAAGACATAAAAATGTCATTATTCACAGATGACATGATACTTTACATACTTTACATAGAAAACCCTATCAAAAAATTATTAGTCTAAGGAAATGAATTCTATAATGCAGCAGGATACAAACT
>NW_006296096.1:1239294-1240314 GCF_000327345.1 Myotis davidii
GGTGGAAGAAAATGGCAAACAGCAAGAGGTAGGGAGGGAGAGAGTGTGAGAGTGCAAAGAAGTGATAGAGGAGTGTGTGGACGTGTGTGGTGTGTGTGTATGAGCTAGGGACAGTTAGATTCTGCAGTTCTTCTAAGGGGCTGCTAACTGGGCAGTCTTAGGCGGCGGAGTCCCACTCCCCACGCGGACACTCCTGGGCGGCCAGCACAGGCACAGCGACCACGCCATCTTGGGGAACAGAGCTGCTTGAGACTAGGATCCTGGCCTCAGCACCACCCAGTCTGATCTCAGTCACATACCTGGACCCTGCAGCCACTGGGGACAGTGACCTGTGACCACAGCTACAGACCTGCAGACAACAAAAATTCAGAAATCCCCGTGGCAGATCCGTGAGTAACAGAGCCCATCCCCCTTCCGGCAGGCTTGCGGGCAGCACCAGAATAACTAACTGATAGACCCACCCCTTGCCAGGGCCTGAGCGCTCCAGGAACTTTGGCCTGGAAGTGCACGAGAACCTTGGAACTGATCCCACGTAGGACCGGGTTCAGGAGTCCTGGTCTGGGAGCAAATGCGGGAACACAGGGAACTGACCCTACACGCACTGCCGGCTTTGGAGCCCTGGGCGGGGAGCAATTGCGCGAACCCCAGGAACTGGTCCTGCTCGCACTGCCTACTCCAGGAGCCCTGGGCTGAGAGTAATCACGCGAACACCGGGAATTTGTCCCGAGTAGCACAGGCCCAGAGGCTCCGATTCTCTGGGCAGGAGGCAGCACCAAGAACCAGTGACTTGACTGTGTTTCTTATCACCTGCACCTGAGATCCTGATTCCCTGTGCATTCATACTAAGAGCCAGTGACTCCAATTCCTGGTGCAAGGGCACACAGGGACCCTGATTCTCAAGGCGAGGTTGTGCGAAGCAACAGAGACTCTGATACTGGATTCTTGGGGAACTCTGACTCCTGGCGCATGCTAGGGGGCTCTGGTTTTCAACATGCTCCAGGGGGTTCTCTGTTTCAGCAT
>NW_006296096.1:1243800-1244527 GCF_000327345.1 Myotis davidii
CCAACTCTCCAAAAATTCATCTGGAATTTAAAAAGACACCGAATAGCTGCAGCAATCCTGAGAAAGAAGAACAAAGTCGGAGGGATCTCAATACCAGATATTAAGCTGTATTATAAAGCCACTGTTCTCAAAACTGCCTGGTACTGGCACAAGAACAGACATATAGATCAATGGAATAGAATAGAGAGCCCAGAAATCAGCCCCAAACAATACGCTCAATTAATATTTGACAGAGGAGACAAGAACATACAATGGAGTCAAGACAGTCTCTTCAATAAATGGTGTTGGGAAAACTGGACAGCTACCTGCAAAAAAATGAAACTAGACCCCCACCAACTTACACGATACACAAAAATAAAGTCCAAATGGATAAAGGACTTAAATGTAAGATGGGAAAACATAAAAATCTTAAAGGAGTCCAAAGGCTGCAAAAACTCAGACATTTGCTGAAGCAATATCTTTATTGATACAGCTCCTAAGGCAATGGACACTAGGGAGAAAATAAACAAATGGGACTACATTAAAATAAAAAGCTTCTGCATAGCAAAAGAAACCATCAACAAAACAACAAGAAATCCCACTGCATGGGAGAACATATTTGGCAATGTTATCTCTGATAAGGGTTTATCTCCAACATTTACACAACATACAACTTAACAAAAGGAAGATAAACAATCCAATTAAAAAATGGACAATGGACCAAAATAGACACTTTTCGAAAGAGGTC
>NW_006296096.1:1244569-1250253 GCF_000327345.1 Myotis davidii
TACAAAGGACAAGTGCTGGAGAGGATGCGGAGAAAAAGGAACCCTTGTACACTTCTGGTGGGAATGCAGACTGCTGCAGCCACTATGGAAGACAGCATGGAGTTTCCTCAAAAAACTGAAAATGGAACTCCCAGTTGACCCTGTGATCCCACTTCTAGGAATATATCCCAAGAAACCGGAAACACCAATCAGAAAGGATATATGCACCCCTTTATTCATAGCAGCACAATTCACCATAGCTAAGATTTGGAAACAGCCTAAGTGCTCACCAGTAGATGAGTGGATTCAAAAACTGTTACATCTTCACAATGGAATACTATGCTGCTGTAAAAAGGAAGGAACTACCATTTGCAATAGCATGGAATGACCTGGAGAGCATTATGCTAAGCGAAAAAGGTCAGTCAAAGAAAGATAAATATCACATAGCTCACTCATTTTTGAAATATAATGAATAACATAAACTGATGAACAAAAACAAATCCGGACACAGAGAAGCATCGATCAGACTGTCAAACCTCAGAGGAAAAGTAGAGAAGGGTGGGGGTAAGGTGGAGAGATCAACCAAAGGACTTGTATGCATGCATATAAGCATAACCAATGGATACAGACACCAGTGGGGTGAGGGCATGAGCAGTGAGGTGGGGGGTCAATGGGGGATAAGGACCCATATGTAATACCTTAATTAATAAAGAAAAATTTTTAAAAGGTAAATCCTATATAAAAAGCCCTAATATGCAAATCAACTGAATGGTGGAACAACCAGTTGCTATGATGTGCACTGACCACCATGGGGCAGATTCTCAACTCAGGAGATGCTCCCAGGTGATTAGTGCACTCACACAGGTAGAGCACCACTCAACCAGAAGCTGGGTTCATGGCTGGTGAGCAGAGCGGTGGTGGCAGGAGCCTCTCCTGCCTTCGCTGTAGGCGTGTGGTAAGGAGCGAGGGGTCCCGGACTGCAAGAGCCCCAGACTACGAGAGGGATGTCTGCCTTCTGGCTTAGGTCTGATCCCCCAGGGGATTGGACCTTAGTTGGCAGGCAAACATCCCCTGAGGTGTCCCAGATTTCAAGAGGGTGCAGGCCAGTCTGAGGGATCACCCCCACCACCCCCCCGCGAGTTCATGAATTTCATGCACTGGGCTTCTAGTATATGTATAAGTGCTTTGTAACCTCTAAGTGCTATTTCAATGTGAGGTATTATTGAGATAGCTAATCTGTGTTGTTGAAATCCACCGAAAAGAAGTATATCTGTCTAGAAATTTGTCATACCTGGTACAAGTTACCTATGTACGAATGGGAAATCCAGGGACATGCAAATTGTAGGCAAGGACATTACCAAAAGGACAATCTAGAAAAAAAAATAGTTTCAAATCCCAGAGCCTAACTCAGACATCAGTTGGAAGAAGAAGTCAAAAGGTGCTTTAAGTTAGCTGCCCAGGGCCCAAGTTCATTCTGGGAACAAGTAAGGGATAGTGATGGGATATCCAAGATTTAAGGCAGGAGCACAATCTTGTGGAGTGTGGGACTCAGGAACTTGCTTGTCTAGCAAAGGGCACTTTCTTGGCTGCTGAGGACAGATCCTTTGTGGAGTGCATCAGGGCTAAGCAATGGGGAACTTGAAGTGGGGACAGTGACACAGCACCCAGGTAGGTCTTCATCCTTGCATTTTAGGGCTGCCATGGATGAATTTCTTCAGTGTTTCTACTGTTATTCTTCAGCCCTTTTTAAAGACACAATGAGGACAAGCAATCAGGATGCATGTCTTTTTTAAAACATATAATTGACATATAACATTACTAGAGGCCCGGTGCACGAAATTCATGCAGGGGGCGGGGGTGTCCTTCAGCCTGGCCTGCACCCTCTCGCAATCCGGGACCTCTCGGGGGATGTCCAACTATCAGTTTAAGCCCAATCCCGCAGATTGGGCCTAAACTTTCAGTCGGACATCCCTCTCGCAATCTGGAACCACTGGTTCCTAACTGCTCACCTGCCTGCCTGATCACCTATAACCACTCTGCCTGCCTGATCGCCCCTAAGTGCTCACCTGGTTGCCTGATTTTGTCCCTAAAACTCAAGCTTCTTCTTTTTTTATTTTATTTTTAAAATATATTTTATTGATTTTTTACAGAGATATATATATATATTTTTATGTTTAATAATATATATATATATATATATTTTCTTTATTTTTTATTTTAAAAGTCAAGCTGCTTGAGAACATGAGGCATTTAGCATTCCATATTCCTTACAGAGAGCTAAGCAATCCTTTGCATTGCTGTGATGTTAGTTGTTACTTCTCTTTTATTTCTGATTTTATATTTGGGTCTTCTCTCTTTGTTTGTTATTGAGCCTAGCTAAGGGTTCATCAGTCTTTTTTATCTTTTCCAAAAACCAGCTCTTGGTTCATTGATCTTTTATTTATTTTAGTCTCCATGTCATTTATTTCCATTCTAATAATTTTTGTTTCCTTCCTTCTGCTTACTCTGAGATTTTCTTGTAATTCCTTTTCTAGTTCTTTTAGGTGTAGGGTTAGATTGTTTATTTGAGAGTTTTCTTGCTTCTTGAGATAGGCCTGTAAAGCTATGAATTTCCCTCTTAGGATTGTTTTCACTGTGTCCATAAGTTTGGGATTGTTTTGTGTTCATTTTTATTTGTTTCTAGGTGATTTTTTATTTCTCCCATGATCTTATTGGTAGCCCATTCATTGTTTAATAACATGCTATTTATCCACCATGTGTTTGAATGGTTTTGAGGGTTTTCTTATTTGTGGTTGATTTCTATTTTCATGCCTTTGTGATCTGAGAAGATGCTTGATATAATTTCAATCTTCTTTAATGTGTTAAGACTTATTTTGTGTCCTAACATGTGGTCTATCTTTGAGAATGTTCCATGTATACATAAGAAGAATGTAAAATATTCTGATGCTTTTGGATGAAATGTTTTATAAACATAAATTAAATCCATCCAATAAAGTGTGTCATTTAAGGTCACTGGTTCCTTTTTTATTTTTTGTCTGGAAGATTTACCCAGTGATGACAGTGGGGTGTTAAAGTCCCCATTGTGATTGTGTGGCTGTTGATTTCTCCCCTAAAGTTCTCCAAGACTTCTTTTTATATATGTAAGTGCTTCTATAGTAGGTGCATATATATGCCAAGGTTATATCACCTTGTTGGATGGCCCCTTTAGTATTATGTAGTTACCTTCTTTGTCTCTTTAATGGCCTTATTTTGAAGTTTAGTCAGATATGAGTATTGTTGCCCCAGCTTTTTTTTCCATTACCATATGCATGGAAAATTTTTTCCAATCCCTCCACTTTTAGTCAGTGTTCATGTTTTATTTATTCTGAGGTGGGTCTCTTGTAGACAGCATATGCATGGACCATGCTTTCTTGCCCGTTCAGCTATCCTATGCCTTTTGATTGGAATATTTAATCTATTTACATTTAAGTTTATTACTGATAGTTACTTATTTATTGCCATTTTCCTCTTTGTACCTATGTTCCTCTCTCTATATATTTTTTTCTTCTTCTTAAAGCAGTCTCTTTAACATTCCTTGCAGTGCTGGTTTAGGAATCTCTCTATTTCTCCTTCAATGTAAATGATATCCTTGCTGGTTTGAGTAATTTTGGTTGCAGGTCTTTGCTTTTCATTACTTTGAATACTTCATGCCAATCCCTTCTGACCTAAAATGTTTCTGTTGAGCAATCAGCTGACAGATTTATGGGAACTCCTTTGTAGGTGACTATTTCTCTCTTGCTGTTTTTATGATTATCTCTTTGTATTTATCCTTTAACATTTTAATTATAATATGTCTCCGTGTAGACCCCTGATGAGCCCCAATCTTGATGTTCACATCCTTGTATAAACCCCTCTCCCTTGAGTGTGGGCTGGACTTAAGGACTTGCTTCAAACAAACAAAAAAATTACATCAAAGGTGATGGGCTGTCACATCCAATATTAGGTTACAAAAAGACTCTGATTTTATTATTATTGTCTAATGTTCTCTCTCTTCTTCCTTCCCCCATCCCCCTCTTCACCTTCCCCTCCTTCTCCTGTGTCCCCCTCTCTCTGCCTTTGAACCGGTTGCCATGTTGTGAATAGCGATATAGAGAGGCCACTCAGTAAGAAACTGATGCCTCTGGCCAGCATCCAGTTAGTCCCCGAGGCCTACTGGCAGCCACGTGAGTAAACTTGGAGGCAGATCCTCCTCCAGTGGAGCCTTGAGATCACTGCAGTCTGGTTGACACTTTGATGTCAGTTGTGTGAGAAACCTCATTTGCTTTATCTTATAGAGATATAGGATATTTTTATCTTTTAGTCACAAATGCTCAGCTAACCTCCAACCACATTTCTGCCCCATAGGAACATGAGATAATACATGTTTGTTGTTTTGATCCACTGTGTGTTGGAGTTATATGTTATGCAGCAATAGATGACATGTACGCTGAGTATTTTTAATACTATGAGGTACTAGGCTTTATTTAAGACTCTAGCTTAAAGAGTGTTTGCACTCTCTGAAGCCATTCTCCATACTTGACCATATTTACCACATGAAGGAAAGATTAATGACTGGCTCAGGAAGTCATTCCCTGAGCCCCAACTCTGTGGCTGGTTAGCTAGGCATCTCTGGGTTAACCACCTTCACTTTTCTTATCTTTAAAAAAGGCATAATAATTCCTGCCCTATTGTTCCAAATTACCATGGCCAACAGTTAAAATCATCCACGTGAAAACACTTCCAACAAGTGAAGCATAGTAGAAATGTGATATGTGTAGTTTTATTTTTTTAATATATATTTTTATTGATTTCAGAGAGGAAGGGAGAGGGATATTGAAAGAAACATCAATGATGAGAGAATCATTGACTGGCTGCCTCCTGCACACCCCCTATTAGGGATTGAGCCTGCAACCTGGGCATGTGCCCTTGACTAGAATTGAGCCTGGGACCCTTCAGTCCCACAGGCTGATGTTCTATCCACTGAGCCAAACCAGCTAGGGCTGATATGTGTAGTTTTAAAAGCCATAGTTGGCCCTATTGTCATTTTCTGTTCTTTTAAATGCATGCATCCTTTGTGCAATCTCAACTGGGCTTGAGGAATATGATTGACTGCAACTGTACAACACATAGCAAGGCTAAAAGCTACTTTGAGGTGTTACTGAAATGCAGTGTGTTTTTAAGAGTCCTTTCCTCCTCCAGGGAGTTGGCTGTCAGATTACATCCTGGCATGTGGAGATGAGCACATCCTCTGGTGAATCAGGGTGGAGCCAAAGTGAGCTCTTTGCTGGTGTTTCTAGTACAGTTAAAGCTTCTTCTCTGTTAAGTAGACAAAGGAAACACCTCATGACTTCCTGTAGTCTAGTCTCTGGGGTCTCATCTTTGTAAGGGAATATTGAATTTAGAAAGAAAATGTGTTTTCTAAAACAGAAATAATAATTAAGTCATATAAATAAAAATATATATGGGATTTTAAAAACTTAAAAAATTATAGTGAAACAAATCTAAATGCAATCGTATGACTACCTAACTAAACTCAGTTAACTAATGAGCATCTACACTAATAAAAGAGAAACATGGTAATTGGCGTACAACCACTACCCTTCCCATTGGCTAATCAGCAAGATATGCAAATTAACTGACAGCCAAGATGGCGACCGGCAGCCAGGCAGCTTAAACTGAACATGAGG
>NW_006296096.1:1250958-1257509 GCF_000327345.1 Myotis davidii
TTGGTGACAGGAGGCGGGGCCCCAACTCCCTTCCCCCACGGGCCCTGCTCTGTGTGTGATGGGGGAGAGCCATAACCTCCACATCAGCCCTGCCCTGAGTGTGAGAGTGGTGGCGTCCCAACCCCCTGATCGGCCCTGCTCTGTGGGTGATAGAGGGCAATGCCCCAACCCCCTGATCTGCCCTGCTCTGTGTGTGACAGGGGGCGGTGCCCCAACTCCCCTATCGGCCCTACTCTCTGAGTGACAGCGGGGAGTTCCTCAACCCCCTGATGGGCCCTGCTCTGTGTGTGACATGGGGTGGCACCGAAACCTCCCCTTTGACCCTGACTTGAGTGTGACAGGGGGTGGTGCCCCAACACCCCAATCGGCCCTACCCTGAGTGTGACTGGGGGTGGCATCGTAACTTCCCGATCTGCCCTGCTCTGTGCATGACAGGGGGCAGAGCCCCAACTCCCCAATCGGCCCTGCTCTAAGCCCGACCAGGGGCTGCACCTAGGGATTGGGCCTGCCCTCTGCCACCCAGGAGCAGGCCTAAGCCAGCAGGTCATTATCTCCCGAGGGGTCACAGGCCAGGCTGAGGGACCCCTCCTTCCCCCCCAGTGCACAAATTTTTGTGCACCGGGCCTCTAGTTTATTAAATAACATGTGTCTTTGCCGAAAACTGGTTTGGCTCAGGGGATAGAGCGTCGGCCTGCAGACTGAAAGGTTCCAGGTTCGATTCCGGTTAAGGGCATGTACCTGGGTTGCGGGCACATCCTCAGTAGGAGATGTGCAGGAGGCAGCTGATTGTTGTTTCTCTCTCATCGATGTTTCTAACTCTCTATCTCTCTCCCTTCCTCTCTGTAAAAAAAAAAAAATCAATAAAATATATTTTTTAAAAAATAACATGTGTTCAAAACATCTTTGTGCTCTTTAGGAACTTTCCTACATTTTGTAAACTGTCTACAGTGAATTGATAAAACTTTAGTGATCAAGAAATGAAAAGGGCCGAAACCGGTTTGGCTCAGTGGATAGAGTGTCGGCCTGCGGACTGAAAGGTCCCAGGTTTGATTCCGGTCAAGGGCATGTACCTGGGTTGCAGGCACATCCCCAGCGGGAAATGTGCGGGAGGCAGCTGATCGATGTTTCTCTCTCATTGATATTTCTAACTCTCTATCTCTCTCCCTTCCTCTCTGTAAAAAAATCAATAAACTATATTTAAAAAAAAAAAGAAATGAAAAGGGTTTACCACATGGTGACTAGTTAATAATATGGTATTGAACATGTGAAAGCTGCTGAGAGTAGATCTTAAGTGTTCTTACCACACACACACAAAGTTACGTATGTTTATTATGTGAGGCAATGAATGTGTTAATTATCTTAATACTGGTGATGACTGTACAATGTACATGAATATCAAATCATCACCTACACTTTAAATATTATTTTTGTCAATTATTTGTGTCAGTTATTTTTCAATAAAGTTTACAAAAAAGAAAGAATAAATAGGGTTCAATTAGGAAAGGCTTCCAGTAAATCATACGTAGTATATTTACTTCTTAGTGTATATTTTTTAATTTTTTTAACCATTTAGATGTTTTATATCATAAAAAGACAAAATGTATTTTTTTAAAAATATTAAAATTGAAAACAAACAAGCAAATAAAATTAAATACACATTAAAATGATTTTTTAAAACTATACTTGAAAAATAATTATTTCAAGTAATTTTGACTTTAGGGAACTTTTAATTCTGATTAATTCAAGTCACTTTTTTCTCTGTAATAGAGTATATTCTAAAGCCAAAAAGAATTGTAAAAATGCTGAAATTTTACTTACTAGATTTTTTTTTTCTTTTTACGTTTCTATTGTCATCAGAAAAAGCACATTTAAAACAATTTTTCCAGAACTCCTGAAATCAAATCATGTGTTTTGAATTAACTCATTAACAGAAACCCCTTTGATTTTGAACATTAGTAACATAGTTATATACGAGTCCTTTGTTTGATCTCTTACCCCCCTACCTCCTGCCCCCCAACCCTCCCCGGCCTTCCCGCTGCAGTTTGACAATCTGTTTCAGGCAGCTCTGCCTCTGTATCTATTATTGTTCAAAAGTTTATAATGGTCTCAATTATCCATGAATAAGTGAGATCATGTGGTATTTTTCTTTCATTGACTGGCTTATTTCACTTAGCATAATGCTCTCCAGTTCCATCCATGCTGTACTAGATTTTTTGATAGTAGTAATATTGATATTTGTGATGGTTAATTTTATGTGTTACTTTGACTAGGTGTGTCTTTGAGGTTGTTTCAGATGACATTAACATGTGACTTGCCAGACTGCCCTCACTAATTTGGGTGGGCTTCACCTGTTGAGAGCCTGAATATTACAACTAGCCTGGCTCTTGCCTGACTGCCTATAAGTTGGAACATTGGCTTTTTTTCTCTGCTTGTGAACTAAAACTGAAGCATTGACTTTCCTGGGTCTCCCAACTCACCCTGAAGCTCTTGAAGCTTCCATAATTACATGAGCACTTCCTTATAATCTCTCTCTTGCGCTCTTTCTCTATCTCTATGTGTATATATATATATCTTTATACATGCACACACTCTCACACACACACACACATGCGTGCACATGCACAGACACACACACACACACACACACACACATCCTATTGGTTCTGCTTTTCTGTAGAACCCTGACCAATACAGAACTATAATTCTAAAACAATTCTATATTTTTTCTGGATAGAGTAAATAAGTAAGTATTCTAGTATTCATAGAAAACAAGAGTTTCTCTATAATAGAAAAATAGATGAAAATAAAAGAAGGTAAGGAAAAGCTTTATTCCATGGCATTTGTATAGGACATATCATTAGAACTCATGATTCTTTGAAAAATATATCTCTCAACTTTACTCAATGAAATGGCTAAGCAATTAGAACACACAGCACCCAGATTTTGGCTTTTAATTGTTGTTCTCCATTGAAAGAAACCAGAGATCCCTGGAAAAATGGCATATTTCAGATGTGGGCCAGAGAAAACGGAGATGAGCCTGAGATGAGTGGTGCCAGAAAGCAAAGCAGTATGCAGAGACATTAAAAGGATACAGGAACCAACTGAAGAGGATTTTAGGGGAAATTTAATAATAATCTGAGCATTGGAAACAACGCTTATTGTTTATAGCAAATTTAATTGTAAAAATCCGAAATTTATTGTAATATATAAAGTGGAGAAGGGAGGGGGAAGGAATGAAAGAGTGAGAAAAATGGAGGTGCAGAGAGAGAGAACTCTTCTTTTACATAATGCCAGCTAATAAATACAGAATAGATTATAAAATTTTAATAATCATCAATTTGAAACCCCCAATATTATAACCTATTCATACAGGGATCATCATGGATTCTTAAACCATTGGACAAAATATTTCTCATGACAGATTCTTCACAGAAGCTCAAAGTTTCCCGCCCCATCCCCTATTATTAACCAGTTTCAAAAAGAAAACTATATGAAGTGGAGGGATCTTGTGGCCACAAAATTAGCCAAAATCAAACTTACATCACAAATATTAATATAGTCTAATGTTACATGCCTCTTCATATGATGAAATAGCAAGTCCTTAGCCCTACCTATGTAATATTCTTGCCAAAATCATTTAATCTAAATTTTATAATATATTTAGACTTTACTCTGAGTTACAGGAAAACACAAGAACTACCAGGAACAAAAGTAAATAGCACTATAAGAAGATCAGTCTAGAAGGTAGGATTTGTACAAGACAATTAGCCTGAACACTTAAAAAAAATAGTGTCAAGAGGGAGGAAGATGGTGACTGGCAGGACGGCAGTGAAGAAGAGAGTGTGAGAGAGTGAGGGAGTGAAAGGGGAGTGTGTGTATGTGTGGTGTGTGTGTGTGTGGGGGGGGTAGGGACAATTAGATCCTGCAGGACTTTCAGGGGCTGGTGGACTGGGCATTCTTAGACCACGAGAACCCGCTGCCACTCTAAACACTCCCGGGTGGCTGGCGCTGGCACAGAAACCATGCCATCTTGAAGGGCAGAAATGCTGTGACTATGACTCCAGCCTCACCACCATTCAGACTGGCCTCAGATGCAAACCAGGAGCCTACAGCCACTCTGGACAAAAACCTGCTATCACAGCTGCAGGCCCACAGACGAGACTCCAGACATCCCAGCTGCAAATTCCTGTGGGACACAGAGTGCATCCCCCTACCAGCCAACCCACCGCAGCTGCAAAGGGCCCGTGTGACCTGTGGTGTGAAAGTAGGCCTCCCGATAACACAGGGCAGCTGTGCCAGGGACTCTAATTCTTGGCGCGGGCATGTATGGATTGATTCTCAGTGCAAATGAGTCTGCAGTGAGCACCAGTGACTTTGATTCTCGATGCACACATGCGGGGACTCTGATTCTCAGCAAGTGCGTGAGGCCACACCAAGCTCCAGTGACTCCGATTCTCAGCGCGCACATGGGTATCCTGATTATCGGTGCGCGGATGAGGCCACACCAAGTGCCAGTGACTCTGATTCTTGGCGCGCATACCTGGGGACTCTGATTCCCAGTGTGCGTGTGGAGACTCTGATTCGTGGTGTGTGCATGCAGGGACCCTGATCCTAGGCATGCATGTGAGGCCACACCAAGTGCCAGTGATTCCAATTCTCAGCATGCACATGTGGGGACTCTGGTTCCTGGCAAGCACATGAGGATGCACTGAGCTCCCATGACTCTGATTCTTAGCACAGGCATGCAGGGACTCTGATTCTTGGTGCACATGGCTCCTGCTGGCCCACAGCAGCCACACATCTCAGTGCATGAGTTCTTCAGTGAGGCTCGGATGATGCAACACTCCGGCCACACATGGCACAGGCTTCCACAGCTCAGTAATTGAACCTTTTGGTGATAGCTACAATGAGGAGACAATGAAACAATCCCCAAAGGAAAGAAAAAGAGACTCACCAAGAAAGGAACTAAATGAAAGAGTGGTGTGCAATATGTCAGAAAAAAGAATTCAGCGTAGTGGTCATACAGTTCATAAACCGGCTGGACTAGAAAATCAACAACCTATGCAAAAATCAGGAAGAAATAAAAAGTGATATAGCTACAATAAAAGATGTGATGGAAGGTTTTAACAGTAAACTAGGAGAAGAGGACCAAATTAGTGAGTTAAAAGATAAGGTAGAGAAACAAGCAAAATCTGACATGCAACTGAAGAAAAAATTAAAAAGCAGGAGGAGAGCCAAAGGGAGCTTTGGGACAACATAAAACAAAGTAAAATATGTATAATAGGGGTTCCAGAAGGACAAGAAGAGCAGCAAGGATTAGAGAACCTATTTAAAGATATAATGAAAGAAAATTTCCCTGAGATGGGGAAGAAAAAAGTCACACAAATACAGAGAATCCCAAACAAGATGAACCCCAGAAGACCCACATCAAGGCATGTTGTGATTACAATGGCAAACATTAATGACAAAGAGAGAATCTTAAAGGCTGCAAGAGAAAGGCAGAGAGTTACCTACAAAGGATTCCCATCAGATTATCAAATGATTTCTCAACAGAAACACATCAGGGCAGAAGGGAATGGAATGAAGTATACAAAGTGATGCAAAGCAAGGGACTGAATTCAAGACTACTCTATCCAGCAAGGCTATCAATAAAAATTATAGGGGAAATCAGGAGCTTCAGACAAAAAAAAGGCTAAAGGCATTTATCAATACCAAGCCAGCAATGCAAGAAATGCTAAAGGGAATGTTGTAAAAAAAAGAAATAAAAAAGGGAGGAAGGAACACAGACATAAAGAATAGAAATGGCTACAAACAAGTAACTATCAATAACATTAAACATAAATAGACGAAATGCTCCAGTCAAAAGACATCAAGTGATTGAATGAATAAGAAAACATGACCCATATATATGCTGTCTACAAGAAACCTGCCTCAGAATAAGAGACTCACACAAACTGAAAGTGAAGGGATGGAAAAATATCTTTCAGGCAAATGGAAATGAAAAAAAAAAAAAAAGCTGGGGTAGCAATACATATATCTGACAAAATAGACCTCAAAGTGAAGGCCATAACAAGAGACAAGGAAGGCAACTTCATAATTCTAAAGGGATCAATACAAGGGGATATAACTCTGATAAACATATATGCACCCAATACAGGAGCACCCAAATACATAAAAAAAAGTTCTGGAAGATATCAGGGGAGAGATTGACAGCAATAAAATCATAGTCAGAGACTTCAATACCCAATTAACATCATTGGATAAATCCTCTAGACAAAAAACCAGTAAAGAAACAGCAATCCTAAATGACTCACTAGGTCAGATGGATTAGTTGACATCATCAGAACATTCCACCCCGAAGCTACAGAATATATATTCTCAAGACCACATGGGACATTTTCAAAGACAGATTACATATTGGGACACAGGCAAAATCTCTCCAAATTCAAGATTAAAATAATATCAAGCATCCTTTCAGATCACAGTGGTATAATATTAGAAGTCAGATACTTGTGCAGAGAGGGGAAGATGGCGGCGATATAGGCAGACGC
>NW_006296097.1:0-227 GCF_000327345.1 Myotis davidii
CACAGAAAAGGGAAAAATACATTTGTTTGGTGAAGAACCTTGAAGCAGAGGCTGTAGTTCAGGTCCAAACTCTAATAGGAGTTGAGAGAGAAGAATATAGAGGTTTCCAATTCAGCCTCTCATTGAGTAGAAACCCCTTCTGCAATAGCCTGACATAAGACCACCCTGCTTCTGAACAAGCCCTAGTATTCCCAAGGGCACATCACCCCCCAAAGGCATCCAATGGA
>NW_006296097.1:297-2246 GCF_000327345.1 Myotis davidii
TCCTGCACATCCCCTACTGAGGATCAAACTCACAACCCTGGCATGTGCGCTTGACCAGAATCAAACCTGGGACCCTTCAGTCCACAGGCCAACACTCTATCCACTGAGCCACACCGGCTAGGGCTCAGAGACTGGTTTGTCTTCACACGTGCTTATTTCATGCTTAGCCCTGCCTTTCTCCTCTAAGAAACTACTCATTCTTTAAGCACTTTCTATAGGAAAGAGTAACTGACTCAAAAGCACAGAAATTATTTACTTATTATTATAATTTACTTATTCTTATAGCCCCTTAGTGCAGTGGTTCTCAACCTGTGGGTCGCGACCCCTTTGAGGATCGAACGATCCTTTCACAGGGGTCCCCTAAGACCATCGGAAAACACATATATAATTACATATTGTTTTTGTGATTAATCACTATGCTTTAATTATGTTCAATTTGTAACAATGAAATCGTTACATGAGGAACTGTATTAAAGGGTCCGGCATTTGAAAGGTTGAGAACCACTGTGTTAGACTAAGGAAAGAGGAGATAAGACAATGTGATTATGAACTTTTAGAGGAAATGGTAATCCTGTGAAATTGAATGAAATCTAATAAATCTAATCTAATCTATTCCATCTAAATTTAACGATAAAGCCTGGGAGTTTCCTAGTAGTGGCCTAAGAATGTAACAAATAGAACCGATATACCATCAAACCAAAGGATTGTAGCTTTGCGTGAGGATTCCATCAGAAACCAAGAAACCAGCTGTCGCCCACCAGGAGTTAGTTGGGAGGAGGCGTAGAGGAATAGGTTAATGAGATGCTGAGACAACCCTCCGCGTGGTCCGAGAGCCCTTGCCGGGCGCGGGGCGCGGGGCGCGGGGACTCAGACCCCTCTGCCCACTGTGCGGCAGCGGACGAGCTCCCCTCCCACTCTGTGGGCTATGGTGCCCGCTCGCACCAACGTGCCTGCTGGGATCCCCAGGAGCAAAGTGAAATATTCAATGCTCTCCAGAACTGACGATGGACCCATGAACCCCCAGAAGGACTCTTTACCCGCTGAAGATGGCTGTAAACCCCAAAGATGCCCCGGAGTGGCGAGATCGCACTTGCTAAAGTGTCAGGAAAGCCCCGCGCAGGTTCCCCACAAGGCCATCGCCTGCTTCGCCCTGCAGGTTTTGATCAGAGCCGTTCTCCTGATCACCGGCTGCCTTCTGCTGGCGGGCTACCTCAGCGCAGCAGGACCCAGCCGGGCCGTTGCCGTCCTCATCGTGGGCATCCTGGTGTTGCTGCCCGGGTTTTACCACCTGCTCATCGCTTGCAAAGCCCATCGAGGCTGCCCTGGCTACTCCTACCGAGACCTTCCGGACTGTGGCGACTAGCCCCACGGCAGCCTGGAGGGTGCGCAGGGGCTGAGCGGAGCTGGAAGGCATTTGGCAGAAGCTGTCGAAGGATTAAGGAGTTCTGCAATTTTGCAGCTACTTGCAAAACTGTGGCCAGATTTGATAAATCCCTACCCAGAATGTAAATTGAATTTATAATTAGACAAACAGGAAACCAGGGCGTGCTCTTATTTTTATTTTCCTTGCCCTGGCTAAAACCCCTGACAGGTTTCTCCCCAGGAATATGAATAATGGAAGACTGCTACAGTTGTGTTGTGTGGAGGCCCCATCAGCTTTAAGACAGAACTGGCTTTAAATCCAGATGCAAACTTTCTAGCAGTATAAGCTGACACAGGTACCTTAATGCTCTAACTCAGAGTTTGGGACCATAATTTCTACTGTTTGGGGTTTCAGTAGGGGTCAAAGTATTTTAGAGTAATAACATGGCACATAGACGTTCCCCAAAGTGTTAATTTCTCACCCTGAAAGAGGCTTCTGCAGAAGACTGCACTCAAAATTAACTAAAGCCACAGTGAACTGCATCTATCCACTGAAAGTTAACAAAACCCAGGCACCACACTGCTCA
>NW_006296097.1:2717-10042 GCF_000327345.1 Myotis davidii
TATTATCATCATATCCTCCCTCTTATAAGAAACCTCAGAATACATGGAAAGTCCATTGGAAAAGTAACTGGTAAAAGTCCACTACATCATTAATATGAATAATTAGTATTAAAAGTGACTCAGTCATGTAAAAAAAGTGACTTTTAAATATATGGAACAGTTAATCTGTGCAATGTTAGTTAAGGAAGGTCAATTCAGGAATCAAAGATCCAAATAAGGTCAATAGTGTAAACTTTAGTCCAGAGGTGAATCTTACCACAGAAACAAAGAGTATCATAGCATCATCATATAGAGAAGATATTAAAAAAATTCAAGCATTGTTTTAATTCCAGACATGGTGTACATAGTGTGTATGCTAACTTTACATTTTTAGTTAACCAGGTCACAACTCTATCAACTCTTATTGAATTATAAATTAGATCTATTGTGCTTTATTTTTTATATAGACCAATTTCCTAGACATTCTTTTGAAACAATTAGGTTTCCAAACAGTGCCTGACAGTTGTCAAATCACAGATGACTGGCTCACCAAGGCAAGTCACAAGAAATTCTGGGAGAGAGAGAAGACTTCAGCAAAACCCATCTACAGGGAGAAGAATATTTCAAAGACCATTCTGATACTTCATTGAGAAAACTTTTGTTTTTCTGTACTTCCAAGAGTGTAGGTAACCATGTCACATTTATATTCTAAACAAGGATTATACAATCAAATGTATGTTTAAGGTTAATTTGGATTTCAATTATTACAAAACAGGTAACCCATGAATCTCTTATTCATAGGGTAACCTTCTGCATTGCCTTCTCCTTGAAGGGAATACTCTGTCTTTTCATCTGGTAGATTCTATATGAGGGGGGAGAGCAAAAGTAGGATTTCCTTGTTTATTCTCCAAAAATGTCCCGAGTTTGGTTGTTTGGGTCACACAATGAGACACCTTTGTCTTCTAAGTGTTAGTCCTGGGCTCTCCTGATCTGCACACTGGAGTCTCATGGTCACCTGCCCCTCAAGATTCTCTCCCCCGCCCCCCCCCACACACACTCCGTAAAGCTCTGTAAATGCACTGTCCCTCTACTAAGAAACAACTGGCCCCTCACCTAGCTCCTGGAATCAACCTATCAGACTTGAAAATCCTAGGGGCGCTGGGTTCTGGGTGACCAGTTATCTGTTTTTCTGGAACTATCCTGATGTGAGAACTGAAAGAACTGCATCTGAAGAAACTCCTAGTCTGGGCAAACCAGGGGAATTAGTCACCATAACTTTAAGGTCTAAAGAATAAAAAAACGCTCATATTTAATGTGTGCAATCTTTCACAAAACTCAAGATTGACAATTTAAAATGTTATTTACAAATTACTGTCTTAAACTACAATTTCCTTAAGCTTTAGGGATGTGATCTGCTGCTCAGTAGTGGATTCTACTTGAATTTCTCATATAAACTCTCACTATAATGCCCTGGGCTAAATAACAAGTAGGAATTTACAAACTTGGTTAAAAGTCCAAAAGAGCTCCTTATACATACTCGAGATCTCACTACTTAAAAACTAATATAAAAACACAAAAATGGGAACGTTTCCATTATTGATTTTTTTTTATAGTGGACATTGCTTAAGTATCTAACTTTTATTTCATTTCCAGATGCTCAGTCTCTGAGGTAATAAATGAATATCTTAATATTCACTATTTTCTAAGTACTTTAGAGCCAGTAGTTAAAAACTCCTCCCTAAAAATAAACCTCACTCTCTTGTATGCGGACACTATTTGACATTCATTGAGATAACAACAAACAAAAGCAAAGACCTAATTTTGACGATGTAAGAAGCGAGTGCAGTTGGTGACAATGTAAGAAGCGAGTGCAGTTGGGAGGTATGTCATTTACACAAATACAAAGCAGCGTATTTGTGATCTCAGAAAGGCCCACTTTACACGAAGAATGGTTTTCAGGGCCAACCTGAGGACAAAGTGGTTGCAAATAATTTCTTGAGAGAAATGATATATATGGTACACAGCAGGGAAAGGCTCTCAGGTAGGACTTAGCAATTATATTAAAGTGATCTGAAGTAGATTTACCTCACTGGGGCAGAAGTTATCATTGAACTAATTATTAGAAATGAAATTGGAGAGATAAATGCTTAACTGTCAGAGAGAAAATTTATGCAAGTTTCCTTATTGGTCAGAGGATTTTCTATCTACCCTGAGAGCACACTGACAGACAATTCAGTTCTTAAATTCACATTGTAAGTCTGGTATTTGAAAAGGCACACTTTCACCATTATATATAAAATGTAATGAATTAATGGGAGGTTAGAGACAGCTTCACTAATATAGTTATGAAATAAAAAGCTAGGACAGTGTTTTTAATGGAACAAAAATACTGTATTAGATGTGTCACATTTTAATAAAGGTGAATAATATTTTATGACACTTCTCTCAGTTGCATGTGGGCAGGGGTTGCAATAGGAAATGTATTTCTAATAGGTTTAAAGTACACTGAAGTAGATAATCGGCTTAGGAAATGAAACAGAAGAGAACATATCTTTTAGGAAAGTCACTAGGATTTAGAAATCAAATTGAATTTGGCAGGGGTGGGGAAAGGGATGGAAAAGAAGTTAAGGTAAAAAAGAAAAATGTTAATCACTTTAAAATATATAACTAAGAGATTTCAAATAAAATGTGAAATGTTCCTGATATAAAATACAGTGGGGCCTTGACTTACGAGTGTCCCGACTAAAAGTTTTTCAAGATATGAGCCGTCTCTCAGCCGATTTTTTGTTTTGATCTGTGAGCTAAAATTTGGGTTACGAGCCAGCTTCAGATACCCCACCACTAGTTGGCGCATCGAACATCACAGTGAACGCCACAACATCAGCCCAGCATCACGTGTCTCACTCGTTCACTTTTTGATTTGACATACGAGTAATTTGAGTTACAAGCTCCATCACGGAATGAATTAAACTCGTAATTCAAGGCCCCACTGTATGTATCTTTCTATAATGTTTTTCTTTAATATTTTAAATATTCATATCATATTGGAGATATTTTTGAAGGAAAATTCTAGAATAGGTTTTCCTGGCAGTGGAAGTTACCATGTTTATTCACTTAAAATTTCTGAAGGTTTTGAGTTGTTGAAGTTTCCTAAACACCAGCTCCCTGAGTCTGCATGAAATGCTTCTTCAAACGCTTTTGACGTGGGTAACACCTGGAATTTTCTCTTTTTGGATAGATATGACCATCTTTCTAATATGCTGACCAGGATCTTAGATGAACGTCCTGAAAATGCTGTGGACATCATTGAAAATATTAGCCAAGATGTAAAGATGGCACATTTTAGTAAAAAACTAGATACACTCCAAAATGAGAATGAGATGCTTCCAACATATGAAATAGCAGAGAAACAAAAGGCTCTTTTTCTCCAGGGAAATTTGGAAGGAGCTGACCAAGAACTGGAAGATGAAATGGTAAGTCACTACTGTAAATCTGAATAGTGCAATCCTGAGGTTTGATTGGAGGTGAGTGGGTGTGGCTCTAAATTCATATCAATAGTCTCTTCTGGCTTGCTAAATAGTATTTTCAACCTCATTTCACATCACTCATTTCCTTGTTTAGTTTTTTTTTTTCTTCACACTTGTGGTTTAGTATTGCACAGGCTTAGCTATTACATGTTTGTGGGGCTGAGGTTTCTTCATCTGTTAAATTCCAAAGTGCCTGGTACAGACCTGGGCCTACAGCTGTTTCTTATTAACTCCTTGTTGAATGAATGAATTACTGTCAGGTCATTTAAAATCAGGCTTTAAATCAATATGCATATTTCCCTTTAGTTTATTAGACAAAGTAGAAATACTTCGAATGTCATTCTCCTCCAAGGCAACTTCCTCATATTATGTCTTGATATTATGCATATTATGCCAATGAGCTATAATACAAGAGGAGAGAGATCAAATGTCTTTTTTAAAATATATTTTATTGATTTTTTACAGAGAGGAAGGGAGAGGGACAGAGAGTTAGAGACATCAAACATCGATCAGCTGCCTCCTGCACACCCCTCATTGGGGATGTGCCTGCAACCAAGGTACACGCCCTTGACTGGAATCGAACCTGGGACCTTTCAGTCCACAGGCCGATGTTCCATCCACTGAGCCAGACCGGTTAGGGCTCAAATGTCTTTTAATCCCCAGAGACAAATTGTTGAAAATATTTACAGAGAACATTTGTGACAAAATTAAAAAGCTATCATTAGAGAATAATCTGTTGTATCACAGAAATTCTAGGTGCAAATATTTCAAAATAGTATCCAGTATTGTGTTTCCTAAATGCCTACATGACTGTAATTTATACCACCAAGGAATGTATATACCTACTGAGCTTTCATGTTTTGTTACCACTAGACTGTTTAAAAATCTGTCTATATATTTGCAAATTAGATGTTTAGAGTGAGATGATTTCAGAAAAGGGCAAAGAGTATGATTAGAGAAAAGACAGGAGGGTTGAGAATCTGGACCCGAAGGGCTCGGCAACCTTGGTGGGGAGACCCAACTTGACACAGTGTGCCCAGGGTACCCAGAGGGAACAAGTGATCAGTGTTATGGAACTGACATCAGCTCTTCTTTTCTGAAAATAACTTACTGCAACCATTTAGTTATATGGCCACACCCAGAGAAGATGAGTTTCGAGGCAAACAGCATTTAGGGATCAAGCAGAAGGCAGATATTCTCATGGAGGAATTTATCAAAGGTCAAACTCCAGTATGAGAACGGGACACTGGGGTATCTATAGGCACAACACTGTCAATTAGGGATCTGTGTCCTAAAATTAGGATAAGGAACGCGAATACAGAAAGCTGTTTAATTCTGGAACCTGAGCCTCTTATTCAGATTCCATAAATTCTTCCTCAATTATGTCTTCAAATGTAGTCATGATTGAGTACTTCCACATTCCTTTTACTTATCCTATATATTACCATGTGTATACATCTATATATGGTACTATAGTGATTTTTATTGACTCCATATATTACCATCCTATCTAATAAAGAAGGAATATGCTAATTGACCCTCACATGTTGCAAAGATGGCGGCACCCACAGCCAATAAGGAGGGAATATGCTAATATACAGCCCCGCCTCAAAGATGGCAGCACACACAGCCAATAAGAGGGAATATGCTAATTGACTGCCCCATCCTCAAAGGAGGCAGCTCCCACAGCCACAAGATTGTGGCGCCCAGTCCCCTCAGCCCCCCAGCCGCCCAGCGCAGGCCTGAGGCACAGGAAACCAGGGCCGGCCAAGGCTTGCGCAGCCAGCAGTGCAGCAGCAGAGGTGTGATGGGGGTGTCACCTTCCACCAATTGCCGGGTCGCCCCCTGCCTCTTAGGGCTCTGGGACTGTGAGAAGGGACAGGCCGGGCTGAGGCACCCCCCCTCCCCAGTGCATGAATTTTCATGCACCAGGCCTCTAGTAGGTGTATAATAATTACTAATAAAGTGAATATTACAATAAACAAATCACACAAATCTTTTGTTTTCTCTTTGCACGAAAAAGTTATGTTTACACTATATCTAAATGGGATATAATCATTAAATTATCCTTCAAATTGGATGGTATCTTTAAAATTATTCTTATAGAACTTACACTATTTTGAAAGTATGGATCTGAACATTTTTCACCTATACTTTTAGAATAGTTTTTTTAAAAGAACTTCCTTATATTTGCATGTATCTTCTGACATCAATTTTTTTAAAAAAATATCAGATCCATTTCTTTCTAATGACATTAAAGGAGCATTTTAGGCACGTTTTCAAAGGTAGGCGTTTGATATCTCTTTCCTTGCTATTAACTAATCTTCCGGGATTCTATTTGAGATAGGAGCTGCCTCCATGCACGTGTATTTTTATATGGGGAGGTTGAGACTTCTGTTTCTAATATTGATGCTGAATTGATGATGAACCAGCACACGTTGATCCTGCCTCATGGAGCTTAAGCACAAGGGGGGAAAGTGAAGATTTAATAAATATTTTAGTGCACTACTGAAATCTAAACTATTAATTAGTATGAAAATGTAGCTGGTTCTGTCTGAGAGCTCTGGTCTGTCTGTTCTAAGTGCTCTCAGAGCCCTCATCTGTCTGTCTGCAGTGAATCTTTGGTTACAATTGTTCTTTGCTTGTTTTCTCCTCTTTTGGGGACTTGCTTTGATCCTTGCTGTGTTGTAACTCATTAATTTTGACCTTGTTTTTCTTTAGACTATTTTTTTCTGTTTTGAAACAGGAGACTTGGTCTTGGTTCCATCTGAGACTCCACTAGGTTGTATTTTAGCTAACTGGTCGATTAAAGCCAATGACAAATCAGAATTGTTTGCCAAAGATCTGGTAAACAGGATAAGATCTCTCATGTGCAAGATTTCATGTTGTTACATGATAAAAATTCTACTCTGAAAGAATCTACATGGATGGTTCAAAGAGGGGGGGGAACGGTCTCACCCCAACCCCCAACAGTAAAACTCAAGATCATTAAAATAAAGAGTGAAATGGTGGTTTCTGAGGGGCTGGGAGGTGGACAAAATGGGGAAATGTTGGTCAAGGGGTACAAATTTTCAGTTATACAATGAGAAGTTCTGATGATTTAATACATAGCGTGGTTACTATAGCTAATATTGTATTGTGTACTTGAAATTTGCTTAAGTGAAAAAGATAGCATTGCATCTGTGACAAAGGAATTGTTTTAGCTTTCTTATTTCTATACCAAGCAATGACATGGTACATGCAGCAATTAAAAATATTACTAACCTTTTTGCTTCCATGGTACTTTCCACTGCTTGGTGAAATCTTATTTTCTAAGATTTTGGAGGTTGTGTCCTATTCCAATAATGGCCTGTCCAAACTACTAACTAAAGACAAAATAGAAAAAGGGATTTGAAAAAGCACTGTATAACTGTGATACAATCACTTATTTTTCAGCCTCAACCCACATACTCAATTCATCTTGTCTTTTATATATTATAAGAACTTGAGGATTTCACTTAGAGTTGTTGCCAACTGGCCTCCTGAAGGACAACAGGAAAAACATCCCAAAAGGCCCCTACCCCATTTAGTTCACTAAAGATTTGGGTTATAAAACCAGCGCTTCTTGGCTGAGCTGTTCATTTTAATAAGTGGTCTACTCCCTTTGATTTCTATCCTTTAGGCAATGCCACTCTCACAAAAGTGATTATTGTCTTAATTTATGAACATTATGAGAAACAAAAGAAGGCTGAACCTTTTATAAGCTTAAACTCTCTTCAGCTTAAACCTTTTATTTTCCCAGTGAAGACTTGTTCATTGAAAGGATTAAAAACATCCCCT
>NW_006296097.1:10063-10698 GCF_000327345.1 Myotis davidii
CCTCCCTTCTTCTCTGTAAAAAAACAGTAAAATATTTTTTTTTTTTAAAAAAAGGAGACAGCCGAAACCGGTTTGGCTCAGTGGATAGAGCGTCGGCCTGCGGACTCAAGGGTCCCAGGTTCGATTCCGGTTGAGGGCATGTACCTGGGTTGCGGGCACATCCCCAGTAGGGAGTGTGCAGGAGGCAGGTGATTGATGTTTCTCTTTCATTGATGTTTCTAACTCTCTACTCTTCTCCCTTCCTCTCTGTAAAAAATCAATAAAATATATTTAAAAACAAACAAACAAACAGAAGTGGAAGGCAATCACTTAGGAAGGACAACCCTGGACGTTTTTGAAAATGAAATTAAATACACTTTGATTTTATAAAGTTCTCTGAACCTCCCATAGCCATAGCCAGTTTTACATAGGATGTTTGGAGTAAAAACCTGGAAAGGAACACCAGCCTTCTGAGACAGGTCTAAAAGATTCATGAGCCGCCGAAACTGGTTTGGCTCAGTGGATAGAGCGTCGGCTTGCGGACTGAAAGGTCCCAGGTTCGATTCCGGTCAAGGGCATGTACATGGGTTGTGGGCACATCCCCAGTGGGGAGTGTGCAGGAGGCAGCTGATCGATGTTTCTCTCTCATCGATGTT
>NW_006296097.1:11166-14157 GCF_000327345.1 Myotis davidii
TGGGAGAAAGATTAAGGAAAACACGTGACATTTTTTCTTTATACTTTATACAAACAATATATGACTCGCCAGTCCCGAGATCCTATATAAAAATGCATCCCACACTCTACTCTTTGCTCCTTGTTTCTGTGACAAAATAGCTTGTTCTCTCTTAAGACTGTGCAAGACACTCTAAATATAATAAGTAGTTAAAAGGAGTGATTTTAGAATGTTTTCATGGGCTGCCTGACACTCTTTGGTCCGAATCCAGAATTCCTGAAATTGGTGCTTTTTGGTGTGTGTGTCCATGTGATACAGTGTAAATTCTTCCTCTCCATTCTCCAAAGGTTGAGTTTTCCAAGGTTTTTGCTGAAAAATTTCATAATAGCAAAGTCATAACACTCCATCTATCTCCTGAAAGTATTCTTTGTGATTTACCAGCCAGTCTTCTCTATTCTCACTTTTCAATAGTTAAGGTTGCCTGGACTTCACCTTGAGTTAGGAAAGCTCTAGCAACTTAGTAGGGCCTTAATTGGATGTTTTATTTTTTATTTATTTATTTTTTAAAATATATTCTATTAAGTTTTTACAGAGAGGGAGGGAGAGGGATAGAGAGTTATAAACATCGATCGGCTACCTCTGGCATACCCTCGACTGGGGATGTGCCCGCAACCAAGGTACATGCCCTTTGCCAGAATCGAACTTGGGACCCTTCAGTCCGCAGGCCGGTGCTCTATCCACTGAGCCAAACTGGTTAGGGCATTAATTGGATCTTTTAATTGGAGATAAAATAATACCGCACAAAGCCTTCTCTGGAGGTTGAGATAAACATTCATTGAAACAGTATTTTGTTCCCTTCCCCAACCCCTGGCCCTTTTTTAATAGTGATCAGCAGGATTGTAAAATGCACACATTCCAGAAATTCTAATCCTATCAGTCTGTTATATAACGGCCTAGAATATGAACATTTACCAAAACCCAGGAAATTCTAATGCAAGTGATGTTTCTACTCTTACTCAGAAAAATTATAACATCTGACTTTCCTCTATTGATCAAATGATTTAGATTGTTTGTAAAAGAATTAATGTTTTTTGACATGCAATTTAGACAAAGCCATATATGCAACTTTAACAAAATCATTTTCTAGGTGTGCACAAAAAATTTTTAAAAGAACACAACGAATGTAAGTGTTGGTTCTAAACCTAGTGTTATTAGAAGTTCTGGGATTTCCTCATCTGTTTAACATTCAAGAATAGATTTTTCGCTCAGTTGGTATGGCTCAGTGGTTGAGCATAAACTTATGAACCAGGGATCATGGTTTGATTCCTAGTCAGGGCACATGCCTGGGTAGCAGGCTCAATTCCCAGAAGAGGGCATGCAGAAGGCAGGTGATTGATGATTCTCTCTCATCATTGATGTTTCTATATCTCTTTCTCCCTCTCGCTCTTTGAAATATTTATATATATATCTACATATTCTAGAGGCCCAGCCTACAAAAATTTGTGCACTCGGGGGGGAGGGGGTCCCTCAGCCCGGCCTGTGCCCTCTAACAGTCTGGGACCCCTCGAGGGATGTCCACCTGCTGGCTTAGGCCCATCCCCTGGGGAGTGGGCCTAAGCTGGCAGTCAGACATTGCTCTGGCAGCCCAGGAGCCCTCAGGGTATGTCCACTTGCCAGAGGAAAGCAAGCCTAAGCTGCAGTCGGACATCCTTAGCACAGCTGAGGCAGGAGAGGCTCCTGCCACCACTGCTTTGCTGGCAGCCATCTGCCTGGCTTGTGGCTGAGCAGAGCTCCCACTGTGGGAGCACACTGACCACCCAGGGGAGCGCCTCCATTGAGAGTCTGCCCCCTGGTGGTCAGTGTTTGTCATGTGACCAGTCATTCGCAGTCATTCTGCTGTTTGGGTCAATTTTCATATTACCCTTTTATTATATAGGATATATATACACATATATATGTATATATATGTACATATATATACACACACACATATATATACATATATATATTTAGCAGGTGAAGCTAATAGAGAAATGCCTAGCTGGTCCAATTTTTGAACAGATATGTCTTTAGACTGTGTGTTTCCTATTTATATTTTGACTTCTTAAGCTTCTTTCAGGGACAACAGATTATTTCTGTTCCAGAAAAAAAAAGTACATTTATTAGAGAATTTCCTATTTCGATAATAATAAAAATATGAAATACTAAGAAACTGTATTAGTAAAGTGATTGAAGGCATGGGCTCTGTGGTAAAATGGTCTGGCATCAGAGTCTGCCAGTTCTGCCAGCTGGGCAACCTTGCATCTTATTTTCCTTGTTTTATGTTTGGAATCATGAAAATACCTCCCTCATGGGGTTTTAGAAAAAGCTATTTAACCTTTTAGTATATTAGTTTCCTCCTCCTTAAAATAATGATAAAACCTTTAGTAATGTTTGGTTACTGTTAAGAGTAAATTTTAATATATGCACTAGAGTCCCAGTGCACGGATTTGTGCTCTGGTGGGAGGGAAGGGCCCTCAGCCTGGTCTGTGCCCTCTCCCAGTCCGGGACCCCTCAGGGGATGTCCGCCTGCTGGATCAGGCCTGACCTGGCAGTCAGACATCCCTCTCACAGCCCGGGGCTCTCACAGTCCAGGACCCCTCACTCATTACCGCCCACCTGCAGTGGAGGCAGGAGAGGCTACCGTTCCCATTGCTTCACTCACCAGCCATGAGCCAGGCTTCTTGCTGAGCGGCCTTCCCCATGTGAAAGTGCACTGACCCCCAGGGGTCAGCTCCTGCATTGAGTGTCTGACCCCTGGTGGTTAGTGCACATCATAAGTGACTGGTCCTTCTGCAGTTCAGCCAATTTGCATATTAGGGTTTTATTATATAGGAAGCTGTTTAGTATGGCATGGGTTGAGACACATGACATTTAAAAGGTGCTTGGCATATATTGAACACTCAGTGTTAGTAATTACTATAAAATACTAAGAAATTGAAAAGTATTTTATTTGTTTTTCCTTGTAGGTGA
>NW_006296097.1:15582-19781 GCF_000327345.1 Myotis davidii
AGGAAGAAAAAGTTCCAAATAGTTTTGAGATAGATGGCATAATTATTGACATTGTTAATAAAACATTAATTCAGGGTTGGAAATGAAATTATTTCTTTTTACAGGTACCATCTGGACTCAGCAGATACTAAGCTTGATTTATTTTGAGGGACATCGTAACAGAACTGAAGACTTGTCAACACTTGATAGAATCCCCTTCTTTGAATACAATTTACGCAAAACAGACTTTCGCAACAGACCATCCCCTCGCCTCTTCTGTTCCCACCTCCCATATTATTTAGTACCTAAAGGTCTCAAGAGCAAAAAAGCTAAAGTAAGTCATAGAAATAGCATATGGACCTTTGGCACAAACAAAAATACTTTCTTCAAATATGTTTTTCCAGCCCCACTCATTCACAGTCTCTCAAATGTGATAATTATAATCTTTGATATTGTTTTGCACATTAAATATATATGGAATTATAAGTATATACATAAATTGGGTCATCCCACACAATGCTTGTAGCGTGATTATATAGTATACAGCAACATTTCTTTGATGACAGCACATAAAATTCTATTTTTTTAATGGTCTAGTAGAATTTTTTGTATGGCTCTACAATGTTTAGTGTATTGATGGATAGGCAAGTTACAGCAAATGTATATATTTCATCGCAATACACATTCTTTTTTCTTTTTTTTAATCCTCACCCAAGGATATTTTTCCATTGATTTTTGGGAGAGTAGAAGAGAGAGGGAAGACAGAAAGAAATATCGATGTGAGAGAAACACATTGATTGGTTGCCTCCTGCATGAGCCCCGACCAGGGTGCAGGCCAAGAGGAGCCTGCAACCTAGATAACCTGTCCTTGACCAGAATCGAACCCGGGACCCTTCGGTCTACAGTCCCATGATCTATCCACTGAGCCAAACAGGCTAGGGCCAAACTTTTTAGTTTTCAATATAAATTATAAAATATCTCTAATCTGAGTTTGCGTTTTACTAATCAATAATGAGATTAAGCACTTTTTGATATGTTTATTGGCCATAATTATTTCTTATTATGTGAAATTATTATGATTTTTGTCCAATTTCTAAATTTCATTGTCTCTTTCTTAATGATTTGTTTTATATATATTCTGGATACTAATAAATTATTGGTTATATGTGTTGTATTTCTCATCCTTTGTTTCTTTTTTTAAAAAATATATTTTATTGCCGAAACCGGTTTGGCTCAGTGGATGGAGCGTTGGCCTGCGGACTGAAGGGTCCCGGGTTCGATTTTGCATGTATCTGTCCAATTATTCCCAACACCATTTATTGAAGAGACTGTCTTGACTCCATAATATACTCTTGCCTCCTTTGTCAGATTTTTTAAAAATATATTTTATTGATTTTTTGCAGAGAGGAATAGAGAGTCAGAAACATCTATGGGAGAGAAACATTGATCAGTTGCCTCCTGCACACCTCCTATTGGGGATGTGCCCGCAACCAAGGTACATGCCCTTGACCAGAATTGAACCTGGGATCTTCCAGTCCACAGGCTGATGCTCTATCCACTGAGCCAAACCAGTTAGGGCCTTTGTTTCTTTTTGTAACTTCATGCTATATATTTTGATTAACAGCATTCTTTAAAATTAATTTAATTTAATTGATCAATTTTTATTTTAACTAAAATAATATTTTTCTGTTTAGGAAATCTTTTTCTTCTCTGAGACCAGAAAGATATTCTTTATTTTTAAGATGTCAAATGTTGCTTTCATATTTAAATCCTTAACCATTTGTAATTTGGGAGGGGGAGTCTGATGTGAGGTATGAAGTAGAATTCCAATTTTATACTGTATGGATAATTATTTGGTTCAACATCATCTGTTAGGTAGTTTTTCCTTTTTGAAATGCTCTCATGTGCTATCTGGGCTTTTTATCAAATGTCACTTAACGCTCACAGAGGGTACATTGAAACAATTTTTATGAAGGGTAATTAGTAATATTAACCGACCTTAATTAAATAAATAATTTTACTTTTAGAAATTATTCCTATATGCTTGCACATATAAAATGTCATGTGAATAAAGTTGATTATTTCAACAGTCTTTGTAATATCAAAAAAAAAAAGTACAACCTAAATTTCCATGAGTAGTAAGCTGGATGAAACAAATGATTATGCATTCATATAGTGACATATGTTGGTGTAAAAAACAGCAACAACCTCTAAGGACAACCGAGAATTGTTAAAATTGTTTTCCTGTACCCCCTGCAGATTATTTATGTCTACAGAAACCCCAAGGATGTTATGACTTCATACTTTCACTTTTCAAATATGGTGGTTCGGCTTGAAGCTGGGAGTGATATGGAACATTTCATGAAAAGGTTTCTAGATGGAAATGGTAACTATGAATTGATGCATTCAACTTGTTTAGGAGGCCATGTTGCCATTAGCCAAATTCTCACACTTGGGGAACACATTTTAAGGAAATAAAGAAGAGTAACGATAGAAGCTGGATGCACATAAGTGATTACTGCTCCGTTAATTTAATTTGCCACCCAGTGGCCTTTCTATTCTCACCAGGACCACTTTGAGGATTGCTGTGGTTGCAAACGCATATTGTTTAAGAAACAGTTTGACCAGATCATAAGAGAACCGCAATGGTGTACCCATCCAAAGTGGACGTAGTGTTCGTGTTCTGAGATGGACTTATGGTAGGCTTTATATGGCAGCGGTGCAATATTCATCTCAACACTGAGGAGGATAGGTTGATGGGAGAGGCTTGTGGAATGTGGGACTGGGGCTCTCAGTTATTTAGAAGATTAAATTCAGGTTCTGTCTTATAGATATCTGAAGTTGCTATCCAGAGATCTTAAAATTTATATATATATAAAAAGCCAGGGCCTTCACAACCGAAAAAGTGAATAATGACAGAACAGGCTGAGTGGGGCGATAAGTCCAGCAGGGGGGTTAATGAAGGACGACCAAATGACTGAGCAGCAGGTCGCATGGGGTGACCAGGCCAGCAGAGCGGGTAGTGAGGGATGACCAAATGACTGAAAATCAGGGGGGTTCAATGAGGGACGACCAAATGACTGAGCAGCAGGTTATGAGGGGTGACCAGGTTCGGCAGGGGGGCAGTGAGGGGCAACCAGGCTGGCAGGGTTGGCTGTGAGGGGCAACCAGGCCAGCAGATGGGGGCAGTTGGGGGCAACCAGACTAGCAGGCGGGGCAGTGAGGGGAAACCAGATCAGCCGAGAGGGCAGTGAGGGGTAATCAAGTCAGCAGGCAGAGGCAGTTAGGGGTGATCAGACTGGCAGGGGGGCCAGTTAGAAGTGATCAGGCAGTCAGGCAGGTGAGCAGTTAGGAGCCACCAGTCCCAGATTGTGAGAAGGATGTTTGACTGCCGGACAGTCCCGGCAGTCGGACATCCTCCGAGGGGGTCTCTGATTGGCGAGGGTGCAGGCTGGGCTGAGGGGGACCCCTCCACCCGCACAAATTTCATGCACTGGGCCTCTTGTCCTATATAATAAAGAGGAAATATGCAAAATGATTGTTACAACCTCACACAAAGATGGCTGCCCCCATGTGGGCACAAGACGGCCACCACAAGATGGCCGGCAAGGGAGGGTAGTTGTGGGTGATCAGGCCATCAGAGGAGGGCAGTTAGGGGAGACCGGGCCAGCAGGGGAGTGCAGTTGGGAGCGACCGCTTCTGCAGGGGAGGGCAGTTCGGGGCATCGGGGCTGGCAGGGAGGGCAGTTGGGGGCCATCGGACCAGCAGGGAAGCAGTTAGGTGTCGATCTGGTTGGCAGGGGAGTGGTAAGGGGGTGATCAGGCTGGCAGGCAGAGCGGTTAGGGGCAATCAGGCAGGCAGGCAGGTGAGCGGTTGGGAGCCAGCAGTCCTGGATAGTGAGAGGGATGTCCCGATTGCCAGTTTACTCCATCGGGCCTAAACTGGCAATCGGACATCCCCTGAGGGGTCCCAGATTGGAGAGGGTGCAGGCTGGGCTGAAGGACCCCCCCCCCTCCAGTGCACGAATTTTGTGCACCAGGCCTCTAGTAGATAATTGAAGGAGACATAAAGACTGTTTTCCAGGTGGAAGAAGTAAGAAAGTAAGGAGCTTCCCTTCAATCTTCACAATGAGTTGTTTGGGTTTCTTATTTTCTCCTCTGCTGCTTTTCCTACATGCATAGGAGAGGCAGGTTTCAGTTCAAATCATGAAATTCTTTCCA
>NW_006296097.1:19850-20151 GCF_000327345.1 Myotis davidii
GGTTTCTCATTCCTGCCCATCCCTCAATTATTGGTTTCCTCAGGGCCCTCTTCTCACTGAACACAGTCATCTTTTGTGGTTCCTTTTCATGCACCCATCTGTGTCAATAAGGACAAACTCACATGACTAGTGATTGAAAAAAGAGAAAAGGCACTTCGAAACAGTGGGGCCAGCCCTGGCCCGTGTGACTAGTTGGTTGTCATCCTATGCACTGAAGAGTTGCTGGTTCAATTCCAGGTAGGGCCTGGGCTGCAGGCTTGATCCCTGGTGGGAGGCATGATGTTTCTCTCCCTCTCTATTC
>NW_006296097.1:20308-20699 GCF_000327345.1 Myotis davidii
CCAATTAGTCAGAGGTAATTGTGTGCCCAGTGATGCGAATGCATTGTGTTTTGTTATTGTTTTTATTAAAGAGAATCTTGAAATGTAGCTTTCATGGAAACCACATAATATTTACATGTTGGCATCCAATGAACTCTGTCTTAATACATTGTGTAAATCAAACCAAACACATTTGAAGTTCACTACTTTGTGATCTATGCTTGATATGTTGGCTACCTGCTACTTACCTTACTTGCTCATTAATTCAAAATTATAAAATGCCTATTATGTGACAGATCCTAAATCATCAAAGACAATTGAACCCTTTATTTATAGAACTTATAATCCAACAGGGAATACAAGCACTCAGTTAATAGGTATATGTACTTCAAATCTGTGAAAACTGTTATCA
>NW_006296097.1:20798-22105 GCF_000327345.1 Myotis davidii
TATGAGTTGGCAGAGAAGTAAAAGAGAAGTCTAAGTCAAGAAGAGAGAATGTGCAAATTATCTGAAGCCTCAGGTGCATGATATCTTGGAAGGAAGAAGTTAAAGAGCAAGGTGGAGGGAATAAAAGATTAAGATAGAGAAGTGTATACAGTAGGAGCCAGACCATGCAAGGTCTGTAGACTTTGTTAGTGATAGTAATTTCTTCATCTTAAAAGCAATAATGAGCTTTTTAACAGTTATTTGAAGAATAGCAATATGATAGAATTAGTATCTTTAGAATGTAATTCCCTCTAATAGGTTTTAAAGTGATAATAGTAAATATAGGCAAACTGGTTAGAGACCAGTTTGATAAACCACTGTTCATTGTTAGTGTAAATAAATGCAAATGATTTGGGATGTTGGTTTTGTATCCTACAACTTTGCTGAGTTTTCTAATAGTTCTAACAGGGTATTGTTTTGTTCTGTTTCTTTTGTTCGTTTGTTTTTTGTAGATCTTTAGTGTTTTCTATGTATATAATCATGTTGTATGTGAACACATAATTTTACGTCTTTCTTTAAATTCGGATGCCCTTTTCTTGTCTATTGACTCTGGCTAGGACTTCCAGTTTGGGCTGAATATAAATGGTGAGAATTGGCATCCTTGCCTTGTTCCTGATCTTTTGTTGCTGTAGCTGTTAATCCTCACCAGAAGATATTTTTCCACTGATTTTTTCTTTTTTTTCTTTAACATCATTTATTGAGTTGAGCAGTCTGTATATCCCTCCTCCATTGATTTTTAGGGAGAGTAAAAGACAGAGAAAGGGAAAGACAGAGAGAAATATTGATGTGAGAGAAACACATTGATTGATTGCCTACTGCATTTGCCTGACCAGGTCCCCGCTTCGGGAGGAGCCTAGTACATGCCCTTGACTGAAATCAAACCCTGGACCCTTCAGTCTGTAGGCAGAGGCTCTATCCACTGACCCAAACCAACTAGGGCTGTTCATATTTGCATTCCAGAAGTAAATCCCACTCGTTCATAGTGTATAGTTCTCTTAATACATTACTGAATTTGTTTTGCTAGTGATTTGTTGAGGATTTTTGTATCTTATCTTTCATAAATAATATTGGTTTTTAGTTTTCTTTTCCTGTAGTGTTCTCATTTGGCTTTGTTATTGGGGTAATGATGGCCTTATAGAATGAGTTTGGAAGTATTTCCTCCTCTTTGATTTTGTTGAAGAGTTTGAGGATTGGTGTTAAGTCTTCTTTAATTTGTGTTTGGTAGAATAACCAATGAAGCCAGCAAACTTGGACTTTCCTTTTCTGTA
>NW_006296097.1:22671-24553 GCF_000327345.1 Myotis davidii
AAATGATTGCCTGTGGGATTTTTAAATTACGTTTTAAAAGAGAAAAGACAGTTGGATTCAGGATTTTGGTAGTAAAGTAGAACATAACATTCACTTTTTTCCCCTTTATTGATTAAGATTATTACAAATATGTCCTAATCCCCCAATGTCCTCTCATCCCCCCAGTCCTGCCCTCACCTTCACCCCCTGTTGTCCACATCCATCACTTATGCTTATCTGCACGCATACAAGTCCTTTGGTTGATCTTTTCCCCTCACCCCCACCCTCCCCTACCTTCCCTCTGAGTTTTGAGCATCCAATCGATGCTTCTCTGCCTCTACCTCTGTTTTTGTTCATCAGTTCATGTTGTTCATTATAATCCACAAATGAGTGGGAGCATGTGGTATTTATCTTTCTCTGACTGGCTGATTTCACTCAGCATAATGGTTAGCAAGTCTTACCTGAAGGTGGTGTATATATGTGACCAGGACAGTTCCAATTATTGTTTTGCTTTACTTCTCCTAGAACATTCTAGAAGTAAACCCAACATGTATTTTGTTGTAGAGGAGGGAGTTTGAGTTACTTATTTCCTCATGTATCAGATTTCTTCAATGTAAAAAAGTAGATTAATACTTCTTGAAACCAATATGCTATGAATTCAAGTATTCAATAACAACATGCAGTTAATTTCTATCATGCTTCTATGACATGCCAGGAATTAAGAATGAATATACTTTCCCCCTGATACTTCTTAATTTCAATTAAACAATTTTTTGAACTTTTAATGTACATTTTTCTAGGACATAATTTGTATTTCTTTTATTCATATTTTATTCATTAATTTATGCACAACTTAGCATTTTGATGATGGACATTTATTCTTAATTAATGAAGATCTGCTTGAAATTGCTCTTGATATTGCTATTTTTTAGAAAGTGTTTATTTTTTGTCCCATTTATTATCAGCTTCTAAGTCTCATTGCTTACCTAGACCAAATACAAAGTAATTCTCATGCCCATAAATAGCTGGCCAACTGTTCCAAATGCCACTGATAATGTTTAAACAAGAAAATATGATAGTTGAAGATGGCAAATAATCTTTATTTAAAAATTGGCTTAATGACAGTTTCTAATTCCATCAAGTAAAACTGAAGCAATGACAGCTCTGAACACACTCTCTGACCTTGATTTCATTACTTGAAAATCTTTGGGTTTCATTTTTTTTTAATTTTAAAATGTTTTTATTGATTTCAGAGAGGAAGGGAGATGGAGGGAGAGATAGAAACATCAATGATGAGAAAGAATCATTGGTTGTTGCCTCCTGCATGCCCCACACTGGGGATTGAGCCTGCAACCCGGGCATGTGATCTGATCGGGAATCAAACTGTGACCTCCTGGTTCATAGGTCAACACTCAAGCACTGAGCACTGCTGGCCGGGCTTCCTTTTCAACTTTATTTATTTTATCTTTAGCTTTTTATTTATGTATTTTTACTTTTTCAATTATAGTTGAGATTCAAGATTATTTTATATTGGTTTCAGGTATGCAGCATAGTGGTTAGACATTTCTATAATTTATAAAGTGACCCCCCCAATAATTATAGTACCCACCTGGAACCATATATAGTTATTACAATATTATTGGCCATATTTGTTATACTGTATTTTACATGCCATAACTATTTTGTAATTACCAGTTTGTACTTCTTAATCCCTTCAGTTTTTCAATTTTAAAAATGAAGAAATGCTAATATTGTGGAGTTGTGTTAATAATTAAATTACATGCTAGATATAGTTTCCCAAGTATGGTGCCTGGCATTTATTTTTTTTTAAATTTTTGTATATATATTTTCTCTTTATTTTATTCTTTCCCCATCCCCATTTATTCCCCTATCCCATCTTCCA
>NW_006296097.1:25839-27481 GCF_000327345.1 Myotis davidii
TCAGGAAATTCTGGGAGAGAGAGAAGACTTCAGCAAAACCCATCTACAGGGAGAAGAATATTTCAGAGACCGTTCTGATACCTGATTGAGAAAACTTTTGTTTTTCTGTCCTTCCTAGAGTGTAGGTAACCATGTCATATTTTGCTCTAGGTCTTCGTTCATGTTTTTAAAAGTAGCCATTTCACTATGGATTCCACACCCTCATTAGTCAGCTGCATTTCACGAAACTTGCTGATTTTTAGATCACTGCTTCTACGGTTCTGAAGTGGTTTAAGTTGATCACAGATGAATCCCACGATGAAGAGAAGGCAATGTACATACCAGAGTAAAGGCCCACAATGTAACAACTGCGTGAATAAGGACTCTATCAGGCAGGTACTGCTCATAGATATAGGAGTGTTTCTAGTTATAGTTTAAACAAGTTGGGGAAGATGTTCAGGAATCCAGTAGAAACATGAGACAAAACTCTTTTCACTACACATTCCATTCATTTCTGCCTACCACTGAGTTCATGAGGCCTACCCTGACTACTCTATTTAATAATGCAACCGCCCAGTGCCCCTTCTGACACTTCCTGTGATTACTAGTTTTCTATATTACTTTTTTATTTTCAGAACATTTATCACCTTTCAATACACTAAACAATGTGATTATGTACTATACTCATTTGTTTAGTGTCTCACTTTCCCCACTAGTATGTTAGTTCTAGGAAAACAGGAATTTAAAAAAAAATCTATTTTGTTCAGTGCTTAAAACAGTACCCAGAATGTAACAGTCACCGGGTAAATTTGTGGATGAAAGAATAAATAAATTATTGCCTAACTTAAAGGGAAACGTGAAGGCCTAAGAGTAAATCAAACCTATGTACTAAAAAAAGAAAGACTCATGGACACAGACAAGAGTACGGTGATTGCCAGAGGGAGGGGGGAGGTAGAAGGGAAAGGGGGAATAAATGATGATGAAATGAGACTTGACTTGGGGTGGTAAACACGAAATACAATATACAGATGATGTATTATGTAATTGTATACCTGAAACCTATATAATTTTATTAACTAATGCCACCCCAATAAATTCAATAAAAATAAAACAAAAACAAAATAAAGGACTTTCTAATCATTTCACTCATTGATAATGTAAAAAAAATTTCGATCTAAAAAGTCCACAGGTAAGTATATTTAAAAGAATGTTCTCAGTCAGTCTCAAATGGTCATATACCAAGTGTTAATTGGTTTATTTTTTAAAAAAGAGATACAGTACAAATTAACATTAAAGTATTTAATTAATTTACAGTTTATCGTCAAGACCAAATATGGTCCAATCCTATGTACCTTCTTCATGTTGGATACCAAATAACATGAGTTAATAGCCATACTCATGACCTTAAATATTGCAAAACTATGAATTCACATTTATATTCTAAACAAGAATTATACAATAAAATGTATTTTTAAGGTTAATTTGGATTTCAATTATTACAAAACAGGTAACCCATGAACTCTCTTATTTATATAGGCTAACATGCATTGCCTTCTCCTTGAAGGTAATACTCTGCCTATTCATCTGGCAGATTCCATATGAGGGGAAAGAGCAAAAGTAGGATTTTCTTGTTTATTCTCCAAAAATGTCACAGGTTGGTGGT
>NW_006296097.1:28972-29292 GCF_000327345.1 Myotis davidii
CTTTGCTAGAGATCCTGACCAGAACTTGGCTAGAGATCCTGGCTAGGCTGCTGATCAACGGAACGCTATCTCTGTGTCATTCCTTCTTCACCGACTCCGTCCACACCTTTGGGAATGCCTGGACCTGCTGGGGCAGGACCCCAGCACTGACCACTTGCAACAATCATCTGATGAAGGAGAATCAACTCACCACCAAACAGGCCAGTCAAAGGGGAAGGACTTTCAACAGCTTCAGCGAACCGAAGGTCACCTGTGTGAGCCGAGGGACGCGAACGGTAACAACTCTAAACAGGAAGACCTGAGATGTGACACTTCTCGGG
>NW_006296098.1:0-1013 GCF_000327345.1 Myotis davidii
AGGGAAGAAGGAACACAGGCATAATGAATAAAACTTGAAACAAATAAGTACCAATCAATAATAACTTTAAATGTAAATGGATTAAATTCCCCAATAAAAAGACATAGGGTAGCTGAATGGATAAGAAACATGACCCATATATCTGCTGTCTACAGGAAACCCACCTCAGAACAAGTGACTCACAGAGACTGATGGTGGAGGGATGGAAAAAGGTTTTTCAGGCGAATGGAAATGAAAAAAAAAAAACTGGGGTAGCAATACTTATATCTGACAAATTAAACCTCAAAGTGAAAACCATAACAAGAAATAAGGACAGCCACTTCATAATACTAAAGGGAGCAATTCAACAAGAAGATATAACTCTGGTAAATATATATGTACCCAATACAGGAACACCTAAATACATAAAAAAAACTTCTGTAGGATATCAAGGGAGAGATTGACAGCAATACAGTCATAGTAGGGGACTTTAATACCCAACTAAACCACTGAATAAATCCTCTAAACAAAAAACCAGCCAAAAAGCATCAATCCTAAATGACTCACTAGATCATATGGACTTAATTGACATCTTCACAACATTTCACCCCAAAGCCAGAGAATATACGTAATTATCAAATGCACAAGGGACATTTTCAAAGATAGACCACATACTGGGGCACAGGCAAAGTCTCTTCAAATTCAAGAAGACAGAAATCATATCAAGCATCTTCTCAAATCACAATGGCATAAAATTAGAAATCAACTACGATAAAAACAATAAAACACCCGGAGGCTAAATGGCATACTTTTATACAATGATTGGGTTACTGGAGAGGTCAAAGAAGAAATAAAAAGCATCCTGGAAACAAAACACAGTGAAAACACAACAATCCAAAATCTATGGGACACAGTGAAAGCAGTCCTGAGAGGGAAGTTCATAGCTCTACAGGCCTACCTAAAAAAAAACAAGCAAAAATGGTAATAAATTTTGTAAACCTACAACTTAAAGGATTGGAAAGAGAGCAACACGA
>NW_006296098.1:2166-5057 GCF_000327345.1 Myotis davidii
AACTAAAAGACAGAACAACTATAATCCAGAACCATGTGAAAGCTGGCTGAGTGGAAATACTACAACCAGAGAGGTGAAGAAAGTGCATTGAGAGTGGTAGGAGGTGTGGAGGCACAGAACAGGCTGGCACCCGGATGTGCTGTTTTTTTAATCAGGAGGGAGATACAAGCTCCCAATTGCTCTGACCTCTAGTTCTGGGTGAGACTCTGGGGGATCCAGACACATATAGGGAAAAACTGGACTGTCTGGCATCGAGGCAGGAAAGTGAGGGCAGCTTTTTTTCAGAGGGAGATGCTCACAGTGGTCATTGGTCCTGCGATGGAACCTCACTGGTACAGGGCTGACTGGCAGCCATTGCTGTTTGCACCACCCTGGCGATTCCTTGAGACCCCATCCTACCCAATTTACAACCCCACCCAAGCTGTTTTCAGTGGCTTTTGCATATGAATGGTCTGTTCTTTCTCAGCCTAAAACCTGTCAAATAGGCAGCAGCGGGATCAGGGAGCCCTAAAGCTATTAAAAGAAGGCCCACGGCTGGCAGTAGCAGCCTGCCTTGCTTCACAGCTGGGCCCCGTATAGGCACTTCCAAACCCAATACAAAGAGGAGGAATCTGCAGATCTCTCTGTAGCTCCTGCTGGGCAATCCCAGGCAGTGGCTGACTTTACACCTTTTTGGAGATCCAAGAGCCAGTGTACCCAGTGGTCAGTATGAGACCATATGAGATTACAACTCTTCACATCCATAAGTGACACATTCAAGGGGCAGACTCAGTGAGCACCAAAGCCCCACTGAAGCAAGTCCTGCCCCATAAGGGTGTCTCCTGCACAGCAGCTCTTCCATTGTAGACACAGCTGGTCCTTACAGCCAATTGGTCTGGAGGTCAATTCCTCCCAGTGATACCAAAAGTATTCAAGACATACTACAACAAGACCGTGCACACAGCCCACAAAGGGGTGCACCAAGAGTGTCCACCTCAGGTAACTGGGGAGGCCAGCCCACAGGCCCTATAGGACACCTACCACACAAGGTCACTCTATCAACTAAAGGAGACTTAGCAGCTACCCAATACATAGAAACAAACAGGGAAGCAGCCAAAATGCAGAGACAAAAAAACATGTCACAAATGAAAGAAATTGAAGAAAGTGAAAAACTGGATATAGAGTTCAAAACCACAGTTACAAGATTACTCAAGAATCTTCTATAAACCTCTGAGGAACATAGTGAGACCTTCAACGATCTTAGTGAGTATGCCTAAAAAAAAAAAAGAAAAGAAAAAAAGAGAAAAGGACCAGTCAGAAATTAAGCATACACTGACTGAAATAAAGAATAATATACGGAGATCCAACAGTAGACTAGAGGATCCAAGAATCAAGTCAAAGATTTGAAGTATGAGAAAGCAAAAAACACTCAATCAGAAGAGTAAAAAGAATAAAGAATACAAAAATATGAAGATAGTGTAAGGAGCCTCTGGGACAACTTCAAGCATACCAACATCTGAATTATGGGGGTGCGATAAGAAGAGAGAGAGAGCAAGGTATTGAAAACCTATTTGAAGAAATAATGACAGAAAACTTCCCCTACCCGGGGAAAAAAATAGACTTACAAGTCCAGGAAGTGCAGAGAGCCCCAAACAAGAGGAATCCAAAGAAGACCACACCAAGACATATCATAATTAAAATGCCAAGGGCAAAAGACAAAAAGAGAATCTTAAAAGTAGCAAGAGAAAAACAGTTAGTTACCTACAAGGGAGTACCCGTATGTCTGTCAGCTCATTTCTCAACAGAAACTATGCATGCCAGAAGGGAGTGGAAAGAAATATTCAAAGTGATGAATAGCAAGAATCTACAACCAAGATTACTCTACCCAGCAAAATTATTTAGAATTAAAGTTCAGATAAAGAGCTTCACAGACAAGAAAAAGCTAAAGGATCACCACCAAACCAGTATTATATGAAATGCTGAAGGGTATTCTTCCGAAGAGGAAGAAAAAGGTAATGATAAAATATTATGAACAACAAAGTAACAACAAATACATATCTATCAACAAGTGAATCTAAAAATCAAATGAATAAAAAATCTGATGAAAAGAATAAAGGGTGAATGTAATAGAATCAGGGGCATGGAAAGGGAGCGGATTGACAATTCTCAGGAGAAGAGAGTGTTGGGGGGTGTGGGAACAGATTGGACAAAGATATTACACCTATGGACGAGGACAATGGGAGGGGTGAGGTTCTGGAGTGGAGAGGGAATCGGGTGGAGGGGAGCTATGGGGGGAAAAAAAGAGAAACACCTGTAACAATCTGAACAATAAAGATAAAAAATTAAGATACACAGGAATAAACTTAACTAAGGTGGTAAAAGACCTGTACTCAGGAAACTACAGGACATTGAAAAAAGAGATAGCGGAAGACATAAACAAATGGAAGAACATACCATGTTCATGGATTGATAGAACCAACATCATTAAAATGTCCATACTACTCAAAGCAATCTACAGGTTCAGTGCAATTCCCATTAAAATACCAATGGCATATTTCACAGATCTAAAACAAACTCTTCAAAAATTCATCTGGAATAAAAAAAGATCCTGAATGGCCACAACAATCCTCAGAAAGAACAAAGTTGGAGGGATAACAATACCAGATATCAAGCTATATTACCAAGCCATGATTCTCAAAACTGCCTGGACCTGGTACAAGAACAGACATATATACCAAGGGAATAGAACAGAGAACCCAGAAATCGACCCGAACGAATATGGTCAATTAATGTTTGACAAAGGAAGCAAGACAGTCTCTTCAATAAATGGTGCTGGGAAAACTGGACAGATACATGCAAAAAAATGAAACTAGACCACCAACTTACCCCATACACAAAAATAAAAATTGTAC
>NW_006296098.1:6256-16806 GCF_000327345.1 Myotis davidii
CAGATTGGAGACTGAGCAGAATATGCAGCCGAGTCGCACTACACCAGCAGTTCTCAAATCTGGACATGATAAAAACTTGTGAAGATGTAGGGACACAGGTGCCACCCCTGAGCGATTTTGATTTGATAGATGTGTGTGTGCGTGTGTGTGTTTTAATAAGCATTATAGTTGGTTCTGTGTTGGTCCGTGGTCCATGCTTTGAAAAACATTCTCCTAGAAATATAAGAAATGTATTGAATACATTCAATCAGGAGATTGGAAAATAAGAACACGCATGATATTTGGTTTTTTTGAAGCATACCAGGGAGGGGGACTATGTAGATGAGGCTTCCTGCATGCAGAGTGTCCTCAAATGTCTACTTTGCAGTTGAGATCCCTAGTCACTGGAGTGATATGAAGCAGCAGCGTGTCTCTCTAGTTGAGCTACAGCCTGGCCAACCAGAATACAGCAAAGTGGCAGATGCCTTCAATGAGACCTGTTCACAATTCAAGAGAGAGAAGGTAAGCTTTCTGATGACATGGAGTTTCTTAACGGTGAACATAAGAGGTATCGTGTTCCTGGATAAATACATTTATATTCACTTCCTAACATAATTTTACCCCTGAATTAGAATACTTCATGGTAATTAGATTTTAGATTCTAGATTTTCCTCATCTCCCCATAATTCCTGAGACATTAATACTGAGATTTTTGAGTCAGTTATTACAAGATAACAGATTGCAATATATTAGAATACTAAAGACATTTATTTCCTTTGTGAAGCAAGCTAATAAAAATTCAAAATATGGCTTCAAAGTTGGAGTTGATAAGAAGCAAACCACCACAGAGAGACCGGCGAAGGCTCCTCAGGTTTGGCTTATGTGCATTTGCCTCACTGTTCACAGGCCAACAGTGCTTGCTTCCTTACTAAACCCACTAGTCCTTTCACTGTTCATCTCATTTAGTAGTATTTTGGCATCTCCTACTCTTAAAAATTAATTTTGCTATTTGAAACTTGTGTTCTTTCTTGACTTCTAAGGCAATAATATTTTGATGTTTTCTTCTTCATTATTGATTCTCCTTTCATTATCACTGGTATATGTTTCTCCTCCAAAGCTCTCATCCTAGCTTTACCCACAGGGTTTATACTTTGGTCTTCTGTCTCTGCACTTCACCAGGGAATGTTTTTACCTTTCATGGATGCAGCTATTATTTTAATGTTAATAGCTCTCAAATCAACATATCACCAATATGGATCTTTGACTCTAGCTCTAGAACATATTCCCAGTGGACTAAAAATATCTGCACTTGATTATCTACCTGCTAACTTATCATCTCTAAGTAATTATCTTCCCCTTCCTTCTCTTTTCTGACCTTGCTTCCACCACTCCCTGAGTAAAGCTAGAGATTTTTGAATTCCTTCTCTTCATCCATAATAATGAGTGTGCCAATAAGGTGTACATTTTCTTTCTTTGCAAATTTTCTTTTACTTTCTATTTGCATGGCCACAACTGCTCTTTAGAACTGGGGCCACGCCCCAAACACCAATGTGAGGGGATGCTCTGATGACCTCCAGCTGCTTCTCCCAAGAGAGTGAACCTGGGACAAGTGCATTTGTATGTTAAGTGACTGGAGAACACCAAAGTCTTAGCATTGCTCCAGACTGCAGAGGCCTAGTTCTCAGCCTGTCCTCCCTGTGCTGTGCAGCCAGACTACCTTGCTATCTACTGCCCTGGCCTGGAATCCTGATTTCCTCCATTATGTCGTCACCTTTCTATTGACAACTGAAGGGTGCCAGTGCCTTTTGGCCCCATTTGTGGTACTCTCTCCCATTCTGTCTATTCATGTAGTTAAGCACATAATAATTCAGAAAAGATTTGAAATGTCCTAAGAGATATATACCAGAGAGAAACCAAGATAGTGGCAAAGGAAAACACTGGTACTTGCATCCTCCTACAACCACATCAAAATTACAACTAAAATACAGAACAACCATCATTCAGAACACCTGAAATCTGCTGAATGGAAGTCCTACATCTAGAGAATTAAAGAAGAAAGCACATTGAGACTGGTAGGAGGGTTGAGGTGCAGAGTGGGCTGTTCTTACCCCCATATGTGGCATGTTTTTAATCGGGAGGGAGAGATATCTTGGTTGAGGAGGACTCCCATGAGGAGCAAGAGGTCCCTGCCCAATATCAGGCCCCAAGCCCAGGGTTCCAGTGCTGGGAAGAGAACTTCTCGTGACTTCCTTCCAGATGTAAAAGCCAGCAGGGATTGTATCTGAGTGACATGGAGGCTGCTAGAATCCCAGGCAGTTCCTTCTAAAGGGCTCATGCACGGGTTTAGTGAAACTCATTCTCTCTGAGCTCCAGAGCTGGGGCAGCAGCATGATAGGATCCAGGATGATATGGGGATGTAAATTATCTGAGAGAAGGGCAAGCATCTTCTCCCTCCTTCTTTTGGTTATTGTTGGCATCTCTAACTCTTTTCCTTTTCAACTTCCTATAGTTGTGTATTTAAGATAATAGCATCTACTTGAGTTTTGGTTTTTATTCATCCACTTGGATGAATTATCATTACCTTTTTAAAAAATATGTTTTTAATGATTTCAGAGAGAAGAAGGGAGAGGGAGAGAGAGATAGAAACATTAATGATGAGAGAGAATCATTGAATGGCTGCCTCCTGCACGTTCTCTACTAGAGATAGAGCTGGCAACCCAGACTTGTGCCCTTACCCAAGTCAAAACTCAACCTCCCGGTTCATGGTTGGATGCTCAACCACCGAGCCACAGTGACTTGGCCATCTTTATCTTTTAATTGGAATGCTTAGTGTGTTTAATGTATTTATTGATATGTTTGGGTTTAAATATGCCATATTAATCTTTTTTTCCTATGTATCACTTCTGCTCCTTTTCTCTCTTTTCCTACCTTATTTTACATTAAGTATTTTTATCATTCCATTTTTATGCCCTATTAGAATGCTCATTATACATCATATTATAATCCTTTCATTGGTTACTTAGAGATTATTAAACTCTAGTACAAATTAGTACAGTTATCATTTCACAAACAATGGAATGAACTTTGAACACTTTAAATCCATTTATCCCTCCTGCCTCTTGTACTACTTTTACGTGTGTTTTAATTCTATGTATATTTGAAACCCTATAAAACATTTTAATTTTTTAATACAGTCATTGTATATTTACCCTTTTAGCCCACTGACCTTCCATTATTCTTGCATTTTCATGCCTACACCTTGGGATCATTCTCCTTCTGCTTTTACTTTTCTTTCAGGTGTAGATCTGGTTGTGATGTTTCTGGTAGTTTAAGCTTTTGTCTGAAAATGTCTTCATTACATTTTCATTCTTTGAAGGATATCTTTGCTGGGTGTAGAATTCTGGGTGACATGAATAGAGCATCGGCCTGCAGACTGAAAGGTCCCGGGTTTGATTCCGGTCAAGGGCATGTACCTAGGTTGCGGGCACATCCCCAGTAGGAGGTGTGCAGGAGGCAGCTGATCGATGTTTCTCTCTCATCGATGTTTCTGACTCTCTATCTCTCTCCTTTCCTCTCTGTAGAAAAATCAATAAAAAAATATATAAAAAATAAAAAAAAATTTAAAAAAAGAGGATTGGTCTGATACAAATAGTTTAGTACAGCCAGAAGCCTACTGCTAACATAAACCTACTAAGTAAAGTTTTAAGATTAACTTGCAGTGTGTTTTTTTAACCTTATAATTTACCCCATTAAGAATATAGACTCAGATTACTGTTTTTAAAACTTTTTGAAGTAATTCTTTTCTTTGTGTGGTTACTAAATTTTAGAAGGGTGGGTGCTAGCTTCAGCAGCACATATACTAAAAAAAAGGTGAGGAACAATAATGAACAGACTAAGAAGTAAGAATTATTTCAAAACTCTTTAGGATGAAATTTTTAAGGCTTTAGGAAGATGAGTAAAATAAATAAAATTTAAGGTAAGTAGAAATGGAATAGAAGTAGGCAGTTTAAAGATTAGAAACTTAATTTTAGTTAAAAAGAAAAATAAATTTTAAAATCACACATCAGATTAACAAAATGCAAGATAATGCAGAGACTTTGAGCTAGAGGTCAAACTGTATCTTAGTGAAAAATAGGAATCCCAAAACTGAAAAAGCAAACAAACCAGATGATGGCAGGTAACAGTATTAGGACTGTGAGTCCTTTAGAATGGAAGAAGATTCTGAGAACTTTATGGAACTACCACTACCTATTGATTAGGGAAGTTTTGAAGCTGATCTGCAATTCAGGATCCAAGGAGTTTTCACCACAGCCCTGGAACCATTGCCCATAGAGGATGGTCAGTGCATGGCCACTGTGCAATGCAGATTGGTGTAGCCACTATAAAAATGGTGTGGAGGTTCCTCAAAAAATTAAATATGGAATTGCCTTATGACCCAGTGATCCCACTTCTGGGAATATACCTAAAGAAACGAGAAACACTACTTCAAAAGAATATATATGCACCCCTATGTTCATTGCAGCAGTATTTACAATAGCGAAGGTTTGGAAGCAGCCCAAGTGCTCATCAGTAGACTAGTGGGTAAGAAAGTGGTAGTACATTTACACATTGGAATACTACTTTGGGCTGTAAAAAAGAAGGAAATCTTACCTTTTATGCCAGCAAGAATGGAGCTAGGAGGGATTATGCTAAGTGAAATAAGTCAGAGAAAGACAAATGCCATATGATTTCACTAAAATGTGGAATCTAATCCTATTTAATAAGGAGGAAATATGCTAATTGACTGCCCCACCCTCAAAGATGGTGGCACCCAGTCCCCTCAGCCGTGCTGGGGCACATGCCTCCAGAGTCCCCCAGTCCCCTCAGCTGCCCAGGGCTGGCTTGAGACATATGCAAGGTTCAGATGGTGGCTGCATAGCCGCCCTGGGCCACCTGAGGCTCAGGTAACCAGGGCCAGCTGAGACTTGCCCTGCTGGCAGTGGCAGCAGCAGAGGTGTGATGGGGTGTCGCCTTCCCCTGATCGCTGGGGCCGCCTCCCGCCCTTGAGGGCTCCCAGACTGTGAGAGGGGGCAGGGTGGGCTGAGGGACCCTCCAGTGCATGAATTTTCATGCACCCGGCTTCTAGTGAATATAATAAACAAACAAAATAGAAACAGACTTATAGATACAGAGGACAAACTGATAGCTATTAGAGGGGAGGGTACTAGGGGACCTGGTGACAAAGGTGAAGAGATTAAGAAGTACAAATTGCTAGTTGCAGAATAGCCACAGAAGTGTAGATTACAGGGTAGGGAATATAGTTCATGATATCGAGATAAATGGGTATAGGTCTAGGTGGGTACTTGACGCAGCAGGGGGACCACTCTAAAGTGCATAATTCTTTAACTACTTTGTTGTATACCTGAAACTAATAGAGAATGATATTGAATGTAAACTGTAATTGAAAAATAAATTAGAAAAGAAAAAGCAAGGCCACTTTGGTCTACAGCCAGGTTCCCTGCCACCAGGATTCATGACCCACTCTTCCAATTAGATGAGAGATTAATTTTCATGAACTAATTTCCTTCTTGCCTAGACACTCTAGTGCTTCTCCCATGGTTAGACCTTGGCTACGTAAACCAATATCTTAAAAGGACTTGGATGGGAGAGGCAAAGAGGCTTACACAGAATACCTGCAATAAGAGCAGTAATTACAGTGAAAGTTAGAAGCAGAAGTTGAGCTGCCTTGGTTGTCCAAAATCCTAAATATTGCTTGCAGCATGTGGTGCATAAAAGATGTTAAAAATTGCCCTAGCCGGTTTGGCTCAGTGGATAGAGCTTCAGCCTGTGGACTCAAGGGTCCCGGGTTTGATTCTGGTCAAGGGCATGTACCTTGGTTGCGGGCACGTACCTTGGTTGTGGGCACATCCCCAGTAGTGGGTGTGCAGGAGGCAGCTGATTGATGTTTCTCTCTCATCGATGTTTCTGACTCTCTATCTCTCACCCGTCCTCTCTGTAAAAAATCAATAAAAAATATTAAAAAAAGATGTTAAAATTTAAAACAACTTTTCCCCCAAGGCTTGATTTGTGAAGCACTGAATGTAAAAAGGTTTCCGAATGCAGAGAGCTGCCACCTGGCATTGAATTTGCTGTTTACAGTAATTTTTACTTATAAAAAATAGGGTCATGCCCTGGCCAGTGGTGGCTTAGTTGGTTGGAGTGCCATCCAGAACACCAAAAGGTTTTGCGTTTGATTCCTGGTCAGGGCACATACCTAGTTTGTGGGTTCGAGTCTTGGTTGGGCACATATGGCAGGCAATAGATCAATGTTTCTCACATCATTGCCTATCTCTATCTCTATCTCTATCTCTATCTCTATCTCTATCTCTATCTCTATCTCTATTTCATTTCCCCTTCTTCTCTCTAGACATATACTCTGCTTAGGATTAAAACAAAAAATAGTGCCATGGCTGGTTTGGCTCAGTGGATGGAGTGTGGGCCTGAGGACTCAAAGGTCCTGGTTTCAATTCTGGTGAGGGCACATGCCCAGATTGCAATCTCAGTACCCAGTAGGGGGTGTACAGGAGGCAAGCCGATCAATGATTCCCATTCATCATTGATTCTCCCTCGCTCTTCCTTTCTGAAATCAATAAAAATATTTAAGTAAAAATAGTGATCATGTTTCATTTGCTGTATCTGCTACAGGCCCTTGGCACTGACAGAATATTTTTCCTTATTGATTTGCAGATTGAGAGAATCCAGAATCCAAGTCTCTGGCAGTTCTACCAGACAAAGAAAAAAACCATGGATGAAAAGAATGGCCATATACAAAATGAGCGGCTGCTCTTCCATGGGACAGATGCTGACTCCTTGCCACATGTCAATCAACATGGCTTTAACCGCAGTTATGCAGGAAAGAATGGTAAGGAAGTAAGTCACGTGGCTGCTCCAAAGGAGGTGTCAGCCATGAGAAATTCAAAGAGGCTTTAGAGAGAACTGAACATTATATTAACATTATTTGACATTGAGTCAATACATCAAATTATAGACAAATTGAAATTCTTAAAACTGTTGTTTTTCTTTTCACAGCGACGAACTATGGAAAGGGAACCTACTTTGCTGTCAATGCCAATTATTCTGCCCATGATACTTACTCCAGACCAGACGCAAATGGGAAAAAGCATATGTATTATGTGCGTGTCCTCACTGGATTGTACGCACTTGGAAATACTTCATTACTTGTGCCTCCTGCAAAGAATTCTCAAAATCCTCTTGACCTGTATGATACTGTCACAGATAGAGTGAGCACTCCAACTTTATTTGTGGTATTTTATGACTACCAGGCTTACCCAGAATACCTCATTACTTTTAAAAAATAACATTTTGGTATCCTGCACAGAAGACATTATTTATCTACACAAGTGATTTTCAACCTTTTTCATCTCCTGGCACACATAAACTAATTGCTAAAAATCTACAACACACCAAAAAATATATTTTTTGCCAATCTGACAAAGAAACAAAACAAGAATGGTGTAATTTTTATTCATTCACACCAAATAGCTATAGTGTTGGCTGTTGTCATTAAAAATATTTTTTTTATTGATTTCAGAGAGGGATGCGGGGCGGGGGGTGGGGGGATAGAGAGAGAGAGAGAAAAAAAAACATTAATGATGAGAATCATTGATCAGCCTACCTTCTGCACACCCCACACTGGGGATTGAACCTGCAACCTGGGCAATGTGCTTTGGCCAGGAATCAAACCGTGACCTCCTGGTTCATATGTCAATGCTCAACCACTGAGTCACACCAGCTGGGCCTAATGTCTTAACTATTTCCAGCTCTGCATGTCAAAGACTATTAACTCTGAGTCAAATGCTTTGTCCCAGAACAACTTTCAAATGTTTCTGACCTACACTAAGAAACACATTTTATATTAGGCTCAGTACACACGCAGATATACCTGTAAAGTTTTATAAAATATATGTACCCTGAAAAAAATACTTTTCCTGCAAAGTTTCACAGAATACTTACATTTAATATTGAATTCACTAAAATTGCCTATTATCTCCCATTTTTAAAAAAACGCTGGTCTCACCCACTAGATTGATTTTATGACTCACTAATGGGTCACAGCTTGCAACTTGAAAAACAATGGTCAAAGGAGTAACAAACATAAAAAATAAAATTTTTTAAGACAAATATATGTGTATTTCTGCAATAGGGATATACCTATTAAGGTTCATGGACATCATAACCTTGGCTACAACATCCTCTGCCCCGATGTATTTGATGGAGTATTGCCACAAGACATCCTTTTAAAAATAACCTGCTCAGATATTTAATGAACACCTGCCATATTCTGGCCACTGATCTGGCTCTATGAATACAGCAATAATCAAAGTCCAAACCCTCATGCTGTGAGTTTCTGGTTGGGGAAGATAAACAACAATCAAATCAATAGGTAAATATATAGTGATCAGATGGTGGTAAGTGCTGCAGAAGGGTTTTTCCAGGTCCTTTTACCCTAGTCATGTTCACACAACACCTCCTTCCCTTGCTGTCTCCTGGAAAGCAGTTTTTAATTTTTTTTTATTTACTGGTACCTTCAGTCTGAAGGCTGAGAGGGATGGGGCCAGTAGTGAGCTCAACGAAAAGGTGACTTTATCTTTTGCTATGTATTTGTTTCAGAAGTGGTTACACAGAGATAAATATGCTTTTCTAATTTCAAAATTCTTAGAGTAATGGTAATAATTATCTCAGGATCTTGCAAATATAATGAGTGGGATCAATTTCACCAAACCAAGCTTTTAGTCAGTTTCGGGTGTCAGTAGCATCCAGGCCTTTTTGTTCCCAGGGCTGATGTTCCTACATGTCCCAGTTCCTTCCATATTGGATCCCCACCTACTTTTGTCCTGATTGGTATCTTGCCCTGATGACAGGGATTAACAGCAAGAATTCTGCAGGTGTTAGAAGTGTGATCACTTCAGGTCAAGGCTAGAATCTACCCAGTGGATGCATTAGGCCAGGGGTTGGCAATTTCTGTTTTCTGTAAGGGACTAGTGAAGATTTTCAGCTCTGTGGGCCATATTGTCTCTGTCACTACTCAACTCTGATGCTACAACCCTAACCATCATAGACAATATATGAACAAATCACATGGCTGTGTCCCAATAAAACTTTATTACAAAAACAGGCAGCAGGCTGACCCCTTCTTAAGGCTGATGGAGACATTTCCTGTTGAGAACAGTTGGGGCTTACATTTGAAATAGACTGAGGAGATGGGAAGGGAGAGGGAAGAAAAAGGCTCAGAAAGAAGGCCTGACGAATGATGAAAGAAAATGGCGACCGGCAGGAAGGTAGGGAGGGAGAGAGTGTGAGAGCGCAAGGAAGTGATAGAGGAGTGTGTGGACGTGTGTGTATGAGCTAGGGACAGTTAGATTCTGCAGGTCTTCTAAGGGGCTGCTAAACCAGGCAGTCTTAGGCGGCGGAGTCCCGCTCCCTGAGCGGACACTCCTGGGCGGCCAGTACAGGCACGGCGACCACACCATCTTGGGAAACAGAGCTGCTTGAGACTAGGATCCTGGCCTCAGCACCACCCAGTCTGATCTCAGACGAATACCAGGGGCAGCCACTGGGGACAGAGACCTGTGACCACAGCTACAGACCTGCAGACACCAAAAGTTCAGAAATCCCTGTGGCAGATTCGTGAGTAACCGAGCCCATCGCCCCTTCTGCAGGCTCGCAGGCAGCGCCAGAGTAACTAACTGATAGACCCACCCCTTGCTTGCAGGGGCCTCAGCACTCCAGGAACTTTAGCCTGGAAGTGCGCGAGCACCTTGGAACTGATCCCGCATAGGGCCGGGTTCAGGGGTCCTGTGCTGGGAGCAATCCCGTGAACCCCAGGAACTGATCCTACAGGCACTGCCGGCTTCTGAGCTCTGGGCTGGGACCAAACGCGCGAACCCCAGGAACTGATCCAAGGCGCACTGCCGGCTTCTGAGCTCTGGGCTGGAAGCAATCGCACGAACACAGGGAATTTGTCCCGCGTATCACAGGCCCAGGGACCCAGATTCTCTGGGCAGGAGGCAGCACCAAGCACCAGTGACTTGACTGTGTTTCTTATCACCTGCGCCTGAGATCCTGATTTCCTGTGCATTCATACTAAGAGCCAGTGACTCCAATTCCTGGTGCAAGGGCACACAGGGACCCTGATTCTCACGGCAAGGTCGCAGGAAGCAACAGAGACTCTGATACTGGATTCTTGGGGAACTCTGACTTCTGGCGCACGCTAGGGGGCTCTGGTTCTCAACACGCTTCTGGGGGGTCTCTGTTTCAGCACGGTACCCGCAGGGTTCCTGATTATAAGGGCGCCTACGAGGCCACATTGAGCGCTGACAACACTGACTCTGAGCGAGCCTGCTTCCCACCAACCCACAACAACCACACATCTTAGTGTCAGAGCTCTTCAGTGACACTAGGGTGGCGGGAGGCTCCCACTACACAGGGCCCAGGCCCAGGCCCAGGCCCACGAAACTCGACGTTTGAACCATCAGGAAATAATCAGAATGAAGAGACGAAACAACACCCAG
>NW_006296099.1:0-634 GCF_000327345.1 Myotis davidii
CCAGGGAAGAATGTGGTTGTCAGGTAATGGGTCTGCAGATACATTCCATGACTCAGGAGAGATCTTCTCCACAGCCTGGAACCAGTCTCTGGAGAGCAGTCTCCAGGCTTGAACAGGACGCCCAGAAGCAGGGATGTGTGCAGCTTTCAAGCCATCACCCAGTCCCATAGTGCGTCCAGCAGGCCCCGCCTTCATCGCCCCCATGTGCAGCCCACCAGCCTCTCTGCCACCCATCACAGTTGTTCCTCAGGGGTTGAGAAGGCCAGTGTCTGTGCCAGGTGGTACACTTTGTTGGAGTAGAGGGCACCCGCATGGTCCTGCACCAGGTGCTCCCACAGCACCTGCACCAGGTGCTCCACCAGCACCACCAGCTCCTGCACCTGGGCCTCCTGCTCCCTGCCCACTGCCCTGTTCTCAAAGAAGCACACTCAGTCCCCACACTCAGCCACCAGAACCCACAGAGCATGATTGTCAGTGTGGCACACGAAATCCTGCAGAGTCCCCACCCAGGTCCTACTTTTGTGTGAACAGCATGATGGTGCGAGCGACCATGTTGTCTCCAAACAAGACCTTGAGCGCGCTCTTGGCCTGCTGATCCTGCGCAGTGAAGTCGCCCAGCTGAGTCACCAGGAGC
>NW_006296100.1:0-478 GCF_000327345.1 Myotis davidii
GGAATAGTCTGAGGAGGATAGGTTTTAGTTGTTTGAATGCTTGGTAGATCTCCCTGGTAAAGCCGTCCGGATCAGGGCTTTTGTTTGCTGGAAGATTTTTGATCGCTTCCTCAGTTTCTTCAGTAGTTATCAGCCTATTCAGGTTTTTTGATTCTTCCTGATTGAATTTTGGGAGCTTGTATTTTTCTAGAAATGTGTCTGTTTCTTATAGGTTGACCAGTTTGTTGGAATAGAGTTGTTCATAGTATTTTTCCCATAATCGTTTGTATTTCTGTGGGATCAGTTGTTACTTCACCTCTTTCACTTCTGATTTTGTTTATTTAAGTCCTCTCTCTTTGCTTCTTGGTGAGCCTGGCTACAGGTTTATTAATCTTATTTATCATTTCAAAGAACCAGCTCTTGGTTTCATTGATTTGTTGTATTGTTTTTTTGGTCTCTATGTTGTTTTATTTCCACTCTGATATTTATTATTTCCTTC
>NW_006296101.1:0-201 GCF_000327345.1 Myotis davidii
ATGAACCAGGAGGTCACGGTTTGGTTCCACATCCGGGCACAGGCCTGGGTTGAAGGCTTGATCACCGATCATGCAGGAGGCAGCAGATAAATGATTCTCTCTGTTCATTGATGTTTCTATCTTTTTCTCCCACCCCCTATATCTCTGAAATCAATAAGGATATATTTTAAAAATAAAAATTAAGCCCTGAAAAAAAAAAAA
>NW_006296102.1:0-303 GCF_000327345.1 Myotis davidii
CCTTTTCTTCCTTCTCCTCCTCCTCCTCCTTCACCTTCCCTTCCTCCTCCTACTCCTTCTCTTCCTCCACCTTCTCTTCCTTTTCCTCCTCCTTCTCTTCCTTCTCTTCCTTCTCCTCCTCCTTCTCTTCCTTCTCCTTCTCCTCCTCTTCATCCTCCTTCTTCTCCTAGGGTTCATCCTCAGCTTCCTCGGCTTTTGCAGCCTCAGCGGTGTCCTCCACCTCGATCTGCTCCTCCTGGACGTGGCTAGTGTATTAAGAAGGGAAGAAATCTTCTCTTCCTTCTCCTCCACCTTCTCTTCCTT
>NW_006296103.1:0-356 GCF_000327345.1 Myotis davidii
GTATTCAGAAAAGACAGACTGTTGTCTACCATTCGAGGCTTGCTGGATGAATTCTATAAGGACTTCTACCCTATATAATAAAAGTCTAATGTGCTAAGTGTCCGATCATCCATTTGGCTGTTCAACCAATCAAAGTGTATATGCTAATCATATGCTAAGGCCACTCAACCACTCCCTATGAAGTGCACTGATCACCAGGGGGCAGACAGTTGACTGGTCAGCCAGTCGCTATCACGTGCACTAACCATCAAGGGGCAGACACTCCAACTGGTAGGTTAGCTTGCTGCTGGGATCCAGACAATCGGGACTGAGCAAGGAAGGCAAGACCTGCCCTGGAGCCCTCCCACGGTCCCTCC
>NW_006296104.1:0-336 GCF_000327345.1 Myotis davidii
CTGGGATTTATTTATCTTCTATAACTGAAACTTCGTAGCCTTGAACAGAGCCCAGGACTGGCCAGGGCAATGGGAAGCTTGGCTTCCTCCATTGCCAGGGGCAAGCCAAGCCTCCTGCTCACTCCAGCTCCATGGCTGCCTGCCACCTTAGTTGGGTTAATTTGCATACTTGCTCCTGATAGGCTTGTGGGTGTGGCTTGTGGGCATGGCTTGAGCATAGCAGAGGGATGGTTAATTTGCATGTTTCCCTTTTATAAGATAGGATATATTTTTATTGATTTCAGAGAGGAAAGGATGGGTAAGAGAGATAGAAACCTCAGTGATGAGAGCGCATCA
>NW_006296105.1:0-795 GCF_000327345.1 Myotis davidii
CTCTATCCACTGAGCCAAACCGTTTTCGGCTCTAATAATTTTTTGATTGAGTCTTTTGGGTTTTCTATGTACAGTATCATATCATCTGCGAATAAGGACAGTTTTACTCCTTCTTTTCCAGTTCAAATTCTTTTTATTTCTTCTTCTTGTCTGATTGCAAAGGCTAGTACTTCCAGTACTATGTCAAACAGGAGTGGTGAGAGTGAGCATCTCTGTTTTGTTCCTGTTCTTAGGGGAAATGGTTTTAGTTTTTGCCCACTGATTATGATGTTGGCTGTGGGTTTGTCACATATGGCTTTTATTATGTTGAGGTATGATCTTCTACTATGTTGAGATATGATCCTTCTATTCCCATCTTGCTGAGCGTTTTTATCAAAAATGGGTGTTGGATTTTGTCAAATGCTTTTTCTGCAGCAATTTATATGACTGTGTGATTTTTATCTCTCAGTTTGTTTATGTGATATATTATGTTTATTGATTTGTGGATATTGTACCAATCTTGTATACCCAGGATAAATCCTGCTTGGTCATGGCATATGACCTTTCTGATGTAGTGCTGGATACAATTTGCTAGAATTTTTTTGATGATTTTGCCATCTATGTTCATGAGGGATATTGGCCTATAATTTTCTTTCATTGTGTTGTCTTAGTCTGGTTTGGTATTAGGGTAATGCTTATTTCATAGAATGAGCTTGGAAGAGTTCCTTCCTCTTGAATTTTTTGGAATAATCTAAAGAGGATTGGTTTTAGTTCTGCCTTGAATGTGGTAAAACTCCCCTGTGAAGCCGTCTGGCC
>NW_006296106.1:0-311 GCF_000327345.1 Myotis davidii
TTTGGTGGGGTCATCAGTTCACAAGGTGGTCTTATTTTTTGTTTCCTTCTTATAAAAGGTTTGTGTTTTTGCCTATTTGTCATGTAAATTTTGGGGTGTTTTTACAAGGTTCCTAGTCAAAGGGTGCCCCCTTCTGTCATCACAGTGAAGTACAGTCTTTAATAGTCAGTGTTGTCAGTGGCAGAGTAGATTTCGGAGTCCTCTGATATTGTGGTTCTTTTGTCTTACTAGGCCCCTCATTTTCTCTTTTGCTCCCCGCACCCCACTTTTCAAACTAGAGAGAGAGCCTTTTTTTGTTAGAACAGTTTTAG
>NW_006296107.1:0-1526 GCF_000327345.1 Myotis davidii
TCCCAAACCAGTTTCAAGTACCATAGAGAAAATTAACCCTAACTACTGAATAGAGAGGACTTAGAGCCTCGGAGGTCAATCCAGACACAATGCAACCCAGAGGCAGAGCCACGAACTGTCTCTTCTGTAAATACAAATAAAGGCAGTCTGGTAAACAAATACAACCTGCCTTAAAATCAGGATTGTGGTTTACAGCACGGAGGGACAGTGTGTCACGGGAAATTCAACACTCTCCTACATGCCTGGCAGGACTAAGGCATGCCAAAAAGAAGAGTAGAAGATCTGAAGCACCTTCACTGCTGCACGTTTTATCTTTTTTAAATTCTTTTCTCATCATTTCATTAAGAACCTATTTTATTATTATTTTTTTCATCACCTGATTTTACCTTTTTAATTACTACATTTTTTAAACCAGTATTATTGCTATCATTTTACCATTTTTTTCAAATGTCATTTTATTTATTTTATTTTGGGATTAGTATTCTACACTCTATTTTCATCGTTCCTTTAGCATCATTTCTCTCTATCTCACCTTTACCCTTAAGCCATAACTCTCTTTCTCACTTTTCCGCTTTTGTTGTCCTGTTTCTCTTACCCTATTCCTGCTTTAGATTTTCCCTATCCCTTCTTTTTACCCACTGTCTAAATTTCACCCTACTTATATATCTAATTTCCAATCCCTTGCTCTAAATCCATATACACATATCTTTTATCTTTCTTCACTATCCAATTTTTTTCCCCTCTCTCTGTAATTTTGCTAGTGTTTGCTTTATTTTGAGTATATTTGTTTTTTTTATGCTTTATTGGGAGATTGTTTTGTTTTTCATATTTTCTGTTTTGCTTTTTCTTTCTCTGGTTATTTTTGTGCTTCTGTTTTCCCTTGCCTCGCATGATATTAGTGGTTAATTGTAGTTTGCATTAATCTCCAGGAATCTGCTGCTGGAATACATTGGGATTAGTTGCAGTTCTATTAGAGTTTTCTTCCCATACAAATAGCCTCTTCCCGACCTCTAATTCATTCTCTCACTTTTTTTTTCTTTCTTCTCTCCCTTTTCCCAATCTCATTTCGGCACTCTTTTTTGTTTTTTTATTTTTCTCTTTAATCTTTTTCTCTTTATCCCCTAATTCTCTTCGCTAAGGGGGTCACCTTTATTTGGGGTTATTAATATCGTAAATACATTTGTTTTCCGTGCCTTGTACATTGTGCCTTGGTGTGTTGTATGTTGTGCCTTTAAATCAATGCAACAGAAAGAGAACTACATAACTAAACATCTGAAGGAGCAAGATAATGGTGAAACAAAGAACCAACCCACATATGAAAGAAAAACGGGCATCATCAGAAAAGGAAGTAAACTAAATGGAGGCAATGGAGGCAAGTAACCTGTCAGAGAAAGAATTCAGAGAAATGGCCATAAGGTGGATGAAAAGAATGGAAGACCAATTCAACAATATGTGTAGGAACCTGGAGGAAATGAAGAAAAACCAAGAAGAATTGAAAAATGGCATCACTGCTATAAAGAACTCAA
>NW_006296108.1:0-369 GCF_000327345.1 Myotis davidii
CGTGGCTGCCACTAGCAGTAGGCAAGCTTGGGATCTGGCTAGAGTCCTGCAGGCTACGACCATGGACTTCCCCAAGGGGTGAGACCGTCGCCTCTGACAGCTTGCAAGCAAGAAAGGAAGAGGTAAGCAGACCACCCGAGAGGGGAGGCGGGGGCTACGGAAGGATCAATGTAAGTTTTGCATGGACTCAGGGCACTGGGCTCAGGTATGTTCAAAGAAGGCCGGTGAGAAGGGAGACAGACTGACCGAGTCAAGGTCTTAGAGCTGGGTGAACTGAGTTATTAGGGGAGTCAGGGTTCAGACCCCTTCCCTGAGCCCAGGATAACTCTCAGAGTAGAGGGGACTCCTGTTAACTTCCTTGTTGACACC
>NW_006296109.1:0-479 GCF_000327345.1 Myotis davidii
ACAAATTTTTGTGCACCGGGCCTGTAGTATTTTAATAACTATGTATGATGCCATGTGGGTCCTAGAATTATCAGAGGGATCACTGTGTAAAGTGTATAATTTTCTGACTACTATGCTGTACACCTGAAACTAATCTATCTATACTAATAAAAGGATAATATGTTAATTAGACCTGACGTCTTCTGGACATCCTTCTGGACAAAGCTACAGTGGCAGGGGCTGAGACAGAGGTGGTTAGGGGCCTTCAGGCTGGGAGGGGAGAGTAGTTAGGGGGCAACCAGGTCAGCATGGGGGGCAGTTAAGGGGTGACCAGGTCGGCAGGGGACCAGTTAGGGGGTGATCAGGCTGGCAAGCAGAGGCTGTTAGGGGCAATCAGGCAGACAGGCAGGCGAGCGGTTAGGCACCAGTGGTCCTGGATTGGGAGAGGTGCAGGCCAGGCTGAGTGACACCCTCCATGCACAAATTTCATGCACCAGGCC
>NW_006296110.1:0-766 GCF_000327345.1 Myotis davidii
CCTCTCCAATCTGGGACCCTTCAGGGGATGTTTAGGCCAGACCAGCAGTCAGAAATCCCTTTCACAATCCGGGACCACTGGCTCCTAACCACTCACCTGCCTGCCTGTTCACCCCTAACTGCCTCTGCCTGCCGGCCTGATCACCCCCAACTGCCCTCCCCTGCTGGCCTGATCGCCCCCTAACTGCTTGCTCCCCCATGCCAGCTTGAACTCGCCCCTAATTGCTTGCTCCCCTGTACCAGCTGGATCTTGCCCCTAATTTCTTGCTCCCCTGTGGCAGCTGGATCTTGCCCCTAATTGCTTGCTCCCCTGTCACAGCTTGATCTCACCCCTAATTGCTTGCTCCCCAACACAGGCCTGAACTCGCCCCTAATTGCTTGCTCCCCCACGCCAGCCTGATCCCACCCATAACTGCTTGCTCCCCTTCAGGCCTGAACACCCCTAACCACCTCTGCCTTGGCCGCTACCACCGTGGCTTTCTCTGAAAGGAAGCCAAATGTCCAGAATGTGTCCGGTTGATCTGGTCTAATTAGCACATTACCCTTTTCTTAGTATAGGTAGTTTTAAAAATAAGAAAATAAATTCTGTTTTGCATACTCACAACTGTAGTCATACTTTTGCCCCACCATGGGTATAGGTAACAGAGAAGCATATTTTACATATGACTGCTTCTGAGCTTTATCTGTCTGTTCACCCTCACCAAATAGTATACATTAGAAAGTACTTTTCATTGAATGTCAATTATACATATACCTAAGTAAAGCCT
>NW_006296111.1:0-1808 GCF_000327345.1 Myotis davidii
CTCTATCCACTGAGCCAAGCTGGCCAGGGCAGCTGTTTCTTAATTTTATTTCATAAAATTTCTATTCTATTCAAAGCTAGCTCCTTCTAATAAAAAAGAGTCCGATCCATCGAAATGTATTAATTGCAATAGTTAGAAACAAAAATAATTTGATGGTTTTGTTTTGTTTTGTTTTGTTTTGATATGGGATTTTTGGACTGGAACACACAGTGTTTGCCTGGGCAGGATGGCTTCGCTGGATTCTTTGTCCATAGGAGTCAAAGAACGAAACTATGGACAGAAGATGGTACAGAAAAGGTGGACATTTATTAAAGAACAAGCACAGGCTCCCACGAGGGGAGGGGGAAAGAATCCCACTGAGTTCCTTTTTCTCTAGTTTATAAAGGCTGCAGTTTTTGTGCCTCCATATTCCCTCTGATTGGCCATTATTCTCTTAGATTCGGTCACCATAGCAACTCCTGAGCTCAAAGGTCAAACCTCACATGGGATATGTGAGGCCTCTTTTTTATTTTGTAAATATAGACCTTTGGCTACTCCCAGTTCCCTTAAGTTATGGAAATGTAACTTCTGCCTCCCAGAATTTCCTTATCTTATGGAAATGTACTCTTTTGCAACTCTGTAGCCTTGTGTTTTTTCCATAGACCCCTTAATTTAAAAAATTCCATAAGCCTGCCTATTTTCACCCCTAAAAATTCCTATTTCAGTTTCTACTCCTTTATTCCTTGGTTTGGTTTTTTTTTCTTTGGTTTCTTAATTTTGCAAATTAAACTAAATAGAAGGGAGCAAGTGTTACTTTAAATATTCACATTTAAATAGTCAACATTTCACTGTACTGTGCTTTTTTTAAAACAAAAGTTCATCATGATACTTTGTTTTAATAATGCTGGAAAGAACAAAATTTAAAAATAAAACATCTTATGAGTAAAGATGATATAAAAATTTCTTCCACGATCAATTAATTTTTAAGAGAAGATTTTAGAAGATTAGGTATAGCATAATCTCATTTTATTAAATAAAAATGTCTCTGCATAAACATAAATCCCTGCACACATATACATCTATATATTTGACCATGGGCATATGAGCCTATATAATAATAGAATTTTTTTTTTACTCACTTGTTAGTATAAGCTTGCAAGCTACCATATTCATCTAGGTTTGCTATTATATCTCTGGTTTTTACTCTTATTTTCCTTTGATAGTTTTGCTACTCCTTAAGTCACATAAGCTTCATAGTCAGCTAAAGATATGCTCTTAATTCTATTCTCATTACATCTACAATCACTTTCTCAGTGATGGCAACCACTCTCTATCTTTAAATAGCATCACTAAGCTTATATTTCCTTACTGGATCTCTTCCCTGACTCCAAACTCATGTCCATCTGCTCATTTAATATCTCCACTTGAATCACATATAATCACCGAAAACTTAATATGTCTAAAATTGAATTTCTGATCCTTAAACCATCCCAAACTTGCTGTAATAGTCTCACCATCGCACCTCAGGAAAACTCTGTCTTTCCAGTGTCATAGGCTTAAACATTGGGTGGCATCCTTGTTCCATACCCCCCAACCACACCCCCATCTAAAACACTACCAACTATTGGGTTCACCTTCAAATTGTACACTAAATTCTGGCACCAAAGTGTTCACTCCAATTTCTGGGACCACACAGTAGTCCAAATCCTTTTCCTGCCTGAGCTATTGCAAATCTTTCTTGTTTCCCTTATTCATCCTTTGTCTTCAGTCTTTCTCAGCATAGCCAGCATCACTCCTTAAAATTAGACTGAAATAATTTCTCTTTTTCT
>NW_006296112.1:0-441 GCF_000327345.1 Myotis davidii
CCAGCCTACCAGGGAGGTTCTCTTTCCTTTTTACAGGCCATTTTTTCTCTTTCTCTAAATCATTGTTTCTGGATTAGGTACCTGGATGCAGCTTGGTGAGCCCTGGACATCCTTACTCTGAATATCACCTTGCAACTGAATAGGCCTAGTCCAAAGTCCAGGGAAAGTAGGAGAGGCCTGGATTACCTGGCAAGTGTAAACTGTATGATGCCTTTCAGATTGTTATCATTCCCTGGTTAATGTTAAAATTTAACTCTATTCTGAGAACATTGGTAGTGTGTTCGGTACTCTAGGAATCCTGCAAGGAAATGAAGCAAATGACAGGATAGGATTTGGTGATATCTGTTCCTGCCCTATAATACTATTATCAAACCAAACATCACAGTGTACTTTTAAAATATACTTCTTTGTGGGAGAAACTAAGATGGCGGCATAGATAAA
>NW_006296113.1:0-221 GCF_000327345.1 Myotis davidii
GTGAGAGTGTGCTGGGGGATGTTTGCACGCCAGAGGCCTTTGGCTTTGCAGATATGCAAGCCCCCGTGGTGTGGCCTGGAGGATGTCAGTCTGGCCCGCCACGGTGGCTGGCCCTGCGATCCTGCACCTTCTGGGCCAGGAAGCAGATCTTGGGCAGCCATTCCTGGGCACTGATGGCCTGCAGGTGATACTTCAGCTCTGCCTGCAGGCTCCACTTGGTG
>NW_006296114.1:0-277 GCF_000327345.1 Myotis davidii
GGCCTAAGCCAGCAGGTTGTTATCTCCTGAAGGATCCCAGACTGTGAGAGGGCACAAGTGGTGCCGAGGGACACCCCCACCCTTGCCAGTGCACAAATTTTTGTGCACCCGGCCTCTAGTATATATATAAAAGCCTAAGTGACCAAACAACCAAACAGCAGACTGCATGGGGCAACCAGGCCTGCAGGAGGGGGGACAGTTGGGATGACCAGGCCAGCAGGGGGGCCAGTGAAGGGCAACCATGCTGGTAGAGGGGGGGCAGTGAGGGGTGACCAGG
>NW_006296115.1:0-281 GCF_000327345.1 Myotis davidii
AGCAATATGTAAATTAACCGTCACTCAGCGACAAAGGTGGAGGCGCCCACAGTGGCCGGGGCAGGATGCTGGTGGCGTCGCCCAGGCAACGTGAGCCCAGCATTCGTGCCCTGGCTGTGCAGAGGGAGGGGAGGGGAGGACCTCCGACCACGTGGAGGGACATGGCGTCATTGCAGGCTGGGCTGAGGGACCGCCCTGCCCCCACCCCGTGCACGAATTTTGTGCACCGGGCGTCTAGTATATATATAAACGGCTGATATGCTAAGTGTCCGACCGTTCGA
>NW_006296116.1:0-301 GCF_000327345.1 Myotis davidii
TGTGTGTGTGTGTGCGCGCGCGTGTGTATGTGTATGTGCAGGACTGGAAGGCTGGTACCAGAACTTGAGTAAAGAAGCCACAGAGATATCCTGGTGTTAATCCCTGGGATCTGGGAATGTTACCTAATAAGGCAAAAGGGAGTTTGCAGATGGAATGAAGGCTTTGAGATGGGCACTGGGATTAATTGTATGCCTTGGTTTCACAGCCCACAGGACAGCACAGAGCCCAAATAAACCTGATATCTGTGTGTGTCTCTGAGCTAGTTTCCATTTGAAGTGGAGGACCCTAAAAGGATATCAC
>NW_006296117.1:0-424 GCF_000327345.1 Myotis davidii
AGCTTTTGGCAGAAGCTTTAGACCTGGGTAGGGCCCCCCACCCAACTCCCTCTGATCACCACCTTGACCACCACCCAGGCCTATAACCTCAGGGACTGGGCAGTGGACCCCCAGCACCCTCCAATTGCTGGCGCTGCCTCTGCCCAGGCCTAAATCTTTTGGCTAAGGCTTTAGGCCTGGGCAGGTGACACCCAGACCCTCTGATCGCCGGCCCTGCCTCTGCCCAGTCCTAAAACCCCTGGCCCAGGCTTTAGACCACGACAGGGGACCCCCAGCTCCCTCCAATTGCTGGTGTGGTCCCTGCCCAAGCCTAAATCCTTTGGCCTAAGCTTTAGGCCTGGGAATGGGCCCTCCAACTCCCTCCTATCACTGGCTCTGCCCCTGCCAAGGCGTAAAGACTGGGGTCTGGGCAGGGGACACCCAC
>NW_006296117.1:544-6109 GCF_000327345.1 Myotis davidii
CCTGCCCTGTCCTAATGCCTCTTGCCAGGCTTAAGGACAGGTCAGGGGACCACAATCTCCCTCCAATAGCTGGCTCAACCCCCCCCTGCCCAAAAACCTTTGGCCAAAGCTCTAGGCCTTGTCAGAAGCCTGCCAGCTCCCTCAGATCGGTGGCTGCCCTTCTGCCGAGGCCTCAAGCCTCAGGCCAGGCTTTAAGTCTGGGCCGATGCTCCCCAATTCCTCCCAATCACCATCTCAACCCCTGCCCAGGTCTAAAGCCTTTGGGAAAGTTTAAAACCTGGCCAGGGACCCCCAACTCCCCTCCGTTCGCTGGCTCCAACTCTGCCCATGCTGTAAGCCTCATGCCTAGGCTTTAGGCCTGGGCAGGAGCGCCCCAGCACCCTCTGATCACCAGCTCTGCCCCTGCCCAGGTCTAAAGCATCAGGGCCTGGACAGGGGCCCCCTATCTCCCTCTGATGGCTGGTTCCATGCCTGCCCTGGGCTAAAGTCTCTGGCCAAGGCTTTAGGCCTGGGCAGTTGACCACCAGACCCTCCTATAGTTGGCTCTGCCCCTGTCCAGGCCTAAAGCCTCTGGTTGAGGTTTTAGGCCTCGGCTTGGGCCCCCCAGCTCCCTCATTTCGCTGGCTCGGTTCCTGCCCAGGCCTGAAGCCTTTGGTCGAATCTTTAGGCCTCGGCCGGGGCCTCCACCTCCCCTTGATCGCTGGCTCTGGCACCACCCAGGCCTAAAGCCATTGGCTGAGACTTTAGGCATTGGCCAGCGACCCAAGCTCCCTCTAATCACCAGCTTGGGCCTTGCCAAGGCCTAAATCCTTTGGGCAAAGTATTAGACCTGGGCAGGGGCCCCTCAGCACCCTCAGATCGCTGGCTCCGACCCTGTCCAGCCCTTAAGACTTTGGCTGAAGCTTTCGACCTGGCAGGGGATGCCAGCTCCCTCCGATTGCTGGCTCGGCTCCTGACCAGGTTAAAGCCTTTGGCATAAGCTTTAAGTCTAGGCAGGGTCCCCCCCAGCTCCCTCCTATCACGGGCTTGGCCACTACACAGTCCTAAAGCCTCTGGCCCAGGCTTTAGGCCTCGTTAGTGGACCACCAATTCTCCCCAATTGCAGGCTCGGCCCCAGCCCAGGCCTAAAGCCTTTGGCCGAAGGTTTGAGCCTGGGCAGGTGACCCCCAGACCCTCCTATAGCTGGCTCTGCCCCTGCCCAGGCCTAAAGCCTCTGGTTGAAGCTTTAGGCCTGGGCAGGGGCCCCCCAGCTCCCTCCTATCGCTGGCTCTGCCCATGCCCATGTTTAAAGCCTCCGGGCCTGGGCAGGGTCCCCCCCATGTCCCTCCAACTGATGGCTCGGCACCTGCCCAGCCTGAAGCCTTTGTTCAAGGCTTTAGACCTGGGCCGGTGATCCCCAGGCACTCAGATCACCAGCTCTGCTTCTGCCCAGTACTAAAGCCTCCGGGCTTTAGGCCAGGTCAGGGGCCCCGCTGCTCCCTCCAATTTCTGGCTCATCCCCTGCCCAGGCCTAAAGCCTTTGGTCGAATCTTTAGGCCTGTTAAGGCACCCCTCATTTCCCCTGATCGTTGGCTCTGCCACCTTCCAGGCCTAAGTCCTAGGCCTGGGCAGGGGCGGCAAAGCTCCCTCCAATCGCCAGCTCGGACCTTGCCAAGGCCTAAATCCTTTAGGTGAAGCTTAGGCCTGGGCAGGGGCCCCTCAGGTCCCTTGGGTCACTGGCTCTGCCCCTGCCCAGGCCTTAAGAATTTGGCTGAAGCTTTAGATCTGGCAGGAGACCCCAGCTCCCTCTGACTGCTGGCTTGGCCACTGCACAGTCCTAAAGCCTCTGGACCAGGCTATAGACCTCGGCAGTGGACTCCCAATTCCCTCCAATTGCGGGCTCAGCCCCTGCCCAGGCCTAAAGCCTTTGGCCAAAGCTTTAGGCCTCGGCAGGTGACACCCAGACCCTCCGATCACCAGCTCTTCCCTTGCCCAGTCCTAAAGCCTCTGGCTTAGGCTTTCGGCCTGGGCACAGGACCGCAGGCAACCTCTAATCACTGGCTCTGCCCCTGACCAGGGCTAAAGCCTCAAAGCATGTGCCCAGGACCCCAATCTCCCTCTGATCACTGGCTCCACCCTTTCCCAAGCCTAAGACCTCTGGCCGAGGCTTTAGGCCTTGGCAGGTGACCCCTAGACACTCTGATCGCTGGTTCTGCACCTGCTCAGTCCTTAAGCCTCTGCCCATAGCTTTAGGCATGGGCAGGGGCCCCCCAACTCCCTCATTTGGCTGGCTCGACCCTGCCCAGGGCTAAAACCTTTATCCAAAGATTTAGCCCTGGGCAGGGCCCCCCAATCAACCTCCGATCACCGGATCTACCCCTGCCCTGGCCTAAAGTCTCTAGCCGAGGCTTTAGGTCTGGGCAGGTGACCCCAGATCCTCAGATCGCTGGCTCCAAACCTATCTATGCCTAAACCCACTAGCCGAGGCTTTACTCCTTGGCAGGTGACCCCCTGACCGTCTGATCCCCGCCCCTGACCGTGATCCCCGACACCACCCCTACCCATGTCGAAAGCCTTTCGACCTGGGCAGGGTTCCCCCATCTCCCTCCGGTCACTCGCTTGGCCCCTGCACAGTCCTAAAGCCTCTGGTCCACCCTTTAGGCATGTGCAGGGGCCTCCCCGCTCCCTCCAATCACTGGCTCTTCCTCTGGCAAGTTCTACAGCCCAGGCCCTGGGCAGAGGCCGTCCTTCTCCCTCTAATCGCTGGCTCCATCCTTACCCAGGCCTAAATCCTATGGTCCAGGCTTTAGGCCTGGGCAGGTGACCGCCAGATGCTCTGATCACTGGCTCCGCTGCTGCCCAAGTGTAATGCCTCTGGCCCAGGCCTAAGGCCTGGGCAGGCAACCCCAGACCCTGTGATATCTGGCTCCGCCCTTGCCAAGTCCTAAAGCCTCTGGCTCAGGCTTTAGGCCAGGGAAGGGGACCATAATCTCCCCCTAGTTGCTGGTTCGACCCCTGCCCAGGCCTAAAACCTTTGACCGAAGCTCTAGGCCAGCAGTTCTCAACCTGTGGGTCGCGACCCTTTTGGCTGACTAACGACCCTTAAACAGGGGTCGCCTAAGGCCATCCTGCATATCAGATATTTACATGATTCATAACAGTAGCAACATTACAGTTATGAAGTAGCAATGAAAATAATTTTATGGTTGGGTTACAACATGAGGAATTGTATTTAAAGGGCCAGAAGGTTGAGAACCACTGCCTAGGCCTCGTCAGGGGCCTCCCAGCTCCCTCGGATCTCTGGCTCCTGCCCTGCCCAGGCCTGAAGCATCTGGCCGAGGCTTTAGCCCCGGGCCGGTGACACCCACACCACCTGATCGCCGGCACCGCCCCTGCCCAAGTTGAAAGCCTTGAGGCCTGGCTGGTAGTCCCCCATCACCCTCCGATCGCTGGCTCTGCCGCTGCCCAGGCCTTAAGTCTTTGGCCGAAACTTTAGGCCTGGGCCGGGGACCCCAGCACTCTCCGATCACTGGCTTGGCCCCTGCACAGTCCAAAAGTCTTTGGCCCAGACTTAAGGCCTCGGCAGGGGACCCCCAGCTCCCTCCAACTGTTGGTGCGGCCCCTGCCCAGGCCTAAAGCCTTTGGGCAAAGCTTTAGGCCAGGGCAGGTAACCTTCAGAAACTCTGAACACCGGCTCCTCCCCTGTCCACACCTAAATCCTTTAGCCGAAGCTGTAGGCCTGAAAAGGTGACCCCCAGACCCTCTAAACGCCGGCTCCACCCCTGCCCAGGCCTAAAGCCTCTAGCCAAGGCTTTAGGCCTGGGCAGGTGACCCCCAGACATTCAGATCGCTGGCTCCACCCCTACCCAGGCCTAAATCCTCTGGCCCAGGTTTAAGGCCTAAGCAGGGAACCCCTATCTCTCACTGTTTGCTGGTGCTGCCCCGACCAGGCCTAAAGTCTCTGGCCAAGGCTTTAGGGTTGACCCCCAGACCCTCAGATTGCTGGCTCTGCCCCTGCCCAGGCTTAAAGCCTCTGGTTGAAGTTTTAGGCCTGGCCATGGGCCCCCCAGCTCCATCATTCAGCTGGCTTGGTGACTGCCCAGGCATAAAGCCACTGGTTGAAGTTTTAGTCCTGGGCAGAAGCGTCCCAGCTTCCTATGATCAACAGCTCTGCCTCTGCCAAGGTTTAAAGCTTCAGGGCCTGGGCAAGGGCCCCCTATCTCCCTCTGATGGCTGGCTCTGCCCCTGCCCAGACATAAAGCCGCTCGCCAAGGCTTTAGGACTGGGCAGTTGACCCCCAGACCCTCAGATTGCTGGCTCTGCACCTGCCCAGTCCTAAAGCCTCTGATTGAAGTTTTAGACCTGGGCATTGGCCCCCCAACTCCCTCATTTCGCTGGTTCGGCCCCTGCCCAGGCATAAAGCCTCTGGTTGAAGTTTTAGGCCTGGGCATGGGCCCCCCAGCTCCCTCATTTTGCTAGCTCGGCCCCTGCCCAGGCCTAAAGCTTTTGGCAAAAGCTTTAGGCCTGGGCATGGGCCACTGATATCTCCCTGCTCGCCGGCTTTGCCACCACCCAGCCTGTAGACTCAGGGACAGGGCAGGGAACCCCCAGAACCCTACTATTGCTGGCTCAGGTCCTGCCATGACCTAAAGCCTTTGGCTAAAGCTTTAGGCTGGGAAGGTGACACCCAGACCCTCTGATTGCTGGCTCTGCCCCTGCCCAATCCTAAGGCCTCTGTCCCAGGCTTTAGGCCAGGACAGGCGACCCCCAGCTCCCTCCAATTGCTGGTGTGGTCCCTGCCTGAGCCTAAATCCTTTGGCCAAAGCTTTAGGCCTGGGTATGGGCCCTCGTGCTCCCTCGTATCTCTGGCTCTACTCTTGCCCAAGTGTAAAGACTCGGGACCTGGGCAGGAGCCACCCTTCTCCTTCTGATCGCTGGCTCCTGCCCTGACAAGGCCTATAGCGTCTGGCCAAGGCTTTAGTCCTGGGCAGGAGTGCCCCAGAACCCTCTGATCACCAGCTCCGCACCTGCCAGGCCTAAAGCATCGGGGCCAGGGCAGGGGCCCGCTTTCTCCCTCGGATGGCTGGCTCCACCCCTGCCCAGGCATAAAGCCTCTGGCCAAGGCTTTAGGGCTGGGCAGTTGACCCCCACACCCTCCTATAGTTGGCTCTACCCTTGTCCATGCCTAAAGCCGCTGGTTGAAGTTTTAGGCCTAGGCATGGGCCTCCCAACTCCCTCATTTCGCTGGCTCAGCCCCTGCCCAGGTATACAGCCTCTGGTTGAAGTTTTAAGCCTGGGCATTGGCCCCCCAGCTCCTTCATTTCTCTGGCTCGGCCCTTGTTCAGGCATAAACTTTTGGCAGAAGTTTTAGGTCTGGGCAGGGGCCCTCCAGCTCCCTCCAATCACCAGCTCGACGCCTGCCCAGGCCAAAGTCTTTGGCCAAAGCTTTAGGCCTGGGCAGGTGACCCCCAGACCCTCTGATCCCTGGCTCTGCCCTTGCCCAGTCCTAAAGCCTCTGGCTTAGGCTTCTGGCCTGGGTGCAGGACCACAAGATCTCTCTAATCGCTGGCTCTGCCCCTCCACAGG
>NW_006296117.1:6398-9101 GCF_000327345.1 Myotis davidii
TTGAGCCCCACCTCCTATAACTGGCTCTGCCCTGCCGAGGCCTAAATGTTCTGGTTGAAGTTTTAGGCCTGGGCATGGGCCCCACCAGCTCCCTCATTTCGCTGGCTCAGCCCCTGACCAGGCCTAAAGCCTCTGGGTGAAGTTTTAGACTTGGCTTGGCCCCCCTAGCTCTCTCATTTCGCTGTCTCAGCCAATGCTCAGGCCTCAAGCTTTTGGCAGAAGCTTTAGACCTGGGTAGGGCCCCCCACCCAACTCCCTCTGATCACCACCTTGACCACCACCCAGGCCTATAACCTCAGGGACTGGGCAGTGGACCCCCAGCACCCTCCAATTGCTGGCGCTGCCTCTGCCCAGGCCTAAATCTTTTGGCTAAGGCTTTAGGCCTGGGCAGGTGACACCCAGACCCTCTGATCGCCGGCCCTGCCTCTGCCCAGTCCTAAAACCCCTGGCCCAGGCTTTAGACCATGACAGGGGACCCCCAGCTCCCTCCAATTGCTGGTGTGGTCCCTGCCCAAGCCTAAATCCTTTGGCCTAAGCTTTAGGCCTGGGAATGGGCCCTCCAACTCCCTCCTATCACTGGCTCTGCCCCTGCCAAGGCGTAAAGACTGGGGTCTGGGCAGGGGCCACCCATCTCCTTCTGATCATTGACTTCTGCCCTGATAAGGCCTATAGCGTCTGGCCAAGGCTTTAGGCTTCGGCAGGTGACCCCCAGACCCTCCGTTCGCTACCTCCGCCCCTGCCCTGGCCTAATGCCTCTTGCCAGGCTTAAGGACAGGTCAGGGGACCACAATCTCCCTCCAATAGCTGGCTCAACCCCTGCCCAGGCTAAAACCTTAGGCCAAAGCTCTAGGCCTCGTGAGAGGCCTGCCAGCTTCCTCAGATCAAAAGAGTGCGTATGTGCCAGCAAAACCGTGGAGGCCATTTACCTGACATTCTATTCCATACATAACCCTATACTGTATTGTTTATAAATCAATAAAAAATTTACAATTTTTAATTATAAACCTGTGTATTCTATCAAAATTACTTCTTGCGTGAATTTTGGGACACCCTTTACTACTGCAGGAGCAGTGCACCTTTGGAGTTGGAGGTCCTAGGGTCCACGCATCTGCTGGTGGGGCAGCAAGATTTTGGCTGGAGTGGCTGCTGGGTTGCAGGCAGTGTACAAGGCCTGTCTGGGTGGTGATGATGATGAGTTCCTAGAAGAGGAAGCTCTCCCATTCAAAATGGCGTGGGTTCCATACCCAAGTCCCGCAATCTGGGGAGTGCCCGCAGCGGTTGTAGTCTCACCCTGTACAAGAGAGCCTGGTCTGCCAGCCCCTGCTGCTCCTGCCAGATTTAACTGTCCCTCCCTCACTCACACACACACCAGGCACATCCACACACTCTCCTTTCATCCCCTCACTCACTCACATCCTCTCCCTCACCTCCATCCTGCCAGCCACCATATTTTTTTTTATGACATTCTCCCTTTGCCTGTTTATTAATTGGGTTGTTTGTCTTCCTTTTGTTAAGTTGTGTGAGTTCCTTATATAATTTGGAGATTAACCCCTTATCAATTGTATCATTACCAAATATGTTCTCCTATATAGTGGGCACCCATTCCATTTTCTTGATGGTTTCTTTGCTGTACAGAAGCTTTTTATTTTGATGTAGTACCATTTGTTTATTTTGTCTTTTCTTTCACTTTACCCAGGAGATGTATTGGAAAACAAATTGCTATGAAAGATGTTTGGGATTTGCTTCCTATGGATTCTTCTAGGATTTTATGGTTTCACAACTTACATTTAAGCCTTCTATCAATTTTTTTTTAATTTTATTTTTTATTACAAAGGGTATTACATATGTGTCCATTTTCCCCCCCCGCCCAAGACAGTCCCCTAGCCTCCCCTATCCCCCAGTGTCTTATGTCCATTGGTTATGCTTATATGTATGCATACAAGTCCTTTGGTTGATCTCTTACCCCCACCTCCACCCTCCCCTGCCTTCACTTGGCCGAAGCATTAGGCCTGGGCAGGGCCCCCCCATCTCTCTCCATTTGCTGGCGCTACCATGCCCAGGACTAAAGACTCTGGTTGAAGTTTTAGTCCTGGGCATGGGCCCCCCAACTCCCTCCGATCAATGGCTCCACCTCTGCCCAGGCCCTAAGCCTCATGACTAGGCTTTAGGTCTGGGCAGGAGCGCCCCAGCTTCCCCTGATGGCCAGCTCTGCCCATGCTGAGGTCTAAAGTATGGGGGCCTGGGGAGGGGCCCCCTATCTCCCTTTGATGGCTGGCTCTGCCCCTGCCCAGTTCTAAAGCCTCTGGCCAAGGCTTTAGGCCTGGGTAGTTGAGCCCCAGACCCTCCTATAACTGGCTCTGCCCTGCCGAGGCCTAAATGTTCTGGTTGAAGTTTTAGGCCTGGGCATGGGCCCTGGCAAAACATTTGTGCAATAGTAAAGAGGTGAGAACTTTTGAAGGGCACATTGGAAGAATGGAGAGTAGAAAAGTGTAGCTGAAATACACGTGTGCGGGGTTTAAGGGGAGGAGACATGCATGATGGGAAGTGAGTCTCAGGTTTGGAGATCTTTGAATGTCAACCTGATAATCTTGGGTTGGCTGGAAAGGAAGAAGGATGTACAATGGTGTGATGGAAAGCTTGGGGTGTGGAGGCAAATACTAGGAGTAAATGCAGGGTTTCGTGGAAAGAGGGCCATGAGGGGGG
>NW_006296117.1:12808-14610 GCF_000327345.1 Myotis davidii
CACCCACTGCAAACCTCGGAGAGAAAGCTGCCCTCGCGTTCCGACCGATGCCAGACAGTCCCGCTTCTCCCATTTGAGTCTGGGTCCCTAGAGACTCGCCCAGAACGGGAGCTCAGAATCTGAGACTCCCTTTCGATTGAAAACGACAACCGCGCCCGCAGCTTCCAGCCCGCTCCCTGCGTGCCTCCACACCTTTGTATTTTCCGCACTGTGCCTCCTCTGAGTCTCGTATGCTGTTCTCTTTCCTTCTAGTTGAAGAATTTCCCCTCAGCCAGTCTTCCTGTGGTTCTGGGCAATGTCCGTTCCATCTTTTAGTTGTATTTTTGAAGTGGTTGTTCGAGGCAGCTAACTCTGGTGTTTACCTATGCCACCATCTTGGTTTCTCCTCAAGCCTTAGTCCCCAGAACCATTTTTTGAAAACACTGTCTTTACACCATAGTATTCTCTTGCCTACAGTGTAAAATATTAATTGAGCACACTGGCTTGGGTTGATTTCTGGGGTTTCTGTTCTGTTCCATTGATCTATATGCCTGTACTTGTGCCAGTGCCATGCTGTTTTGATTACAGCAGCTTTGTAGTATGACTTGATATCTGGTATTGTGATCCCTCCAACTTTATTCTTCTTTCTCAAGATTGCTGAGGCTATTTGGGGTCTTTTTGGTTCCATATATATTGCCAGACTATTTTTTCTAAATCTATGAAATATGCTACAGGTATTTTCAAAGGGATTGCATGGAATCTGTAGGTTGCTTTGGATAGTATGGACATTTTAATGATGTTAATGCTATCAATCCACACACATAGTATATTCTTCTGCTTGTTTATATCTTCCTCTCTCTCTTTTTTCAATGTCCTTTAGTTTTCTGAGTACAGGTCTTTTACCCTCTTGGTTGAGTTTATCCCTAAGTACCATAACTTTTTTATTGCAATGATAAATGGCATTGTTTTTTAGTTTCTGTTTCTGAGAGTTCATTATTGGTGTATAAAAATGCAACCAATTATGGGTGTTAATTTGGTATCTTCCTACATTACCGAATTCATTTCTTAAATGTAGCAGTTGTTTGGTGGATTATTTAGGGTTTTCTCTGTACAATATTAAGTCATCTGCGAATGACAATTTTACTTTCTCCTTTCCAATTTGGATAGGTTTACTTTCTTTTTTTTTTCTTGTCTGATCACTGTGGCTAGGACATCCAATACTATATTGATTAAGAGTGGTGAAAGCGGACATCCATGTCTTGTTCCTGTTCTTAGGGGAAATCATTTTAGTTTTGCCCATTGAGTATTATGTTGCCTGTAGCTTTGTCATATAAGAGCTTATTATCTTGAGGTATGATCCCTCTAGTCCCAATTTGCTCAGAGATTTTGTCAAAAAGTGGTGTTGAATTTTGTCAAATGTGTTTTCTGTGTTTACTGCTATGATCATGTGATTTTTGTCTTTCAATCTATTTATGTGATGAATCACATTTATTGATTCATGAATATTGTACCAGACTTGCATCCCTGAAATAAATCCTACGTGCTTCTGATGTATGAACTTTATAATATACTAGAGGCCCAGTGCACAAAAATTTGTGCACTCAGGGGCGTCCCTCAGCCCAGCCTGTGCCCTCTTACAATCTGGGACCCCTTGGGGGATGACCACCTGCTGGCTTAAGCCCACTCCCCGGGGGGATTGGGCCTAAGCTGGCAATCAGACATCCCTCTGGCAGCCCGGGAGACCTCAGAGGATGTCCACTTGCCAGCAGGGAGCAGGTCTAAGCTGCAGTCGGACATCCTTAGTGCTGCTGTGCTGGCAGCTG
>NW_006296117.1:15891-16599 GCF_000327345.1 Myotis davidii
AGAAAAGGGTGTGAATTTTTTCAAATGCCTTTTATGTACCAATTGATATGATTATGTGATTTTTGTCTCTCAATTTGTTTATGTGATATAACATTTATTGATTTGAGGATAACGAACCAGCCTTGCATCCCTGGAAAAATCCCACTTGGTCATGGTGTACAATATTTCTAATGTAATGCTGGATGCCATTTGCTAGTATTTTGTTGAGGATTTTGACATCTATGTTCATCAGGGATATTGGCCTGTAATTCTCTTTCTTTGTAGTGTCTTTATCTGACTTGGGAATTAGCATGATTTCTCATAAAAAGAGGTTGGAATTGTAACTTCCTTTTGAGTTATTTGGAAAAGTTTGAGGAGGATAGGTGTTATTTCTTCTTTGAATATTTTATAAAACTCCCATATGAAGGTGTGTCAACGAAGAGTCTAGTTTGCTCGATGTATTTTATTACTTTTTCAATTACAATACTTGTTATTGACCTATTCAAATTTTCTAAGTCTTTTTGATTCAGATTTGGAAGATTGTATTTTCCTAGAAATTTGTCCATTTCTTCCACATTGTCCATCTTGTTGGCATACAGTTGTTCATAGTATTTTCTTTTTTTAAAATATTTTTTAATTAAATCTTTATTGTTCAGATTAAGAGGGAGAAAGGGAGAGGGAGAGATAGAAATATCAATTCTGAGAAATAATTACTGATTGGCTGCCTCG
>NW_006296117.1:17309-19522 GCF_000327345.1 Myotis davidii
CCTCCAGTCTAACTGGCTATGAGAGTCTGCTGTGTCTGCAGTGGGAGAGCTTCTGTGCTGAATCTCTAGGGCGGTGCTAATCTAGCCTTTGCCTGAGGCTATCCAGCAAATGACTCTGCGCAGGGTTTGGGCGGGGCGGGTCCCCGGGGATCTACAGGGCGGGCGGAGAGAGCAGTTATGGCTGCTCTCAGTTCCATCCCTAGGGGCTCTGCCTCTCAGAGTCCCAGCAACCGCTGCAAACCTCAGAGAGAAAGCTGCCTTTGAGTGCCAACCGAAGCCAGACAGTCCCACTTCTCCCGTTTGAGGCTGGGTCCCCAGAGACTCGCCCGGATCTGGAGCTCAGAGTCTGCGACTCCCTCCTGATTGAAAACGCCAACCGAGCCCTCAGTCACCAGCCTGCTCCGCATGTACTCCACACCCTAGTATTTGACTTCAGCACTGTGCCTCCTCTGAGTCTCAGTATGCGTTTCTCTTTCCTCCTAGTTGTAGGACTTCCACTCAGCCAGCGTTCCTGTGGTTCTGGGTGATGTCCGTTCCGTCTTTTAGTTGTATTTTTGAAGTGGTTGTTCGAGGCAGCAAACTCCGGCGTTAACCTATGCCGCCATCTTGGTTCTCCTTCCATAGTATTTTCTTACAATCCTTTGTATTTCTGTGGTGTCAGTTGTTACTTCACCTTTTTCATTTCTGATTTATTTTATATGGGTCCTATCTCTTAGTTTCTTGAGTGTGGCTAAAGATTCATCAATCTTATTTATCCGTTCAAAAAAGCATCTTCTAGTTTCATTGATCTTTTGTGTTGTCTTTTCAGTCTCCATATCATTTATTTCCCCACCAATCTTTATTATTTCCTTCCTTCTACTTACTTTGGGCTTTTCCTGATGTTCTCTCTTTCTAATTCTTTAAGTTGTAGGGCTGAAAAGTTTATTATTAATTTTCTTGGTTTTTTAGGTATGTCTGTTGTGCTATGAACTTCCTTTTTAGGACACCTTTCACAGTGTCCCATAGATGTTGGTTTGGTGCTTGTTCATTTTCACTTGTTTCCAGAAAGCTTTTTATTTTTTTCTTGTTCTCACTGGTAACCCATTCATTGTTTAATAACATCTTACTTAGCCTCTATATGTTTAAAATTTTTAGAGTGTTTTTACTGTAGTTGATTGCTAATTTCATGCCGTTGTAATCTGAGAAGATGCTTGATATGATTTTAATCTTCTTGAAGTTGGAGAGACTTGTATTGTGTCCTAACATGTGGTCTATCTTTGAGAATATCCCATGTGCACTTGAGAAGAATATTTATTCTGTATCTTTGTTGTGGAATATTCAGTAAATGTCAATTAAATCCATCTTATCTAGTATGTCACTTAGAGTGACTATCCTTGTTTTGTTTCGTTTTTTGTTTTTTTGGGTGGTTTTTTTGTTTGTTTTGTTTTTTGGTTTTTTTTTTTGGTCTGGAAGATCTATCCAGTGAAGTTAGTAAGGTGTTAAATTCCCCTACTTTGATTGTATTGTTTTATATATCTCCCATAAAGTCCTCCAGAATATTTTTTTATATATTTATGGGCTCCTATATTGGGTGCAGATATGTTTACTAGGGTTATATCCTTTTGTGGGATGATCCCTTTAGTATTATATACTTTTATTGTCTCTTGTTATGGCCTTCATTTTGAAGCCTGTTTTTTCTGATATGAGTATTGCTACACCTCTGGGACTAGTCAGGGGAGAGATGTACTTGGGGAACTGGGAGGAAAGCAGGATACCTTGATATTCACATATTAGGAGGAAGTTTAAGGCGCCGAATCTTGGTTAAGACCTTCCCAGACGAAGGATACTGGCACCATCACGCCGAACCTATGCCAGCTACTCGAAAATCTTTACTATTGAGAGTATTACAGATGTCTACCTTTCCCCTTCCATTGCCTCCCTCCACCCAGTTTCTACCCCATCCCAGACTTTCACCACCCTACTGTCAGTGTCCGTAGTTAAGGTCTTTGGTTAATCTCTTTCTGTTCCTCTCCCCACATTCCCTCTGAGATGCCTCAGTCTGTTCCATGCTTCCATGCCTCTGATCCTATTTTTTTTTTAAATTTCATATAGGAATGGAGAAGAAGATAGAGATAGAAACATTAATGATGAGAGAAAATAATTGATTAGCTGCTTCTTGCACACTGCCTACTGGAGATTGAACCTGAAAACCGGGCATGTGCCCTTACCAGCAA
>NW_006296117.1:19834-23497 GCF_000327345.1 Myotis davidii
ATATCATTTTGAATTTCTTGCCACTCCTTTCTGGCCTGCAAAGTTTCTGTTGAGAAATCAGCTGACAGTGGTATGGGTTCTCTCTTGTGGTAACTAACTGCTTTTCTCTTGCTGCTTTTAAGATTCTATTTTTGTATTTAACCCTTGGCATTGTAATTATCATGTGTCTTGGCGTGGACCTCTTTAGATTCCTCTTGTTTTGGACTCTTTGCTCTTACTGGACTTGTGAGTCTATTTCTTTCACCAGGTAGGGGAAGTTTCAATATCTTGTTCTCTCTCTTCTCCTTCTAGCACCCTCATAATATGAATGTTGGTACACTTGAAGTTGTCCCAGAGACTCCTTAGACTATCATCACATTTTTGGATTCTTTTTTCTTTTTGCTCTTCTGATTGGGTGCTTTTGCTTGTTCATATTCCAAATTGTTTTGATTCTCCAACTCCTTTACTCTAGTGTTGAATCCCTGTAAATTATTCTTTATTTCAATTCATGTGTGTTTAATTTCTGATTGGTCCTTTTTCATGTCTTTGACATTCTCATTAAGATCCCTGAAAGTCTTATGAAGACCCTTGAGTAACGATATAACCATGGTTTTGAATTCTGTATCCAGTAGTTTGCTTTTTTCAGTTTCATTCATTTGTTATGTGTATTTGTTTCTAACTTTTGGCTGCTTCCCTGTGTTTGTTACTATGTATTAGGTAGAGCTGCTATGTCTCCTGGAATTGGGAGAGTGGCCTTGTGTAGTAGGCATCCTTTAGGGCCCAGTGGCTCAGCTTCCTCAGCCACCTGAGCTGGGCACTCTAGGTGTATCCCTGTGTGGGTTGTGTGCACAGTTTTGTAGTTGAGCCTTGATTGCTGTTGGCATCACTGGGAGGACTTGACCTCCAGGCTGTAAGGACCAGCTGTGACTACAGTGAAAGAGCTGCTGTGCAGGAAACACTCCTATGCAGCATGATTTACTTCAGTGGGGCTTTGGTGCTCACTGAGTTTGACCCTTGAGTGTGTCACTTGTGGATGTGTAGAGTTGTAATATGCTATGGTCAGAAGCTGTCCATTGGGTTCACTGACTCTTGGGCCTCCCAGGAAGTGCAAAGTCAGCCACTGCCTGTGGCCACCCAGCAAGTGCTACAGAGGGATTTGCAGATGGCTGCTATTTGCTATTTTCATTGGGCTTGGAGGTGCCCAGGCAAAGTCCATCTATGAAGCAAGGCTGACTGGTGCTAGTGCCGGGTCTTGGGTCTTTTATTGATAGGTTTTGGGCAGGCTGTATGTAGCTAAAGCTTGTTTGAGAGATTTTAGCAAAGTCTGAAGCCTGAGCCAGGACAGGTCATTCATACGGAACAGCTTCTGCAAACAGCTTGTGTTGGAGACCAATTCCAGCATGACAGCAGGGCTGCATCTGGGAATGGCTAAGGGCATTTCCCCAAACCTGAATAAGATACATTAAATTGAATTCGTGGCTGCCAGGCAGCTAAAATGCATCTTAATCTACATGTTATTGCCTCCTACTGCACAACCCCCTGAACAGCCATAGGCTAATTCCCCCATTCTGACAATGGACTCTGTACCAAACCCTGACCCTTTGAAGTGTATATCTCTGCCTTGCCTCAGGACAAATTGTGTTAATAAAAAGCATGGGGTCCTGGGGACGAGGAGAACCTAAGACCTTAGACTTTAAGACCTTAGAACTTTGCTCCTTTAGCTAAGCTCCTCTGACCCCCAAAATGCCTTTCAAAATTATATTTTGTCTCCAGACTCTTTATTAATCTCTGGATTCCTATTTAACATCTACACACAGCCTTCTCCAGATTCCTGAACCCTTCGTGATGCTGGGACAAGAGCACCAACAATAAGCTTGGGTGAGGCTGCAAATTGGATGGGGTGGGGACTCAGGGAATTACCAGAGCGGAACAAACAGTGTGCTGCAGCCTGATAGAGACCTTTATATGGCTGCAGGTCAGCCCTGAGAGAGGGAAGGTCCCAGCACAGAAACAATGACACCTGACAGCATTCCCTTCTGGGAGAAAGCCGCCCCTGAGTTTCTGCCCCAATGCCAGACAATCCAGTTCCTTGTTCTATATGTCTTGGTCCCCGAAGTTTCCCAGTGCTGCGAGTCCAAGTAATTTTGTGTGCTGGCCCTTTAAAAGGAGCACTTAGGTCTTCAGCAGCCTCAGTGTCTCTCAGCTACAATCCCCGCTGGTTTTTATAGTCCATAGTTGTGGAGAATTCTCTTTCTATCTCTGGAACCCTGGGATGGGGGTCTGGTGTGGGGAATGGACCCCTTGCTCCTTACAGGCAGCCTCCACAGAGATAATCTCCCACCCAATTAAAAAATGGCACATGTGTGTGTCAGACCAGCCAGTTCTGCAACTCTGCCTCTTCTACCAGTCTCAATGTACTTTCATCTTTACTTCCCGGGTTGTAGGACTTCAATTCAGCCAGCCAGGTGCTTCTGAATGAAGGTTGTTCTTTATTTTATTTTATTAGTTTTAACAATTTCTCTATTGTTTAAAGTATTACATATAGTATTACCTAAATCTCCTTTTCCCCACCATTGACTTCTACCAGGCCACCCCCAACCCCCAGCATATGCCCTCACCACCCTAGTGTTTGTGTCCATTGGTTATGCTTATATGCATGCATACAAGTCTTTTGGTTGATCTCTTACCCCCCCCCCACCCTTCCGTGCCTTCCTTATGAAGTTTGATGGTCTGTTCAATGCTTCTCTGTCTCTGGATCTATTCTTTAAAACATATCTATATTGATTTCAGAAAGGGAGGGGGAGAGAGAGGAAGATAGAAGCATCAGTGATGAGAGAGAATCATTGATCAGCTGTGGGGATTGAGCCAGCAACCCAGTCATGTGCCCTTGACTAGATCAAATCCATGACCATTCAGTCCATAGGACAGTGAATGATTCACTGAGCCAAACTGGCTAAGGCTCGCTCTGAATCTATGTTTATTCCTTACCATTCCATTTTTAAAAATTTTATTTATTTATTTATTTATTTTGAGAGTACGTTTATTAAAGCTGAGGACAGAGAAACAAGGAAGGGCTTAGGATAAAAGAAGCAACAGGAGGGGGCCTAGCTGGGGCTGCTTTGGCTCACTAGAAATGTTATAGAAAAGAAATTAGCTAGGAGGACCGCTTTGGCTCACTGGCAAGTCAAAGGGGGCCTTGGGGACAGGTTCAGGGGGTTAGCCTGGGAGGAGATGCCACTATTCATTGCTCCCCTGGTTGCAAGTCTCATGGGGACCCTTTAGGAGATGTGCACCTGAGAGGGAAGAAAGGCATAGGTGTCCTCCCTGGAGGGAGAGCAAGCTATTGTGTTTTTAACATTTTATTTTTAATTATAGTTGACATAGAGTGTTATATTAGTTTCAGGTGTATAACATCGTGATTCAGTATTTATGTGCTTTACACAAAGTGATCATCACAACAAGTCTAGTAGCATAGTTATTACAGTATTATTGACTGTATTCCCTGTGTTGTACACTACATCCCCGTGACTTATTTTATAACTGGGAGTTTGTACTTAATAATCCCCTTACCCTTTTCTACCCATTCCCTCACTCCAGTCCCCTCTGGCAACCATTAGTTCAGCGGTTCTCAACCTGTGGGTTGAAACCCCTTTGGGGGTCAAACGACCCTTTCACAGGGGTCGC
>NW_006296117.1:23973-27851 GCF_000327345.1 Myotis davidii
ATTGTCTTGTTGGAAGAAGCCATCTCCATTGGGATACGCCATCAACATGATAGGATGAACTTGATCAGCAACAATACTTAGGTATGTTGTGCTATTCAGACGTTGTTCCACACGAATTAAAGGGCCCAAATCATGTCAGGGAAACATGGCCCAAACCATAACACTGCCCCCACCAGCTTGAAGGGTTGTACTCATGCATGTGGGGTGCATGCTTTCATGCTGTTTCCGCCCACTTCTCACTCTGCCATCTGCATGATGCAACTGGAAATGTGATTCACTGGACCACATGACTTTTTTCCAATGCTCGACTGTCCAATCCTTGTGTTCCTGTGCGAATTGGAGACATTTTATCTTGGTAACTGCAGACAGCAAAGGTGTTCAAATAGGCCTTCGGCTTCCATATCCCATACGATGCAGTGTACGGCTAATTTGCCTACAAACGTCAGGTGGTCATAATAATCTGGTCACTCAGTGTGTGACTGTTCTTGTGCCAGTACCAGGCAGTTTTGAGAACCATGGCTTTGTAATACAGCGTGATATCTTGTATTGTGATCCCTTCAACTTTGTTCTTCATAGTATTCTTTTTCAAAATTGCTGGGGCTGTTTGGGGTCTTTTTTAAAATTCCATATACATTTTTGGAGAATTTGTTCTTGGTCTGAGAAATATGCCATTGGTCTTTTAAGGGGGATTTCATTGAATCTATTGATTGCTTTGGGTAGTATGGACATTTTGATGATGTTGATTCTACCAATCCATGAACATGGTATGTTCTTCCATTTGTTTATGTCTTCCTCTATCACTTTTGCCATGTCCTGCAGTTTTCTAAGTACAGGTCTTTTACCTCCTTAGTTAACTTTATTCCTAGGTTTCTTAATTTTGGGGGGTACAATGGTAAATGGGATTGTTTTTTTAGTTTCTCTTTCTGTGAGTTCATTATAGGTGTATAAAAAAGCCATAGATTTCTGGGTGTTTATTTTGTATCCTGCTACATTGCTAAATTCATTTATTAAATCTAGTAATTTTTAATGGAGTCTTTGGGGTTTTCTATGTACAATATCATGTCATCTGCAAATAATGACAGTTTTACTTCTTCTTTTCCAATTTTGATGCCTTTTATTTCTTATCTGATCACTATGGCTAGCACTTCCAGTACTATGTTGAACAGAGGGTTGAAAGTGGGCATTCATGTCTTGTTCCTGTTCTTAGGGGAAATGGTTTTAGTTTTTGCCCATTAAGTATGATGTTGGCTATAGATTTGTCATATAAGGCTTTTATTATGTTGAGGTATGATCCCTCTAATCCCACTTTGCTGAGAGTTTTTATCAAGAAAGGGTGTTGGATTTTGTCAAATCCTTTTTCTGCATCAATTGACATGATTATGTGATTTTTGTCTCTCAATTTGTTTATGTGCTGTATCACGTTTATTGATTTGTGGATATTGTACCATCCTTGTATCCTGGAATAAACCCCAGTTAGTCGTCGTGTATGACCTTTCTAATGTAATGCTGGATCTGATTGGCTAGGATTTTGTTAGAGGATTTTAGCATCTATGTTCATCCAAGATATTGACCTGTAATTTTCTTTATTTTTAGTGTTTTTATCTGGTTTTTAGATTAAGGTAATGCTGGCTTTATAGAAAGAGCTTGGGAGTGTTCCTTCCTCTTGAATTTTTTGGAATAGTATGAGGAGGATAGGTTTTAGTTATTCTTTTAACGTTTGGTAAAAACTACCCTGTGAAGCCGTTGGCCCAGGACTTTTGTTTGCTAGATGTTTTTTGATGACTGCTTCAATTTCCTGCATAGTTATCAGCTTAGTCAGATGTTTTTATTGTTCCTGATTTAGTTTTGGAAGGTCATATTTTGCTAGGAATATGTCCAATTTTTCTAGGTTGAACAGTTTGTTGGAATAGAGCTGTTCATAGTATTTTTATTATTTTTTTTTAACAATTCTTTGTATTTCTGTGGGGTCTGTTGTTATTTTGCATCTTTCATTTCTGATTTTATTTATTTGGGTCATCTCTCTTTGCTTCTTGGTGAGCCTGGCTAGTGGTTCATCAATCTTGTTTATCCTTTCAAAAAACCAGCTCTTGGTTTCATTGATCTTTTGTAATACTTTTTTGGTCTTTATGTAATCTATTTCCACTCTGATCCTTATTATTTCCTTCCTTCTGCTCACTCTGGGATTTTCTTGTTGCTCTCTTTCTCCTTCTTTAAGTTGTAGAATTAGATAATTTATTACCAGTTGTTCTTATTTTTTGAGGTAGGCCTGTAAAGCTATAAACTTCCCTCTCAGGACTGCTTTCACTGTGTCCCATAGATTTTGGATTGCTGTGTTTTCACTGTCATTTGTTTCCAGGATGTTTTTTATATCTACTTTGATCTATTTGGTAACCTAGTCATTGTTTAATAACATAGTATTTCACCTCCAAATGTTTGACTTTTTGGGATTGTTTTTATTGTAGTTTATTTCTTTTTTTCTTTTTAAAAAAATTATAAAGCTCATTTTTAATTATTTTCTATGTATTTTGTTCACATTTCACAAAGCAACTTGGATCCAAAGTCTTTATGAATGAGTCGCTAGGAAAAGCAGGAAATATAGACAGGAGGTGCAAAACGGCAATAAACCCAACTCAATTTTCTCTACTTCTAAAAAACCAACCCGAAGGTGGAAGACCCTCATCAGAGTGTGAAACAGGGATGTAAAACAAAAGTTCTTTGTTTTTGGTCATTTTTGCTTTAGTGAGTACAAGTCCAGTTTTTAAGCTTAAGAGTTTTACTTTCGTGCACATTTGCCTCCTGAAACTAAGTGAAGATTTGTAACCTGAACACCCCCTTCTATGCTACATTATCATGACTTACAGTACACAGTTCTGCTTTTTGCCATAAAAATCTTAGAGCATCGCATGAAAACCCCCAAATGATTAATGAACTGCTGAGAATTCTGACTCGCTGGAGATGATTTAATTAGGAATCATCTTTCCAAACATTCATTCAGTGCTTCAAAATAAGTACTCATCTAATTATGATGACTTCACCGGGATGGTAACACTGCCCACGACGATGTTTACAAAAGCACTTGTCACTCCCTTCGGATGTAGCAATGCAGGAAGAAGAAAAAAACAGTCTGTTTCCATATTCCTCATGTGTTTATACTCTGTAACAAGTGACAGAGTTTAAGTGTCACTTAAGATTATTTAAACAGCGAAGCACTTCAAGTTTGTGTGTCCCGCCATCTTCCATCCTTAAGTGAATCCTAAACTCGCTGGGCTTTTATTCCAGCCACGATTCCCACTCGGTACAGGAGACAGGTATTCCAAGGCAACCGAAGCAAAAGACGACAGGATTCTAGGGTGAGGCCAGCGGATTTTAATGCCGCTCCAACATCAAACAATCCCACGGAGGTTACTGCAACACCCGAGCGCTTCCAAAATAAGGTGCCCTCCCAGAGCACCCGCGCGGCCAGGCATCAGCAACAGCTGACCAGATGCTGCACCAGAGGTGCTCCGAATAGCCTACCCTTTACCGATCACCTGCTGTTCGGCCTTGCACATCTTTCTAGTCTGTCCTAACCACAAACCTGTGAAGTTACGCATTATTATTATTCCCATGAACAAAGCTGGACACTTGGACCCAAGGCCCCAGGGCTGATCGGTGGCGGCACGAGGATTTGAAAACACCACCACACATACCCCAACGGTCCAGGATCTCTGCCCCTTAAAAGACACTTCTGTGCAAAAAGGCACCCGCGAGTCGGGAGGCTCCGGAGCTGGCCGCGTAGGCGCGGGGGGGTGTTGGGGGGCGCAAGGACACACTCTCCACACAGACGCCCGTCCGGAACGCGACCCGCTGCGCCGGCGGCCCGGGGCGCCCAGCGGCGT
>NW_006296118.1:0-201 GCF_000327345.1 Myotis davidii
CTTCATTAAACTTGTACACTTGTTCCATAAGAACCATTATGTGATACTCATTAAACCAAGTGGGTTTTATAGAAAAAGCTTTCCTAATTTATTAAAATTATAGACAAAAAATAAATACAAAACATTGTCAGAGAAGGAAGAATAAATTCCTGTTTAAGAAACTGCCAAACTGCCGTGGCCGGTTTGGCTCAGTGGATAGAG
>NW_006296119.1:0-956 GCF_000327345.1 Myotis davidii
AAAAGCAGGAGGAGAGCCTAAGAGAACTCTGGACCAACATGAAACAAAACAACATCCGCATAATAAGGGTGCCAGAAGGAGAAGAAACTGAGCAAGGAATAGAAAACTTATTTGAAAAAATAATGACAGAAAACTTCCCTGATATAGAGAAGAAAAAACTCACACAAATCCTTGAAGCTCACAGAGTCCCAAACAAAATGAACCCCAAAAGACCAACGCCAAGGCACATTATAATTAAATTGGCAAACACCAACGACAAAGCAAGAATCTTAAAAGCAGCCAGAGAGAGACAGAAAGTCATCTACAAAGGAGCCCCCATCAGACTAGCAACTGATTTCTCAACAGAAACACATCAGGCAAGAAGGGAATGGGATGAAATATATAAACTCATGCAAAGTACGGGTCTGAATCCAAGAGTACTGTACCCAGGAAGGCTAGCAATCAAAATTGAGGGTAAAATCAGGTGCTTCACAGACAAAAAAGGACTTCGGGAGTTTATTACCACTAAACCAGCAATACAAAAAATGCTAAAGGGTCTACTGTAAAAAGAAAAAATAGGAAACAAAGAAGGACCACAGTAGTAAAGTATAAAAATGGTGAATAACAAGTATCTATCAATAATAACTTTAAATGTAAATAGATTAAATGCTCCAATCAAAAGACATAGGGTAGCTGAACGGATAAGAAAACATGACCCATATATCTTCTGTTTACCAGAAACCCACCTCAGAACAAAGACTCACACAGACTAACAGTGAAGGGATGGAAAAAATTTTTCGGGCAAATGGAAATGAAAACAAAACTGGGGTAGCAATACCATCTGACAAAATAGATCTCAAAGTGAATGTCATAACAAGAGATAAGGAAGGCCACTTCACAATACTAAAGGGATCCATACAACAAGAGGATCTAACTCTGGTAAACATAAATTCACCCAATAAAGGAGCACCCAAAAC
>NW_006296119.1:4649-5831 GCF_000327345.1 Myotis davidii
AGAATGACCTACCAGTGGTTCTCAACCTTCCTAATGCTGCGACTCTGTAATACAGTTTCTCATGTTGTGGTGACCCCCAACCATAAAATTATTTTCGTTGCTACTTCATAACTGTAATTTTACTACTGTTATGAATCGTAATAATTATATGTGCGTTTTCTGAAGGTCTTAGGCGACCCATGTGAAAGCCTCGTTCAACCCCAAAAGGGGTCATGACCCACAGGTGGAGAACCCCTGGCTTAGAGGAAGCACAACCTTCCTGCCATATGCTGGACTATAGTTTAACTAGAAGAAATGAGAGAGAGAGAAGTCAGTCTGGGACAAATTTTAGGACGTATGAGAAAGATCTCCTTTCTATAACCAGAGCATCTGAGACTTCTGCATCCTCTCCAACCTCACCATCCTGGATAATCAAGTTGAGGCTTTGTGAAGTCAAGCCACACCATAGCAACCACTAATGTTGGGCAATCAGAACTGAAGGGTGTGGCTCCACATTGTCCTGGAGAGGCCAGGACCCTTTGAGTAGGGTCTGTTGCCTCAAGAAAGCCAAACTTACTAAGATGATATTGTAGACCAGTTGACATAAGGAATCAAAATCCAAACACAAGAATGGGTGGAGAAAATGCAAGTACTAAAGCGAATTGGAAGGCAGTTTCTCAACAGGATGACGAAGAAGTGGATAAGGTCAGAATACCTTATTCAAATGCTTCCCCTTCCCCAATAATTCCTCAACCAAGATTCTAGCCTTGTGCTTTTTAGCCACAGAGACTTCCTTCTTTATTCCATTGTCATTCAAATACAAGCCCATTTCCTAAACATTTTCCATTTTCTTCCCCAAAACCAATGTCTTTCTGTGTTTAACTTGTTTCCAAACTACATAACCAAGATAATGGGGATGGTAAATTTGATTCTTAAGCTGAATGAAGACAAGAAGGAGAAAGACAAAAAGAATCAGAGAATTGTATTTTACTACAGGAAGGGGAAAACCTCCATTAAGCAAGCCCACAATAGCGGAAGAAGAAGTGCCCGAGTGTTCATCTACAACAGGTGATGCCTAGGGTTTACCAGGGGAAGACACTTAAAAATGGGTATCCCTCTATAAAAAATGCTTCAGAAATGGGCATTATAAAAAGATGAAAACTTTCATGATCTCCTTGAATAAATACTAGCAAGGGTATAAAG
>NW_006296120.1:0-483 GCF_000327345.1 Myotis davidii
AAGGTAGTAATTAAAAGGGAAAAATCAGGTGATTGAAAAAGAAGGAAAAAAAGAAGAAGAAGAAAAGGAAAAAAGGGGAAAAAATTGGTCTCTTAGTTAAAAGGTGAGAAAACAAATTGCAGTGGTGAAGGTCCTTCAGTTCTTCTATTCTTTAGCCTGGCTCGCCTTTAGTCCTGCCAGGTATTCAGGAGAGTGTTGAGTTTTCCTGCGATACACTGTTCCTCTGTGTTGTAAACCACAATCCTTATTTTAAAGCAGGCCGTATTTGTTTCCCAGACTGCCTTATTTTGTGTTTAGCAAAGAGTCCGTTTGTGGCTCAGCCTCTGGGTGGCAGTGTTCTGGGGTTGGCCTCTGAGGCTATATGGCTTCTCTATCGCACTTAAAACTGATTTGGAGAGGTCAGCTATCCAGAGCTGGTTCCTTAATAGTTACCCGCTCTTTGATGTTGCTGGATTGCCCAACACCATTTATTGACGGGACTAT
>NW_006296121.1:0-1102 GCF_000327345.1 Myotis davidii
GTGACAACAAATACATATCTATCAACAAGTGGACCAAAAACTCAAAAGAATAAAAAACCTGATGAACAGAACAGACTAGTGAATGTAATAGGATCAGACAGACAATACTCAGGGGGAAAGGGTTGTGGGAGGTGTGGGAGAAGACATTGGAGAAAGTACTTACACCTATGGACAAGGTCAGTGGGGCAGGGGAGAGGCCTGAAGTGGGGTGGGAACCGGGTGGAGGGGAGCTATGGGAGGGAAAAAGAGGAAAATCTGTAGTAATCTACACAATAAAGATTAAAAAATAAAGATCATATACCATGATCAAGTGAAATTTATTCCAGGTTTGCCAGATTGGTGCAATATCTGCAAATCAATAAACATTGTAAACCACAAAAACAAAATGAAAGTCATATCAATGGATGGAGAAAAACATTTGATAAAATCCAGCACTCATTTATAATCAAACCTCTCAGTAAATACTCATTGTATAAGTGGAAGTTAATGTGTATGAAAATTTTTGTCAGTTGAAGGTATATAAATATGAAGGAATTAAATTAGCTAGTGAAGGGACTAAGAAAATTTTGGACAACTTTTGGTCCTCACATCTCTAAAATAATACATTGTGCTTGACTTCTCTAAACAACAAAAGAGAAGTTTCCATGTGTAATGATTAAGAGCATGGGCTATGATCACACACATTAGACTGAATCCCATGAAGTAGATAATACTTGGTCATTTTTAATTTATAGAAAATGATAACCTATATAGATCAGGTTATATACATGTCACGTGTAATATAATACAGATATACACACGTGTGTGCCATTCTGTCCCCTACTGTACTATGTGTGCCAACAGAATTTGTGTAATTTATGAGTCTATGTCTTAAAAACTAAAATATTTGAAAGAACACAAATTCTTAATGTAACTGTGGAGATGGTTGAAAATCTGGGCCCTGGGATATAAACCCACCTGTCCAGCTCTTAAACTCATGCTCTCAACAAGGTAGATCCTCTCTCAGCAAATACTTACTGTGTGCATGAATGGATGGATGAATGAAATAATTGCAAGTAGGATGAGACTTTTCAAAGGGAAAGCACAATTTTGCAAAGGATTT
>NW_006296121.1:1962-2780 GCF_000327345.1 Myotis davidii
TCTTTTATATATAGAGATATAGATAGTCAGGTTCTGGAAATAGCCCAAGTACACATCAGTACATGAGTGGATAAAAAAGCTGTGGTACATTACACCATGGAATACTATGCAGCTGTATAAAAGAAGGATCTTTTACCCTCTGAGACAGCATGAAGCGACCTGCAGAGTATTACACTAAGCAAAAAGCCATTCAGAGAAAGACAAGTATCAAATGATCTCACTTAAATGTGGAATCTAATGAAAAAAAATAAACTGATGAACAAAATAGATCCAGAGACATAGAGGCAGGGAACATACTGTCGAATCTCAGAGGGAAGGTAGGCATGTGTGGGTGGGAAGAGATCAACCAAAGAACTTGTATGCATGTATGCATAATCAGTGGGTCCAGATAATAGTATGCTGAACCTCTGGGGTAGGGAGTGGTGGCAGGTTAGAAGGGTTAACGGGGCGTGGGGGTAAACGGGACATATGTAATACTCTCAACAACAAATTTTTTTGAAAATTTGTTTTAAAAATATAAAAACAATAGCTTTGGAAACATTATCATATGCCTTTTGATAATATGTACTGGTATATCAGCTATAAATATAAGCCTGAAATATACATACAAACATACTAGTACATACATATATACACATACACACAGTATTTAAACATTGTAAAATGTGAACCATTGGGAATGGGCTGAAGATTGACCCGGAATTCTTAATATCGTTATTACAACTTTTGTATGTCTTTAAACTCATTTGAAAATAGAAAGTTTAAAAATCTTTTTTCCCAATGGAGAAATGCCCAAGAACAAAGCAGGAGAGGGCATG
>NW_006296121.1:2866-5408 GCF_000327345.1 Myotis davidii
AGTCCCTCTGCCTCTTGGACACACAGCTCCCAAATGGTAGTCATAAATCAGCCAAAAGCTTGGGGACTTGGTTGCAGTCTCTCATTAGCAGTTAAGTGTCATCTGTGGACTCATTTCTCTGGAGCTAGTTAAGGGAAAGGAAAGTCCTTAGAACTGCCAAGTCCCCAGATATTTCCTCTGTGTGTCTGATGTTAGGTCTCCTGAAGAAAACCTGAGAAGATGGTGATAATCTGCAGCAGAAGGTGTCTGAACTCACCAATGAGCACAGGTGAGAGAAGCTGGAATTCTGTATTTGCCGATGGACCTGCCTTTGTGCTAAAGTTTTCATGTGTGAATCCCTGTGTCCGTGACCCTGTGTGTGAACATCTATTGTGTATGCTTGTATATGTGCTGTTTGATAGTTGTATGTATATGTGTTAGGAATCTGACTCACAGTCACATTTTAGCTTATGTAGACCAAGTTCTCAGTCTCCTGGCATGTGTTTAGGGACTCCTGATTCATGTCTGTGATGATAAACACTGGCATCACAGCTGAGCACCGAGAGTGAGACTGTGGTCTCTGCTGCTGGACAAGGAGATGCCCGACCTCATAAGGAACCAAGGTCAGCTCAGAGAGAGCTCAAACCTCTTCTCAGCAATGTGTTGTGGTGCACATGTGAGCTGTGCCTGGGTTGATGCTCTCGTGTATGAGAGCTGGAAGTTATGTTATTGGATTTTCTCAGTGTGTATGTGACCACATGTGTGTGACCATATGCATGGGTGTTGGTGGTGGTTTAATTACTGTGCCTGTGACTGAATAGACTTAACAGTCCCATTCTGACTATGCTCCCCCATCAAGGAGATGGTCAGACAGAGGGAAGCTCATTAATACACTCTCTTTAATAGGAGAAGGTATACTGATTGTTGTAGTGAATGTGGCTGTGTGTGCATATGCATTCTTTTGTGTTGTGTTATGTGTTTCCTGCAAGATTTTTGTATTCTTTGTGGTCTTGTGTGATTTTGGAGAATTGTTTGGGTTATGTATATGTGCTTGAGTGTTCACCAGGTGCATCATGAAGCAGGTGTGCTGATGTGCATTGTGAGTGTGTTTTTGGGTGAGAGGTATATTATTGTACGTTGTGCATGTCCGACTTTCTTTTAATTCTGGCTTGTATGTATGCATATGAGTGTTTATAAGATGAACCACATATTGGCTATTCTTCCTTTAGGATGGAAATTTGGTCAGGGGTGATGTACATTCTCAAAGCAGGCTGAGTTGCTCAGTATTTTCTAACCTTTCTGTATTTTTATTAAACATCCCAGGGAAACAAAGAAACACACTACCCATAAAGTCCAGGCATCATGATGTGTGAAGGTATTGGGCAGAATTACCATTAAATAGTGATGAGACCTTTGGGAAATTATATAAAACATATGTCTCACTTTCACGTCTATAAAATGGAAAGAATGACACAAGTATTATGAATCTCGCAGAGGCCCTCAGTAAATAGTATTGCATAAATACATCTTAATGTATTTGATAATTTTTGTCATTTGGAAAGTAAATAAATATGAAGGAGTAAAATTATCTAGTTAAGGGAATAAATAATTTTTACACAACTCTGGGTCCTCACAGCTCTAAAATAATATATTGTGCTTCGCTCCAAGGCAGAAAAGGGATGTTTCATGTGTAACAGTTAAGAGCATGATTCCTGATCACAAAAACATATTAGACTGAACCCCATGAAGTAGTTAACACTTGGTGATTTTTAATTTATAGAAACTGGTAATACATACATATCAAGTTATAAACAGTACATATCACATATGCAATAGATACTAATAGACACACGTGTATTTGTGCGCCATTCTGTCCCTGCTGTACTGCTGTGTGCCTACAGAATTTGTGTCATTTATGCTTCTATTTCTTTAAAACTAAAATAAGTGAAAGAATACAAATTCTTAGAGCAGCTGTGAAGAGGCTTTAAACTCTGGGAATGTAAGGCTGACATGTGGATTTAATTAGGAAATGTAGGTAAAGTCCTTAGCCTGGTACCCAAATGTGCATCTAAATGTTCAGCATTATTATGAAAGATACTTTGTGGACTATTGTGGTATGGAAAATATTCTGGCCTAAAGTGCTTTCAATGGCTACCCAATACCAGAGTGTCCCTGAGTTAACAGCTGAGGGTCAATGGGAGCCGGCAGGTTCACAGGAGGTCTGATGATGCTCCAACAACACCCGCTCAGCACTGGAGTCTCACATTACTTTCAGGCACACACAACTGACACCACTTTTCAGGGGCTCACCTTCGATTCCTGCCACAGTGAATTATTATAGTTTGGCTCTGGCCTGGTAGCAATGGTCCCTCCATGCTCACCAAGATGTAAACTCACAGAGGTGGGCACCTTGGTTTTCTTGCTCACTGCTGCAGTGCAGTCCTTAGTAGAGGTTCTGACACAGGCGTGATGTTAAAAGTAATAATTGAATAAACAGTGAACCCCTCTTCTCTGTGAGAAGGTCTTGTTCACTACTTTGGAGGTTCAATGTTTTCCTGGAGCC
>NW_006296122.1:0-612 GCF_000327345.1 Myotis davidii
TGTTTAAAGCAGTAGTTTGAGTCTGTCCCATAATATCCGTCAAGTGAGTCCACAAAATAAAACCAAAAAGACACAAACACAAACAACAAACGGGCCCGAAAATACAGTCTTCCAATTCCATGAAAGCAGAACTAAAACAAGCTTCCAATTCCATGTAAGCCAAACCCGAAAGCGAGACAATGGCTTTACGCCAAAGTAGCGGGAGGGACCCGCTTTCCTCGAAAGCATATACATCCCTCTGAGGGGCATATCCATCCCTCCTGGGGAGGTGGAATGTCTTGCAACTCCCCCCCACCTGTGGTCTTTTCCGGGCGCATCCACCTAGACACCTCAGGCAATTACAGATTCCAGAAACGATCTCACAATGAACAGAACACACAACAAACAACAACACACCTACTGTGCGGTCAGTCAGACTCTTCGGATTGGGGGTCCCTTTATGGTCCTGGGAACTTGGGAGAGCCCCCAAAATGTTGTGGCCAGATTTCAAAGTTCCCAAGACCCCCAGGGAGCCAGTCTGTCTGATGCTAAAGCAAAGAGTCTTTAATGCAAGCCGGCTTGCGCTCCCCATTCACCAGACTCACCGACACAGCAGAAAGTCCAGTGGCTGAG
>NW_006296122.1:1708-2109 GCF_000327345.1 Myotis davidii
ACGAGGGGTTTTACTTTCACTCTTAGAACGCTGGGGCCATACATGCCAGGTTCGAGGAAGGAAGAACATGCAGGCCAAAGGGGAGAAGAATTATGGATTTATTAGGTCACCTGGAAGCTCGAAAACTGTCCTGTTGAGGGACTTGGGAGGTAGAAGCTGGTCCCCAGGCTGCCACAGCGTCACTTGTCTGCTTTTGCTGCTTTTCTGGGCCTGGAGCTGAAATGCAACTGAGACCAAGATGTGGTCTTAGGGAGGAAAAGGTCAGGGGTCTTAGTTGCCTGACCTGTTATTTGTTACGGGAGGGTAGGTTATCCTGGGGTCGAGGTTCTTCTTTCCCAGTGTATTGGTTTTCTAAAAAATATATTTTGTTGTTTTTTTACAGAGAAGAAGGGAGAGGGATA
>NW_006296123.1:0-977 GCF_000327345.1 Myotis davidii
CACACGTGCCAGGGGTTGCCCACCTCTGCCCTAGGAGCTGTATTAGTAAAGGTATTGCTATGGCATATGTCTGAGAATTTGCTGCCTATGGCTTCTTCTAAGATTTTTATGGTTTCCCTTCTTATGTTTAAGTCCTTTATCCATTTTGAGTTTATTTTTGTGTATGGTGTAAGTTTCTGGTCTAGTTTCATTTTTTTGCAAGTGTCTGTTCAGTTTTACCAACACCATTTATTGAAGAGACTTGTCTTCATTGCATGCTCTTGCCTCCTTTGTCAAATATTAATTGAGCATAATGACTTCGGTCGATTTCTGGGTTCTCTGTTCTGTTCCACTGGTCTATATGTCTATAATTGTGCCAGTACCAGGAAGTTTTGAGGAGAGTGGCTTTGTAGTATAGCTTTATATCTGGTATTGTGATCCCTCCAACATTGTTCTTCCTTCTCAAGATTGCTACAGCTATTCGGGGTCTTTTTTTTCCACATGAATATTTGGAGAGTTTGTTCTAGGTCTGTAAAATATGCCGTTGGTATTTTAATGGGGATTGCATTGAATTTATAGATTGCTTTGGGTTGTATGGACATTTTAAGGATGTTGATTCTACCAATCCATGAACACGGTATGTTCTTACATCTGTTTATGTCTTCCTCTATATATTTTTTCAATGTCCTGTAGTTTTCTGAGTAGAGGTCTTTTACCTCTTTAGTTAAGTTTACTCCTAGGTAGCTTAATTTTTTTGGTGCGATGGTAAATGGGATTGTTTGGTTAAGTTTATTCCTAGACATCTTAATTTTTTGTTGCAATAGTAAATGGGATTGCTTTTTAAATTTCTCTTTCTGTAAGTTCTTTATTGGTGTATAGAAAAGCCATAGACTTCTGGGTGTTAATTTTCTATCCTGCTACATTGCCGAATTCATTTTATTAAGTCTAGTAGTTTTGTTTGTTTGTTTGTTTTTTTAAATATACTTTATTGATTTTTT
>NW_006296124.1:0-464 GCF_000327345.1 Myotis davidii
CCTTTTAACTAAGAAACCAATTTTTTTTCCTTTCTTTTCTTCCTTTTTTTCTTCCTTTTTTTTCTTCTTTTATTCCCCCTCTTTTTCTATCACCTGATTTTACCCTTTTAATTACTACCTTCTTATTTTTAACCAGTATTATTACTGCTACCATTTTACCATCTTTTAAAGTGCCATTTTATTTTCTCTTTATTTTATTTTAGGATTAGTGTTCTCCATTCTATTTTCATCGTTATATTATTGGTTGTTTCTAGTTTGCATCCATCTACAGGGAGCTGTTGCTGGAATTTGCTGGGATTAGTGGCGGTTCTATAGGAGTATTCTCCTCATATAAAAAATCCCTTCCCCCTTCCACTTCATTCTCTCTTTTCGCTCTTTTTTTTCTTTTCTTTTCTAGCTTTTATTTTCCGCCCTTCTTTTTCCCAACTTCATTTTGCACTCCTTTTTTTCGTCCCTACTTTTCT
>NW_006296125.1:0-296 GCF_000327345.1 Myotis davidii
AGAGAGTGGAGCAGCTTGGGGAACTTGGCTCCCTAAGCCACCAAGTGGAGAGCTGAGAGGAAGAGCTGGTGGCTTAGAGGACTTGGCAGATTGGGAGGCCATGGGATGGAGACAGAGCAGGAAGGGAAAACCAAGAGCACGGGAGCACCAGGAATTCTGGGAATAGTCATTCTGGTGGCAGCCCCAGGACTAGAAGTGGAAGCCCAGAACATGGGGAGCACCAGGAATGCTGGAAATCATAGTTCTGGTGGCAGACGAAGCACCTAGATCAGTGGTTCTCAACTTGTGGGTCGCGA
>NW_006296126.1:0-208 GCF_000327345.1 Myotis davidii
GCTGGATCCAATTTGCTAATATTTTATTGAGGAATTTGGCATCCATGTTCATCAAGGATACTGGCCTGTAATTTTGTTCTTTGCAGTGTCTTTATCTGGTTTTGTAATTAGGATACTACTGGCCTCATAGGAAGAGCTTGGCCCTCTCCAGTTTGTCTCAATGGATAGAACATCAGCCTGCAGACTAAAGAGTCCCAGGTTCAATTCC
>NW_006296127.1:0-241 GCF_000327345.1 Myotis davidii
GCCCTAGGAGTAGTATCAGTGAAGAAATTGCTTTGGCATATTGTCTGTGATTTCACTCCCTGTGGATTCTTCTACAGTTTTTATGGTTTCCTGTCTTATGTTTAAGTTCTTTATCCATTTTGAGTTTATTTTTGTGTATGGTGTCAGTTGGTGGTCTAAGTTTCATCTTTTTGCATGTATCTGTCCAATTTTCACAACACCGTTTATTGACTGTCTTGACTCCAGTGTATGCTCTTGCCTC
>NW_006296128.1:0-305 GCF_000327345.1 Myotis davidii
AACATTTCAGGTACAGGTAAATAGATTCTTAATCCATTTACTGCCGTATCCAATCAGTGAGGTGTCCAGAGGAAACCTGTGAAATGATGATAATACTGGTTATAAACAAAATTCCGTCTACTTCATGTGGCGTTTCCACAAGAATGTGCTTTCAAATATTAGGAATTCATGTTTACAGAACTCAGACCTTGTGTATAAAACCTTGGAAAGAAGTGAATAGTGTTTGTGTATCCATTTAAGGCGGATTGGCTTTGGCGTTTTCTGAGTGAATTAGTGAAAATTCTGAGGTTTCCAGTATATACTTC
>NW_006296129.1:0-344 GCF_000327345.1 Myotis davidii
TAGGTATTGCAGCAAAAGCGGGAGAAAATGTTAGAATGCGCTGTTCTCCAAGAGAAAATGGAAGGAGCAGTGGAAGCCAGGGACCTGGAGGCAGGAGAAAAGGCGGGGAGAGGGAGGGAGCAGGTTGCGCAGCCTGTTCCCAGGCCTCTAGCCGCTTGGATTTTAAAGTTGCCGCATTTTCCCTTTGGGAAGGGTGGAGGGGGATAGGGGAGGTCAGAGCAGTCTTCAGTTCAGAGGAGGGGACAGTTGTGATGGAGATAAGAACAGGCATTTACAGCAAAGACTGAGGTAGGCGAAGACTGAGCTAGGCAACTGTGGTCTGGGACAACAGGGCCCCATGACGG
>NW_006296130.1:0-5217 GCF_000327345.1 Myotis davidii
ATGTCATTGAAGAATCACTGAATTGAGAGTTAGGGTTTGGGGTTTTAGTTCCATGTTTGTAATTTATATTTTGTTTAATTTAGGGTTTTTGTTATATATCAGTTTATGTTCCATAAAATATAGTACAGGTGTTTTGAGGATTAAACAAAGTAAAGTTTGTGAAAGGTTTGGCACTGTACTCAGTCTATCAAAAGCAGTGCAAGTAGAGGTTAATAATGTGGGCTGCATAGTCACACTGCTTGTGTTCAGCCATGTAACCTTGGGAAAACTATTTAACCTCTGTGTGCCTCCCTTTTCTTACCTGTAAAATGAAAATAATTCTAATGCCTATCTCACAGAGTTTAAAGAGTAAATGAATATGTGGATGAAAGTTTTTTATAACAGCATCTGCAACAGAGTATTTCTCAATAATTATTAGCCGGTGTTCTAGAAATATTTGTTGAATCTGAGTCTGTTGAGACTGGAGAGGAATTATTTGTGGGAATATTTGGAGATATAAGAGAAAGATCTTTGATATTCTGAGTTTAAGAGGTATTCTCATAAGTAATTGGGAGGAAACAGTTCTTATTTTAAATAATCAGAACTAAATAAGTATGATTGGGCAGTTATCATTGTCTGGGTCATTGTGCTGTTTATAAGCCTCACCGATCTGATGATAGGAACTCAGTGCTTCCGGAATGGAAAACATACATAATATACTTAAGGAATCATGTGGAAGTAACCAAGCCAGAGAAAATGATGTAACAATAAGGAGGAATAGAGTTTAAAAGAATATCTATAAAGGACCTTAAAGAATATCTACTGGTATAAAGGAACGACTGGTCACTATGATGTGCACTGACCACCAGGGGAAAGACTCTCAATGTAGGAGCTGCCCCCAGCCCACAGGCCTCAGGCCAACCAAGGCAGGTGCCAGTGGTCCCTTGCCCCACCCCCCATTCACCCCACTGGTCACTCCATAAATCGACCCTGATTGTCGGCCAGGCCTAGGGACTTTATCTGAATTTTGTGCACCAGGCCTTCAGTTTTAAATCGAATCATATGCCATAGACATTGTAGTAAACCCTATTTTGAATAAAGAAATATGTGTATATACATAAATATTATTGACATATTGTACTGTTAGTTGAAAAACTACCAACTTGTTGAATTAGCATTGCTTTGGCTGGTGTGGTAGTAATGCTTCAATAAGGAATGTCTGCAAAAGTTGGGATTTACTGAGGCTGATGACAGTTTGCTTTTGGTGATTGTTATCAGTCAAAAGACCACATTAACAGGCTAATGAAAATGAGCCATAATCATTTCAATATATACACTGAGTGGCCAGATTATTATGACCGGCCAGATTATTATGACCACCCCATCAGTACTTCATTGACACTTCCAAAAATACTGAATATTGAAAACTTCCTAAGCAAATACTCTCAATGTTTTATTATTATTATTATTTGCATAACTAATCACTTCATTGTACTGATGGGGTGGTCATAATAATCTGGCCGGTCGTAATAATCTGGCCACTCAGTGTATATTGTTTAATCCATTTGATAAACTCAACACCCTTGTGGATAGAGGGGATACATCCTTAAAAAAAACAGGTACAAATTCCTTTATCTAAAACAAGTGGGACACTTGGAATTTTCAGGTTTAGAAGGTGACATGCTGCATGCACCAAGTGTTTCAACACCTCCAGGGAGTTCAGAGCAGCATTCTATAATCTAACATGTGAATGTCTCTACAGCAATGCTATGCAAATGAAATCATTTGCAATTGGCTTTTTTCCACTTAGCATAATCCTCTGGAGATTTACATAGAATTTTGTGGGTATCATTCATTTTTTAATTGCTGAATAGTATTACATGCTATGAATGTACCTTAGTTTGTTTAAACATGCACCAGCTTAAGGACATCTGCGTTGTTTCCAGTTTAGGATATATATATCCTAAACTGAACCACTAAACGACTGAATGACTGTTTGACCGGTTGCTATGACACGCACATTCATGTATAGGTTTTCATGTGAACATAAGTTTTCATTTCTCTAGGATAAATGCACAGGAGTGCAATTACCAAGTTTTGTGTTAATTGAATGCCCAATTTTAAATATATAAATATATATATTATTGATTTCAGAGAGAGGAAGGGAGAGAGAGAGAGTGTTTTTGATAGAGTAGAAGTATCTTATTGTGGCTTAATAATAGATCTCCCTATTTTTACCACCTTTGCCCACCTCCACCTATCCCCCACCCCCTTCCATCTGGCCATCACCACACTCTTATCTGTGTCTATGGTTTATGTATATATGTTCTTTGGCTAATCCCTTCACCTACTTTCATCCAGTACTCCTCTCCTCTCTCCCCTCTGACAGCTATCATTGTGTCTTCTGGTAACATATTCTCTTCCTTTCCCTTCATCTGAGAATAGCTAAATTTCTTTCTCATTCCTGAAAGATATTTTCACTAGATATTTGATTCAGTGTTGAATGTTTTTATTATTTATGTGTAGGGTAGATAAAGGGACAATTAGCTTCGGAGTTATAAGTGTCACAAAGCAAGTACAGGAGAGTATGGAAGCAAATTGTAGGTAGACCTAGGATGAGCAAAGAAAATGTACCAGCAGAAGTAGTATTTAGGCTAACACATGAAGGAATCAGACAGGTGTAAAATGGTGGGCAGTAGTGAAGGTCAGGGTTGCAGAAATAAGAAAAGCCAAGACCTAAAAGATGATTAGCACAAGGTGACATAAAGAAGGGGTCACATGAGGAAGTAGATTCATGTTTACCAATCCACATCTAACCAATCTGTGACTTTTCTTATTATACAGGTTTATGGCTACATAAAAAGTTCTACAGAGGCATGTTTCTCTCTCTTTCCCCCTCCTCCCTCCTACCTATCTCTCCCTCCCCCCTCCCTTTTACTCTCTCTAGAAATCAATGGAAAAAATATCCTCAGGTGAGGATTAAAAATAATAAGGAAATAAAAATGTTCAGTTGATGGGCTCAACAGCAGAATGGAGGGAACAGAGGAAAGAATAGAGAGGAGAGTTCAGTAAGGAGAGGAGCCAGATAGTGGGGCTGAAAAAGTACTCAAAAAAGTAATGGTAGAAAAGTCCCAAATTTGGCAAAAAACAACAACAAAAAAACCCAGATCTACAGATTCAAGAAACTGAGTGGATCCTAAACAGCATAAGTCCAATGAAACCCACAAGACCAATTTCTGAAAATTGAGGATAAATTAGAAACTTTGGAGCACAAGGTAGGGGCACACTAGTTTTCAAGCACTGAAGAAAAACATTCAACACTGAATCAAATATCTAGTCAAAATATCTTTCAGGAATGAGAAAGAACATATATACATAACCCATAGACACAGATAAGAGTGTGGTGATGGCCAGAAGTAAGAGGGTGGGGGATGGGTGGAGGTGGGCAAAGGTGGTAAAAATAGGGAGATCTATTAATGCAAATTAAGCCACAATAAGATACTTCTACTCTATCAAAAACACTACAAAAAAAACCCACAACAAAATGGTGGAGACCATGTAGACATAGGAGAAGATGGTGAAGGTGAAAAGGAGGACAAGAATGACAATAGCCCAAAGCAAAGTCCACTAGCCCAGTTGTGGACATGTCTTTGCAGGCCAGTTTGGAACTGATGAGATGTTACAGTAAAAGTGGTTCATGACATTGGAGCCACGGAAGGTGACATGAAATGAAACAGACCTTATCTCAGTGTTCATGAAACCAGTCATATAGGAGGAAGCCACCAGCTGCACACATTAACCTGTGGTCGTGATGACCGGGTATCAAAGAGGACATGTCTGTACATTTCCTTTATGATAATGAGAACACAGAAATATGCTAAACTTCTACAAATAAAAAACTACTTGAATAATTTACAGCTAATGCATTGTATATCTACCTATGAAAATCTTTCTGAATCAGAATATTTTCAATATTTTTAGTGTTTGTGGTAATATTTTTTCAAGTTTCTTTTTGCCAGCAAGGCTGAGCCAATTTGTACCTCCCCGTGATCCAGTGAAGCTGGAAGGGTTTAGTTCCTGCACCTGCCAATCCTATCTGTCGGTGTGACTCATGTGCCTTTCCTCTACTTATAATTCACACCAGGATGATCACTTCCTGGGTTCCATTACCTCATAGGAAGCAGTTGGTAGCCTGCAGCTAGAACAGATCTCATCCATTCTGAAGTTTTTCCCTCCTGAAGCCTGTGCTTCCCTGAGTGGCTTCCTCCTCCTGCTTCCCTTTCCTACACCTTCTGTCTCAGCACCAAAACCAAGAGCAAACCCAGGAAAGGGCATGTAGAGAGATGCCAGTTCTACCTTTGTTTGTTTGTTTGTTTGTTCGTTTAGATATAGGGTCTCCCGCAAAAGAGTATGCAAACATGTTGAATAATTATAAAGGCAGAGTTTATTAAAATATATTTTATTTTCAAAACTGAGCTATCAGCTGTTAAAGTGTGTATATATTTTGGGGGGACACCCTGTATTAATGTTCAGTCATGTCTTCTGCTAAGTCAAACCTTCCCATCCCACCAGGATGAATAATTCATAAAGCTTCTTTATGTAAATTACATAAAATCCAGCTGCTGGCTGCTAGTTTGCACTCCATCCTTCTTCCTTCTCTTGGACTGGTTCCTTGGTGGTGCCTTTGAAACTCTAGTCCCTAAATTAGGCCCCAGAAGCTCCTCTGGACTTCATAAAAGACATAGATCCCAAGTTGAAGGATGTTTTCTAAGACAAAACCTCCTTTCTACCCATCTCTGTTAGCCTTCCCAAACTCAGTATCCTGGCCCTGGTACAAGTGCAGAGTATGGCGCAGGGCTCTCTTGACCTCCTGGTTTCGCAAGCAGTAAATGATAGGGTTGAGCAATGGTACAATGACAGCATAGAGGACAGAGACCAGCTTGTTGGTGTCAAAGGCTGAGAGGGCCTTTGGCCGGGCATAGATGAAGATACTGGCTGCATAGAAGATGACCACAACAGTCAGGTGAGAGGCACAGGTGGAAAAGGCTTTATGACGCCCAGCAGCGGAGCGGATGCGCATCACCGCACCAGTGATGGCCATGTAGGAGGCCCCAGTGACCGAGAGTGGTCCCAGCAGGATAAAAATGGCCAGGACAAAGTCTGTAAGCTCTGCTATGGACTTGTCCGTACAGGAAAGATTGAGCAATGGGGAGACATCACAGAAAAAGTGGGTGATTC
>NW_006296130.1:7948-9961 GCF_000327345.1 Myotis davidii
ATGAGTTATAACTGAGGTTTTCTTCTCTTTATGTTCTGTGATTAATACTCAGTATTAGAGCCCTTGGCATGTCTCTCAACACTACAGGACTTCAATGCATCTATAAAATACCCATATCCCTGGCTAATATTTACAATCACACCCATCCTTTCCGTATATACTCACACTTTATTTATTTCAAAGTTTATGGTGGATCAACTATGTTCCAGACCGCAGGCTAGGAGTTGTGATACATAAAAGGTAAGTAAGACATATACTCAGTCTTCAGGGAGCTCATAATCTAGTAGTAAGGACACATCTTCATTTTCTCATCCCTGAAAGTTTAAGTTACCATACTTACCCCTACATTATATACTGGCTTCATAAATAACAATCTCAAAAGTACAATTGCCATTCGTGCATTAACCCAGATTCTTTCTCTGCAATACCTGCCTTATGTGCCATTCACTGTGCATTTGACCCTCTTGGCCCCAGGTTGTTCTTCTTATCCTTTAATTTTTTCTACTTTCACATTTGATGCTCTGCGCACTTGAACAAAAGATTAGCATCTCACTCCTGGACTCTTAATTGGTATCACTACCTATATAGTCTCTCCACTAAAGATAAAATCTGACCATTTTAATCTCCTACTTAAAACCCTTTCATAGTACCCCATTGCCTACATGATAATGTTCAAGTTATGTAACAGGGTGTATAAGTACTTCATGACCTGCCACTGCTATCACCACAAGCTTATCTCTTGCCACAGCCTACTTTGTATTGTATACCCCGTAGCTCTTGGCATACAGCATGTGTATTATCTCTGTAACTTTGCTCATGCTGCAATCTCCATGAGCATGAGTAACCCCTAGTTGGCCTTACCACCTTGGCTCATGTGGCATCTCCTTATAGAGGCATTAGCTGTCCTTCTTTCTTCACCTGGGTGCTATTTCCCCTCAAGAAATTGTTTACTTTTTAGTTTTGGGCCTGTTTCCATGAAGTTAGCAGGGGCCAAATGTGCTCACACTTCAACCTGCAAATGGTTTTTTCCCAGCTTTATTGAGATATAATTGGCATATGATATTAGGTAAATTTAAATTATACAATGTGACAATTTCATAAAAGTATATCATGTGAAATGGTACCACAAAAGTTTAGATGCTTCACATAATTACCATTTCATTATTGTTATGGTGAGAACACTAAAACTCTACTCTCATTGCAAACTTCAAGTATACAATTAAGTAGAGTATACTTGTAATATACTGCTGTACATTATATCCCCAAAAATTATTCATCCTATAACTAAAAGTTACATATATATATATATATAATTTACCCATAAAAGGAAGGAAATCCTGCCATTTGTAATGACATGGACCTTAAGGACATTCCACTAAGGAAAATAATTCAGACAGAGAAAGACAAATATTGAATATCTCACTTATATAAGAAATATAAAAACATCAAACCACCTAATGAGTTATAACTGAGGTTTTCTTCTCTTTATGTTCTGTGATTAATACTCAGTATTAGAGCCCTTGGCATGAAAAATATTAGAGCCTGGCACGTCTCTCAACACTACAGGACTTCAATGCATCTATAAAATACCCATATCCCTGGCTAATATTTACAATCACACCCATCCTTTCCGTATATACTCACACTTTGTTTATTTCAAAGTTTATGGTGGAGATTCTATGTTCCAGACCACAGAATAAGAGTTGTGGTACATAAAAGGTAAATAAGACATATACTCAGTCTTCAGGGAGCTCATAATCTAGTGGTAAGGACACATCTTCATTTTCTCATCCCTGAAAGTTTAAGTTACCATACTTACCCCTACATTATATACTGGCTTCATAAATAACAATCTCAAAAGTACAGTTGCCATTCGTGCATTAACCCAGATTCTTTCTCTGCAATACCTGCCTTATGTGCCATTCACTGTGCATTTGACCCTCTTGGCCCCAGGTTGTTCTTCTTATCCTTTAATTTTTTCTACTTTCACATTTGATGCTCTGCGCACTTGAA
>NW_006296130.1:10840-15643 GCF_000327345.1 Myotis davidii
TGAGGCAGGAGCCGGAGAGATCAAAAGAGATACAACAAAAAAGAGAAAACGACTGGGCAGAGTCTTCGGGAAAGGGCATGTTTGGGAAATTTAGGAAATAAAAGTTTATTAGGAAACTTACATGAAGGAGAGGATGTCACAACATCCTTACAACCTCCCCTTGCCTTCTCCTTCCTTGTTAGTCTGCATTTCTTTCCATCATGTCATATTTCTGCTCTGTCCATCATGTCAAAGGGAAGCCTTTGGCTTTGGGCCAGGCCAATATGTTTTATATCCTAGCTCAGTCATGTAATCTTAGGCAATTTACTTAACCTCTTTGACCCTTAGATTCACAATCTATCAAATGGGATTGATATACCTCACAGAATTGCTGAGAGGAGGAAATGTTCTGAGATAGATGGAGTGCTTAGAACCTGATAGCGGTTCAACAATCCTAGACTGTTTTTTCCTTTATCATCTGAATCCATGTGGGTACCATCCCTTAATTCCATGATGTCATTGAAGAATCACTGAATTGAGAGTTAGAGTTTGGGGTTTTAATTCCATGTGTATAATTTATATTTTGTTTAATTTATGTCCCATAAAATATATTACAGGTGTTTTGAGGATTAAACAAAATAAAGTTTGTGAAAGGTTTGACACTGTACTCAGTCTTCAGACAGAGAAAGACAAATATTGAATATCTCACTTATATAAGAAATATAAAAACATCAAACCACCTAATGAGTTATAATGAGAATAATTCTAATGCCTATCTCACAGAGTTTAAAGAGTAAATGGATATGTGGATGAAAGTTCTTTATAACAGCATCTGCAACAGAGTATTTCTCAATAAATATTAGCTGGTGTTCAAGAAATATTTGTTGAATCTGAGTCTGTTGAGACTGGAGAGGAATTATTTGTGGGAATATTTGGAGATATAAGAGAAAGATCTTTGATATTCTGAGTTTAAGAGGTATTCTCATAAGTAATTGGGAGGAAAGAGTTCTTATTTTAAGTAATCAGAACTAAATAAGTATGATTGGGCAGTTATCATTGTGCTGTTTATAAGCCTCACCGATCTGATGATGGAAACTTCAGTGCTTCAGGAATGGAAAATATACATAATATACACAAGAAGTCATGTGGAAGTAACCAAGCCAGCGAAAATGATGTAGCAATTAGGAGGGGTAGAGCTTAAAAGAATATCTATAAAGGACCTTAAAAACATAACTGTAAAGGAATGAGTGGTCCCTATGATGCACATTGAAAACTTCAGTGCTTCAGGAATGGAAAATATACATAATATACCCAAGAAGTCATGTGGAAGTAACCAAGTCAGCGAAAATGATGTAGCAATTAGGAGGGGTAAAGCTTAAAAGAATATCTATAAAGGACTTTAAAAAATAACTATAAAGGAATGAGTGGTCCCTATGATGCACATTGACCACCAGGGGGCAGATGCTCAATGCAGCAGCTGCCCCCATCCGGCAGGCCCCAGGCCAACCAAGGCAGGTGCCAGTGGGGGTCCCCCAATCGCCCTGCCGTAGAGGGAGGCAACCAATAGTGGCAGTTGCGGGGGGCAGGGCTGGTGAGCAGGCAGAGCCAGGCTAGCCAAGGCAGGTGCCAGGATGGCCCCCCTCCCCCAATCGCCCCCACTGGTTGCCTTGCAGATCGGCCCTGATAGCTGGCCAGACCTAGGGACTCTACCTGTGCATGAATTTTGTGCACCAGGCCTCTAGTTTTAAATAAAATCATATGCCATAGACATTGTAGTAAACTCTATTTTGAATAAAGAAATATATGTATATACATAAATATTAGTAACATACTGTACTGTTAGTTGAAAAACTACCAAAACAAGCAACTTGTTGAATTAGCATTGCTTTGGCTGGTGAGGTAGTAATGCTTAAATAAGGAATGTCTGCAACAGTTGGGATTTATTGAGGCTGATGACAGTTTGCTTTTGGTGATTGTTATCAGTCAAAAGATCACATCAGCAGGCTAATGAAAATGAGCCATAATCATTTATATATATATCCATTTGATAAACTCAACACCCTTGAGGATAGAGGGGATACATCCTTGAAAAAAAAAACAGGTACAAATTCCTTTATCCAAAACAAGTGGGACACTTGGAATTTTCAGGTTTTAGAAGGTGACATGATACATGCACAAGGTGTTTCAACACCTCCAGAGAATTCAGAAGCAGCATTCTATAATCTAACATGTGAATGTCTCTACAGCAATGCTATGCAAATGGAATCATTTGCAATTGGCTTTTTTCCACTTAGCATAATTCTCTGGAGATTTACGTGGGTGTCATTCTTTTTTAATTGCTGAATAGTATTACATGCTATGAATGTACCTCAGTTTGTTTAAACCTGCACCAGCTGAAGGACATCTGAGTTGTTCCCAGTGTAGGCTATCTATAATAATAAAAGCGTAATATGCTAATTAGACCAGACGTCCTTCCAGACAGATATCCTTCCTGATGACCTTCCATACAAAGCTGGGGATGTGAGGGCAGCCCCGGTCCTGGGTACCAGAGGGAAGCTGGTGCCAGCAGCCAGGGGAAGGAAGGCCTACTCTTCCATGAATTTCGTGCATCAGGTCTCTAATCTATATAATAAAGAGGTAATATGCAAATTGGTCCTAATGGCATCACAGTAATGACCAATTTGCATATTGACAGACCAGCAGGAGTCTACATGGGCAGCAGGGGGACTTTCTGTGTCTACCCTGACTACCCGGGAGGGTTAGGACTCCTCGCTTCAGAGCCAGGGTCAGGTGTGGAAGCCTGAGGCTTCACCAGGGCCCCGCCTGCCCCTGCACCCCCCTCAGTGGGAGTCAGGTCCCCATGGGGGAGGGGAGTGGCCAGTCTGGTGCCCTGGGGGCCCCACTCTGGGGGTTCTGCCCCACAGCAGGAGAGGATGCTGGGCTGAGCTGTGGGGTGCTCCAGGGTAACGGCTTCCCACTCATTGAGAGGAACCTGGGCAGACAGCAAGTGCCAACGTGGGATAGAAGCAAACACTCCCTGCCCCGCTTGGCCTCAGGTGGCTCAGCACCTTCTGAGCAGCATCTCAGGTGCTTCAGGGAAATGGGGAGCACCGGCCGCCTCGCTTCCTTGCACCCAACGCTGGGCAGGGGAAGTGAGGCCGTGTCCCCCGCCTGGCGCCAGAGTCCTCTTTGTCTCCCAGGTGCATGCGCCAGACAAACACCTCCGCACACTGCGCCAGGTCTGAAAGCACTCTGCCTGGGGAGGCCACCAACCCCCGCCCCCACACCCCCTCCATAGGATGAGAGAGAAAGAGGGAGGGAATAAAAGTTTTAAAGGAGAGCTGGTAGTGCTTAAAATAAGAATGGGAAGAAGAAAGAAATGGGGGGGGGAGCAAAGCAGGTCTGAGGGAGGAAGTGAAGAAAAAAAGGTGGGAAGGAAGGAAAAGGGGAGGCAGGCAGGGGTAAAGATAAAGGAAAGAAGGAATATGGAGAGGGAGGGAGGGTAGAAGAAAGATGGGAAGAAGGATGATGGAACAGAAGTGGGAAATAAGAAGGAAATAAAAGTTTATAAATGATGAGTCAATAGGAAAAAGTGTTACATAAAGGAGAGAGAAAAATTGTGTGACAGGGAGAAGCCAATGAGGAAGTCAAATACAATTGTGTTTGAAGGGGATAAGATTTAAAAAAAAAAAGTTAATAGGGACAACCAGGCTGCAGGGGAGGGCAGTTAGGGGGATCAGGCAGGCAGGCAGGTGAGTGGTTAGGAGCCAGAGGTACCGGGTTGTGAGAGGGATGTCCAATTGCCAGTTTAGGCCCAATCTCGCAGGACATCCTCCCCAAGGGCTCCCAGATTGGAGAGGCTACAGGTCGAACTGAGGGACCCCCTCCGCATGCACAAATTTGGTGCACCAGGCCTCTAGTACATATATACTGGAATATTATTCAACCATAAAAAAGAAGAAAATACTGTTAGTTGGGACAACATGAATGAACATTGAGGACATTATGGTAAGGAAAAGGACACAAGTCAGACAAATACAATCTCTCTTCTATGTGGAATCTTCAAACACACACACACACACACTCATACACCCCTCCTGCCTCCATGACAGCACTGCCTAGCAATGGCAGGTGCAGTAGAGGCCAGGATGAGGCAGCGCCTGGAGACCTGCCACTTTGTGCACTACTACAGCCCTCGGGGGATGTCAGACTGCCAGTTTTGGGTTTTTCAGGTTTTAGAAGGTGACATGATACATGCACAAGGTGTTTCAACACCTCCAGAGAGTTCAGAAGCAGCATTCTATAATCTAACATGTGAATGTCTCTACAGCAATACTATGCAAATGGAATCATTTGCAATTGGCTTTTTTCCACTTAGCTTAATGCTCTTGAAATCATTTGCAATTGGCTTTTTTCCACTTAGCATAATTCTCTGGAGATTTATGTGGGTATCATTCATTTTTTAATTGCTGAATAGTATTACATGCTATGAATGTACCTCAGTTTGTTTAAACATGCACCAGCTGAAAGGCATCTGAGTCCTTCAGCTGGTGCATGCAGGCCAGTCTGAAATCAAAAGTCTGACATCCCCCCAGGGGTCCCAAGTTGCGAGAGGGAGCAAGCCAGGCTGAGGGACTCCACTGTTGCACGAATCCGTGCACCAGGCCTCTAGTACGTATATAATGTGTAGTATGTATCATGTGTCACCAGATATCACACATTTGCATATGTGTATATACCAGAGAGCACAGCATGTAGGTGAATAGGTACCTATAATCAAAGGCATTAATTAAAATATTCAAACCATGTTTATTTTCTTCATAT
>NW_006296130.1:15687-29631 GCF_000327345.1 Myotis davidii
TTGATTCATAGGTGAACACTCAACCACTGAACCATGCTGGCTGGGCTACATGCTCAATTTTTCAAAGAAACTGCCAAACTCTTTTCCAGAGTGGATATACTGTTTTACATTAGTACCACAAATGTATGTGATATAGTTTCTCCCCATCCTTGCCATCATTTGGTGTTTTCACTGTTTTTTATTTTATTTTAGTGTTTTTGATAGAGTGGAGATATCTTATTATGGCTTAATTTTCATTAATAATGTCCCTATTTTTACCACCTTTGCCCACCTCTACCCAACCCCCACCCCCTTCCTTCTGGCCATCACCACACTCTTATCTGTGTCTATGGGTTATGCATATATGTTCTTCGGCTAATCCCTTCACCTACTTTCATCCAGTACTCCTCTCCTGTTTCCCCTCTGACAACTGTCAATCAGTGTGTCTTCTAGTAACATATTCTCTTCCTTTCCCTTCATCTGAGAACAGCTAAATTTCTTTCTCATTCCTGAAAGATATTTTCACTGGGTATTTGATTCAGAGTTGACTGTTTTTCTTCAGTGCTTGAAAACTAGTGTACCCCTTCCTTGTGCTCCAAGGTTTCTAATTTATCTTCAATTTTCAGAAATTTGTCTCTGAAATGTCTTGTGAGTTTCATTGGACTTATCCTGTTTAGGATCCACTCAGTTTCTTGAATCTGTAGATCTGTTTTTTTGCCAAATTTGGGAATTTTCAACCATTACTTTTTTGAGTACTTTTTCAGCCCCACTATCTTGCTCCTCTCCTTACTAAACTCTCCTCTCTATTCTTTCCTCTGTTCCCTCCATTCTGCTGTTGAGCCCATCAATTGAACATTTTTATTTCCTTATTATTATTATTTTTTAATCCTCACCTGAGGATATTTTTTCCATTGATTTCTAGAGGGAGTAGAAGGGTAGGAAAGATGGAAAGGAGGGAGGAGGGGGAGAGAGAGAGAAACATGAACATGAGAGGGACACATCGATTGGTTGCCTTCCACATGGGCCCCGGATAGGCAGGGAACCTGCAACTGAGGTATGTGCCCTTGACTGGGGACCCTTCGGTCCATGGGCTGATGCTCTGACCACAGACCCAACCCGGCCAGTGCAATTTCTTACTTTTTTTTTAACTCCTAAAATTTGTATTTGTATGTTCATTATATGTTCTATTTCTTTGCTGAGACTTTCTTTTTTTATTTTAAGTGTGCTTATAATTCCTCTTTATGATGTCTACTTTAAAATCTTTACTCATAATTCTGACATTTATATAATCTCAGTATTGGCATCTTTTAGTTGTTTTTATCATTCAATTTGAGATCTTCCTTGGTATGGTGGGTAATTTTTTTATTGAATATATTGGATATTCTCTTATGAGACTTGTATGTTATTTAAACCTTCTGCTTTAGCTGGTTTTCTTTGACATTTCTCCTATATTAAGGGAAGGACACAGCCTTGTAGAAGTCTAGGTTTATTATTCATTTTCCATTGGCATCCAGGCCAACATGGAGCATTCATTATTGTAACTGGGCAGGGATCAACTCCAGCTCCCTGTTGCTCTACTGATACCTTCCTGGGGAGAGTCAGAGTGCTTAATTACTGCTCATTGGGTGACCTCTACTGACACCACTGTGGGTGGCCTCTTACTGCTGGATGGTGGTGAAAGTCCTGACTCTCCACTGGGCATCTTCTGATACAAGTTTAGCATAGGAAGAGGGGCACCTTATTACTGTTGGCTGGGGGTAGAAACCCAAGCTCTTTACTGACACCTGGTGGTAGTGAGGCAGTGGAGCTCACCACCTTCCAGCCGGGATGAAATTCTTACCCAGCCTGGTGAGGGTGGAAGTGTAAACTCCCCACTTAGCCTTTGCTAGCATGAGTAGGGATAAGTCCACAGTTTTGTCCTTTTTTTCTTTTTTAATTTGGTTCAGCTGAAGTAAAGCAGTTATTACCTAAATATTCTAATTTCCTAGGTTGCCCCTTTCCTGGTCATTTGGCTAGAGAGAGCACACTTTGCTTGGAGCTTTTTTGTTTATACCTACAGTTAGCATGCCCAGATTTCTGGCTTCTTCAGTATCAGGTATGGGATATATGAAGCCAAAAGCAAACTCAAGTTACTACCATTTTATTCCTTTGGCCATTGGGAATCTAGTTAGATTCTTTCCTCCACCTTTTAAAGTCTTACTGTATATATATTCCAGGGTTTTTAGTTGTGTTTATGGACAGAATCAGTAAAAGTAGCCAACCAACTTTTATAGCAAAAATAATAACATGTTGTGAAATTTATGGAATATGTATAAATAAAATGTATGACAACAACAGCACAACAGAAAGAGTAAATGGATGTTTACTTTTATAAAAATGTTATATATAAACAGTTATATTACTTTAGGGTAGATTGCTACATGTTAAGGATGCATGTGGTAATCGCTAGAGCAAACACATAAGCAATTTATAGGCATAGTTAAATAAAATACCAAGAGAGAAGAAAAAATATTCAATCTAAAAAAAAGGCAGAGAAGGATGGTACAGACAGATGCCACCACATCAAAATTGATTGTAAGTTTAGTCTATTTTAACAGAGATTGATTTTCATACTGGCAAATTTCACAACAGTAAGCACTTACTTTAATGTAATTAGGAAATAATTATGTAGTGATCTTTATGTCCACAAAATTTACTCTATGGATTATTAATGATAACTGTAACAGCATTACATTATGATGCCTATCATGATAAAAATACTTGTTGATTAAAACTGGGAACTAGATATTTAATAAGAGTAGACTAAATATTCCTATAAAGAGGCAGAGATTGTCACTCTGGATTAAAAAGAATGACCCACATATGTGCTGTCAACAAGAGATGCTTTTAAAATATAAAGATACAAATAGGCTACTCTATATAGTAAAAGCCTAATATGCTAAGTGTCTGGCCAACCATTCAACCAATCAAAGTGTAATATACTAATAATATACTAAGGCCTCTCAACCGCTCTCTGTGACACGCACTGACAACCAGGGGGCAGACAGTCGACTAGTCAACCAGTCACTATGATGTGCACTGACTACCAGGGGGCAGACACTTCAATCGGTAGGTCAGCTTGCTGCTGGGGTTGGGCTGATCGCCATTGATCGAGACAGGCTGGACATTCCCTGGAGCCCTCCCACGGTCCCTCCCCGGCTGGCCAACCTTCTGTGTCCCTCCCCAACCCCGATAGTGCACTGGTGGGGTCCCTCGGCCTGGCCTGTGCCCTCTTGCAATCCAGGACCCCTCAGGGGATGTCGGAGAACCAGTTTCAGTCTGATCCCACAGGCCATGAACACACAGTACCATATACAGATGATGTATTATAGAACTGTACACTTGAAACTTATTAACCAATGTAACCCCAATAATTTCAATTAGAAAAAGACATCCTAGTTTCAACAGATGTAGCACAAGGATATCATTGATGTAATATTTTCTACTTCTCTGTAAAATCGTAAGTGATGAATTTCAATAACAAAAAATATGGCAAATGAAACAACTTCAAGAATATTTTACAAATGAATGTACTTTCTACCAGTCTATCTATGTGGCTATATTATTTGAATATTAAATAATAGGACATTTGTTGAAAAATATCCATTTCAATTAAGAAATGTTAACTCTCTAGAAGACGATACAGAGAGTGGGACATATTACGTTGCTATTATAGTTCTTTTCTCTCTGGAGCAATGATGTATCCCTGCTGAGGTCCAATCTGACCACGTGGCTCACCTCTCCTCCCTGCAATAATTTTACCTCTTCTTGATAAATTCGGATTTGGCCATGTAATTTCTTTTGGTCCGTGAAATGTGCATGGAAGTGTGTGTCTTCTCTGAGCTGAAGCTTTAAGAGCTATCTTGTGGTTCACCATGATAAATACTAACTGAAACTTTAAGAAAACACAATCAAATGGAGGGTCTATGGGAGGAGTTAGGGCTTATGGGACAGGAAGAGTATTTGAGAACTCTACAAGAATACCTCTAAGCTCATAATAAAGCTTTATAGTTGTAACTTCCCCTTCCCTCTATTTCCCCTTCCCTTAACTTCCTCTTCCCTTGGTTAAATACCTTTCCATCTTGACTGGCTGGACAGAGTGTGCACGTGGCTTGCCATGTCTGCATGCACTGGGTTGCAACCCTTTCTTTCCTCCTCTACCACCCAATAAATCCTTTTTGGTGACAAAACATCTAGCCAATATTAATTTTCAGTCAACAACCGTTTCTTTCTCAGTCATGAGAGAATGTTCCACATAGCAGCTCCTCCAATTGCTTATGTCCCTCCAGTGAAGAAAACATTTCAATAAATCTATACTGAAAAATGTACCATAAGTAAAATATAAACTATTGCTGATGAAAGTAACTGAGATTTTAGTGCTTCTTTTAACTTCATTATAATCTATACTCTCCTGACTGACAGTTAGATGTGGGATACATCTGTAATGAATACTCCAAGAGTCCTTTCATTTGAACAGAATGGCTCAGAGAGAACATAACAAAGATGCTGCTCTTCAGTAGATGAGCATAAGGAATACCTCCAGCTAAAACTAAAGAAAGAGAAGCATGTGTGGTCCAGTTCAAGATGACGACATAGGAAGATCCTGAACTCACCTTCTCCCACAGAGACACCAAATCTATAATTACATATGAAAAAATTTCCTCTGAAAGAAACCCAAAAGCTACATGAGCAACCCCTATACATTGGGGGAATGGGAGGGGGGAACACTATGTTAAAATGGGTGGGAGAGGCTGAGGCGCAATCTCACCATAATCCCCCACATGACAACCCACAATTGGGAGGAATCTCACAACCCTAAGCTTCTCCCTGGGGGAGTGAAGGGTTTGAACCCCACATCTGGCATCCCAATTTTAAGATCTGAACCTGAGAGATATGCCTCTCCCCCCGCCCCCCCCAATCACACATACACGCGCACACACGCGCACACACACACACACACTCACACACACACAAAATCTAGCTTTGAAAGCCAGTGGGACTTGTGTTCACAAGACCCACAAGAGTATAGCTATCGGAGAAACAAGTTCTTAAAGTTCTCCTAAAGACTCACCAACCCCAAGGCCCAGCACAGAGGCAGGCAACTGTAAAGGGCTCAGACTTTCTGTAAAACAGACCAACTTGCTTAGCTTAAAGCATCAGCCGAGGGGCAGGCATCCATTTTTACACTCATCTAGGAACCTGCTGAAATACTCTCCAAAGACAGAAGCCAGCAGGCACCATCGTTTTGCTTTTCCTCTTCCTGGCTCAAGGTCACAGGTATCATCTCCCAGAAAGGAGCTTAAGGAGCTTGTATACTCAGCTGGCACTGCAATTTGTGTGGCTGCCACCAGGAGACACCTCTTGATCACCAGGCCTGGTGGCCAGTGAGGCTTATGCTGGCAGGTCCCATAGGACTAGAACAGATGGAGAAACGGTTCTTGGTTGCCTATACCCCAGGGCTCAGCAGAAAGGCAACAGTCTTTCTGTAAATAAAAAGACAAGCCTATTAGTTTATTTTCACAGCTATGGACTGAGGGGCAGGTTTCTAATTAAACACACAAATAAGGGCTGACTGTAGTCCTCTCCAGAGATCGGGGACGTCAGTGGGTGTTGTCTGAGTCCTCTCCCTGCTCCACCTCAGGTCATCATTGCCTTTGATGAAGAAAATTGAGTACGTGTTTAGTACACCTACTTTTGTGACTGCCACCAGGGGATGCATCTCCCAGTAGCCTGACTCTGGTGACTGGTGGGATTTGTGGTCATGAATTCAACAGGGTGGTGGCAAACAAAGAAATGGTTCTTGACTGGCCACGCCTGGGCTCAATGCAGAGGGAGCAGAATGAAATACTCATCTCCCAGTCTTCCCCTGAAAGAGCTATATTTGTTTACTTAAAAACTAGTACCCAAAGGTCTGGCTTCCTATCACCTTGAGTCTACCAAGACTGAATCATAAGAAATAGAAAATCTGAACAGATCAATTAGTAGTAAAGGGATTGAACCAGCAACCTCTTAACTGACCAAAGTCCAGAACCAAATGGCTTCACTGGTCAATTCTACCAAACATTTAAAGAATAATTAATGCAAATTCTTCTCAAGCCATCCTAAAAAATATAAAGAGAAACATTTCACAACTTACTTTGTGAGGTTAGTATTACACTGATATCAAAAACAAAGATCTATTTGGTTGAAATATTGTGAATAAGGACAAGAGAGGTAAAATTTGATTGTACAGATAAGAAAAAAAAAGAAAGAAATAGCTCAAATGTCCTAATAGTCCACCTTAAGAAATTAGAAATAAAAGAGCAAAAGAAACACAAAGTGAGCAGAAGAAAAGAAATAATAAATTTTTTTATAAAATAATTAAAATTTTCTAGCAAAATTAATTAAATATAGAATAATAAGAGAAAAAACAATTTAATCAGAAGTTGGTTCTTGGAAAACATTCACAAAATTACAGACATTTAGCTTGATTGGTCAAGAAAAAAAGAGAAGACTCAAATTACTAAAATCAGAAATGAAAGAGTTCTCATTACAACCGACCTTACCAAAGTAAAAAGGATTATAAGGGTTGCTATGAATAACTACATGCCAACAAACTAGATAACCTAGGTGAGATGGAAAAATCTGTAAAAAGACACAAACCAAAACTGGCGAAAGAGAAATAGAAAATGTCAATAAACAAACCTATAACAAGTGAAAAACTGGAATAATAAAAAAAACCTTCCCACAAACAAAAGTCCTGTACTAGATGGCTTCACTGGTCAATTCTACCATATTATTTATTTCCCATATTTACCAAATTTACCATATTTTTTCTATCAAAAATGTTCAGAAAAATTGAAGAGGAGGGAACATTTACCAGTTCACTCTGTGAGGACAGTATTACACCAAAACCAGGGAATTGTTTTTATTAAAATGTTGTGAATAAGGATGAGAAGTAAACATTGTATATAAAAGAAGAAGACCACTCAGAATTTCTTTTGGGCCATGTTAGATTTTAGGTATTAATATAAATGTAATGGACAATGATTGAAGCATTTTGAGCAAACTGTATTAACAAAAAAAGATAACTATGCCTTCTGGATAGATAATGTATTGCAGATGGCAAGACTGTAAAGAGAAAGACTAGTATAGGAATGGTAGTAGGCCAGAAGAAAGCTGACTTTTTAGTTTTGGAAAGGCATCAACAACTACAATCATTTCTGGCATAAACAACCATGTTGATAGAAGTTCCTTTTATTGAGATGGGAAAATAAGGAGGATGAGCATCTATGACAGCAAAGGCATGGCAGCAAGAGAAAATTGCAGAATTTAGTTTCTAGTTTCTCAAAGAGAATACAGTGTTTTGTATGTTTAAACTAATATAATAAATACTGAAAAATTCAGTAAATCCATAGTAATAGTACTGAACCCAACTCAATCTGTGATGGGCAAGAAGTCTCAGTCCAGTAGGGAGATATCTATGACATAAAAATTTTAAGACCCTAGGCAATAATATATGCATAATGATTGGAAGTAGTTGCAAAGCAGTATGTATAAGAAGGAATGGAAGCCAAAGTTTAAGACTGAAGAATGAGATAGGTATTCCAAGACAAATAAGTAGTAAATGCAAAAAGTGCAGAAGCCTAAATCTTCATAATTTGTAGGAGCATCAACTCTGAAGCCAAAATGCCTATGTTGTAATTCTGGCTCTGTCTTTCTATAAGATATTGGACAGGTTTTACCATGTCTTGACTCAGTGTCATCTATAAAATGGAGATAATTAGAGCATCTATTACATCATGCTGATGTGAGGTTTAAATAATCAATATATGGAAGATACTACCAGATGCATAAGAAGCACTATAGAAATGTTGATGATGATGATAATGATGATGTTGATAGTAATGGTAATAATGATGAAAATGGTAACTTGGGAGAGAAATCTGGCTGGACCAACAAATTAACATGAGACAGATTAACAGGGGAGAATGATCAAATTTATTACATATGTACATACAGAGATTCCATAAGAATATGAGACCCTAGGACAGATAGGGCAGGTAAGGTTTATATGCCATCTTGAGCTAAGGAAAAGGGAGTGGTGGTTTGGAACTTCAAAGAGCAAAAAGGCAATTCACATGGAGGTAGAGAAACAAATGTTTGCTAAATAAATGTTTTCTGGCCATCTTTAACAATGGAACACAGAGAGGATTGGATCAGATACCTTACAAGGTTCTTTCCTATCACTTAGTTCATATTAAACTATAGTTGTCTATGATGATCGCTTCCTTCCTGGAGCAGGTCCTCTATCTAAATTGTCTTAGGCAGTTAGGGGAAATGTCAAAGGTTCTGAGTCTCTTATTTCTTAAAAATAATCATCTTAAAATAATCAATATCCCGAAGGGCATATTTTGGGGTGTCAAACTCTATTCCCCCAGCATGCAGTAACAACCTGCTATGGGTATGACTGAGTGGCGATGGGACAAAACCTGTGGGATAGAAACCAGTCAAAAGGCTTATACAGGCCAGCCAGTGTTGCTTAGTAGTTGAGCATGGACCCATGAACCAGGAGGTCACAGATGGATTCCTGGTCAAGGCACATGCCCAGGTTGTGGGGCTTGATTCCCAGTAGGGGGCATGCAGACAGCAGCCAATCAATGATTCTATCTCATCATTGATGTTTCTATCCCTCTCTCCCTCTCCCTTCCATAATGATTGGCAGTAGTTGCAAAGCAGTAAAGTATAAGAAGGAATGGAGCCAAAGTTTAAGACTGGATATAAGATAGGCATCCCAAGACAAATAAGTAGTAAATGCAAAATGTGCAGAAGCCTAAATCTTCATAATTTGTAGGAGCATAAACTCTCTCTCTCTCTCTCTCTCTCTCTCTCTCTCAAATAAATAAAAACATATTTTAAATTTTTTAAAAGATTTATGCAATTGTTCATGAGCCATAACTCAGTGCAGCACAGAATTACTATTTAATCGCAGGATTTGAAGTCCTCCATCAAAATGGGTCAGAACAAAAGGCATTAACCTGAGTCGAAAGCTCAGAGGAAGACTGAAGCTGCTCTGGACTGCACCCACTCCTGTGAGCCTGCAGGCCAGCAGGGACTTGGGTTTCAAAGCTGGCCTGCTTGCCAAGATGAGTTCATTCAGAGTTACGGCTCTGCAGCCTGAGTTCATTAGCTCTCTCCCTAGATCTGATTCTGTCTATTCACCTAAGCTCTCCCTCAAGGCCTCAGGCAAGGCCACTGGGAGCCTCAGTCATCGGTGCTCCCTGAACAGCAGTGTGGCTCATTAACAACTTTTTAATGAGGTCATAGTCTGTGACTGCTCACTAATAAGCTGGTTAGCCTGCAACCCCAGGGGTGGAGGAAACTGAGAATCGAAGGCAGTGAGAACAGAGCTCAGCCTGCGTATAGCTGCCTCAGAGGCGAGAAGAACTAACTTCCCTTAGTAGACTCCTAGGCTTTACCCTGAGGTCTCCAGAGCCCCCCCACCCCCACTCCCCGCCCACCAGATCTGAGACTTTGATTCCGCAGATGGAGGTCTAGAAGGGCCAGAGCCGTGGGTAGGAAGAATTAAAACGGTCGAACAATCTCAGGCTTGGACCAGCTCTTGGTCTCAAGATATTCCTGAGGAAATCAAATGTTCTTCAGGCTTTTATTTATTTATTTATTTTGTTGATGCTTGTGTAAATGGAATATTGCTTTTGAAGATTTCTGTTGTCTTGCCATTTGTAACCATGAATTCCCTTGCTATTCTCATACATGTCCAAGTGCAGATTTTTTTTTTGTATTTTTTTCAAGTGTTTTAAAACTATATTTGTCCTGGGGGTTCAATGGTGGGCACTCTTCTCTCCTCCTGGTGTACTATCTCTTAGAGATTGCATCCATTGTCAGGGTTTCAACAAATTATTTCTGTGGAGATGTGGGTATTGACTTGTACCCCACCAGGATTATTGTTAAAGTCTTCTAATTCCTCTCCCAGCCTTCAGTCATGCTGTAGACTTTCATATACTCCTCATTCCAATGCAATCTCCTTAGCCTCTCTAAAGTCCTTTCTAAATACACATCTGATCATCTATAATTGTCATGCTTAAAATCCTTACAATCACCCTTATCTTTAGAATTAAACTATTATTTTAGCATGTCATACAAGCCTCCTTATAATTAAGCTCTAGTTTATCTTTCCCATTTCAGTTCTTACCATACCCCAAGGGTATAGGAATATTCAACTACTGTCATAGGAACTATTTTCCCCCTATACCATGCAGTCCTAGTTTCTCTAATTATAGTATTTTTTATAATTAGCCTCAACAATTTGGAGTCTGAAAAACCAGTGTTCAAATCCTGTGTCTTCTATTTATCACCTATGGAAGTTTACACAAATTACTCTAAATTTCTACTCCTCCATTTCCTTATCTGTGAATGAGTTGGTAACATCTACCTCATGGTTGACTACTTTATGATTCTTTCTATTCTTTAGTATTTATTGCAATTTAAAATAGGATATCAATTATGCAAAATTCTCAATTACTTTGCTATTAATTATAACATAGATAAGTTATTAGGTTCCCTCCTTTTCCCAGAGGTCAAAGCAAAGAAAGGAATTAACATATATTTATTGTCAAATAGAGTTATCTATCGTATGTAATAAAAGCCTAATATGCTAAGTGTCCAACGTTTCGTTTGACCATTCAACCAGTTGCTATGACATGCACTGACCACCAGAGGGTAGACACTCTGACTAGTAGGTTAGCTTGCTGCTGGGGTCTCACCAATCAAGCCTCGGCGAGATGGGCCAGACACACCCTGGAGCCCTTCCTCAGTCCCTCCCCAGCCCTGATCATGCACCAGTGAGATCCCTCGGCCTGGCCTGTGCCCTCTAGCAATCCAGGACCCCTTGGGGGATGTCAGAGAGCCAGTTTCAGCCCAATCCCTGCAGGCCAGGCCACGGGACCCTACCGGTGCACGGAGGCCTCTAGTTTATAAATAAAGTATCATTTACTCATCACAGGTATTATCAGGATGTATAGAACAGGACAACGGAACAATCAGTGTCAGAGCTTACATTTGAATCCAGGTCTAATTGACTCCAAAATATGTCCTTTCAGTATAGCTTATGCTATCTCTAAAATATGAAGGCAGGAGTCTGGCTGGCCTGGCTCAGTTGTTGAGTGTTGACTTATGAACCAGGAAGTTGTGGTTCAATTCCCAGTCAAGGCACATGCCTGGGTTGAAGGCTCAATCCCCAGAGGGGGCTTGCAAGAGCCAATCAATGATTCTTTCTCATCATTGGTGTTTCTAACTCTCTCTCCATCTCCCTTCTTCTCTGAAATCAATAAAAATAACTTTTAAATATGAAAACAGGAACTATAAAGAAGTTAGTAGGAAATGAATGCTATGTAACATGGAAGACCAAAAGGTCTCAAGAGGATCATAGGAGAAAAAGAACTTTGAGACCAATATGTAGAGAAAGGATCTATATCAGCCGTGGGCAAACTACAGCCCGCGGGCCGGATCCGGCCCGTTTGAAATGAATAAAACTATTGAAAAAAAAGACCGTACCTTTTTATGTAATGATGTATACTTTGAATTTATATTAGTTCACACAAACACTCCATCCATGCTTTTGTTCTGGCCCTCCGGTCTAGTTTAAGAACCCATTGTGGCCCTCGAGTCAAAAAGTTTGCCCACCCCCAAGTTAGGGGCATCAGGCTGGCAAGCAGAAGTGGTTAGGCGGGCGATCAGGCAGGCAGGCAGGTAAGCAGTTAAGAGCCAGCGGTCCTGGATTGCGAGAGGGATGTCTGACTGCCGGTTTAGGCCCAATCCCACAGTGATCGGGCCTAAACCGGGACTACATCTACACTAATAAAAGACAAAGATGCTAATTGACCATACCTTCGCTATGCCCACCAGCCAATCAGAAGAGTATGCAAAGTAACCCAACAAAGATGGCAGTTAATTTGCATACATAGGCGCCCAGCGAAGACTGAAGACAGTGAGAAGGAAGCCAAGCACTGCAGAAGGAAGCCAAGTGGCAGAGAAGGGAACGGATCAGAGGTAGCAGAGATGGGAGTGGAGCTGAGGCAGCGGACACGGGAGGGAGCAAAGTGGCGGAGAAAGGAGGAAGTGAGGCAGTGGAAAAGGAAGGGAGCAAGGCAGCAGAGAAGGGAGGGAGCCGAGGCGGGGAAGGGAGGGGGGAGCGGAGGGTGAAGTGGCGAAGGGAGGGAGCGAGACAGCAGAGAAGGGAGCAAAGCCCACCTCAGTGGGCTAGCTCCCTTCTCTGCTTTGCTCTGGTCTCAGGAAAATAATTGAAGGACTAATAACATTAATTTAATTTTATAAATAAAGCAACATGAAACAGAATGTCTTCAAAAAAAGGTAGACATTATTATTAAATATTTATATTTTTATTCATTTCCTCTGTCTAGAATTCCTGCCTCTAACCCAATACTCTCCATACATACCAAATTAACTTCTACTCATTAAGGTTAAATGCTAATGTTTTCCTTCTATTAATCTCTCACTGATTCCTCTAGTTCCAAGTACACTCTCCTTGCACACAAATGGTATCATGTATGTATCACCGTTAAGCATTAAAGACATTATACTTGTATTTTTATATACATAAAGGACACAGTAAGGAGAGTTTATCATTTATATTTATATTTCTGAGGACTAGTCCAGTGCCTGGTGTAGAGTAAGTGTGCAATAAATGGATGAATAAACCCCAAACTATTTCCCTAGGCCTGACTTCTCACTGAAATGTGTATTTCATATTTACAACTGCCACCAAGATATTCTGCATAAATGTCAAGAAGCTTCTGTTTCTGTGAGTGAGACAGATAAGAACACAAATGGCTATAGAACAAAAAGACAGTGCCGTGTAAAGTGCTATCCTATATAATAAAAGGGTAATATGCAAATTGACCAAATGAAGAAACAACCAGTGGTTGGGGGGCAGGGATAGAGAGCAGGCAGCGCCAGGCTAGCTAGGCAGGTGCCAGCAGGCAGAGGGAGGGAATGGCAGAGGGGGGTGCGGCAAATAGCAATATTAAAATATTTCTTCTAATTAATTCACTTTCAATGTGCATGAATTCGTGCACTGGACCACTAGTATTATTTATAATTCTACACTTTGATAAATGCTATTATAAACATGTTCACCCAATCTTCTAATCCTGCTCATTCTACCTTGGCAATATTCTTGTTACTCTAACCTTGTCTCAATTCCAATTTCCGTTGCAACTGCCATTATACACCATTATATGACACTATCCAAGCCTTTATTTCTAAATCCTATATAATAAAAGGCTAATATACAAATCAACTGAATGGTGGAACGACCAGTCAGTATGACATGCACTGACCACCAAGGGGCAGATGCTCAATGCAGGAGCTGCCCCCGGTGGTCAGTGCACTCCCACAGGGGGACCACCGCTCAACCAGAAGCTGGGCTCACAGCTGGTAAGCACAGCGGTGGTGGTGGGAGCCTCTTCCATCTCTGCAGCAGTACTAAGGATATCCGACTGACGGCTTAGGCCCGTTCTCCATAACCTGTCATCCTCCGAGGGGTCCCGGACTGCAAGAGGGTGCAGGCCAGACTGAGGGGAACCCCCTCCCCCCACCACCAAGTGCACAAATTTCATGCACCGGGCTTCTAGTTACTATTATAAGTGCTTTCTCACTGTTCTCGTTGCTTCCATACTCGCTTCCCAATTCTTCTTTACACTTACTACCAAGTACTGTATTTACAGGGATGAGCAAAACAGAGTCCCTTCCCTCAGGGACATTATAGTTCAAAGGAGAGACAAGATATTAAACAAGTACACAAATAAATATAAAATTACAAATTTATATCATCACTATGAAGGAAAAAAACATAATGCGCTGAGAAAAAAAATAGGAGAGTCTTAATTTGCATTCAGATCAGAAAAG
>NW_006296130.1:30668-33929 GCF_000327345.1 Myotis davidii
GCCTCTTGCTGGGGATCCAGCCTGCAATCCAGGCATGTGCCCCAACCAGAAATCTAGCCATGAGCTCCTGACACTCATCCACTGAGCCACACTAGCCAAGCTGAAAAATGTTTTAAGTAAAACATCCAATCAGTTAAGAATTATATACAATCAAAAGTAAATTTCCCTCTCAAGGGTGACCTCTCCACCCCATTTCCTTGCCCAGAAGCAACTATCCTTGCCCAGAAGCAACTATTATCAATTTCTTATGTATTCTTACAGAAATATTTTAATAGTAAACTTTACATATATATTTGAAATTTTATCTTTATAAAATAGATCCAGCCGAAAAATGTTTTAAGTAAAACATCGAATCAGTTAAGAATTATATACAACCAAAAGTAAATTTCCCTCTCAAGGGTGACCCCTCCACCCCATTTCCTTGCCCAGAAGCAACTATTATCAATTTCTTATGTATCCTTACAGAAATATTTTAATAGTAAACTTTACATATATATTTGAAATTTTATCTTTATAAAATAGATGCAGCTAATGTGATGTGATGTGTATATGGTGTTCATCCTGATTTTTAAGTAAACTTTAAAATTGTTAAGCATCATAAACCTGAGAGACCTAGTGCTGGTATTAAGTTTACATAACTCCAACTTCAAATTTAATGCTTTATTCTACACAATACTGCTTCCTCTAGCCTTGAATTTGCTTCTCTTTTCTTGAACTTTAATGTTGGAATCTGAAGTTTATCATGCTCTCTCAAAGGACAATAGATTCAAGAAAGGTCAGGTCCCCATGAGGAAAGGAAGGAAGAGGAGCTAAGGTGAGCCCAATAACACCTGGGGGAAAATACAAGTGCCAGCTCTTCAGCTGGCTCCAGGACAAAAGAAGCACTGCTGGAAATAACTCTCTTAATCAGACTGGGAGTATGGCCAACCTATGTAGTCTACTCACACCTGAGAGAAGGTAGCAGGGACCTGGTTTCAGGTCCAGCCATTAATGGCCCATCCAAGACAGAGAGTAAGACTTCCTTGGTTCCTCTTCTGGTTCTTCTGATAACAGAGCTGGAGCTCTTCAAATACTCAAGGACATGCATGCAACATGGGTGTTAGGCAGAGCTGAACAAAGAAGACCTCCCTACTGGGCATAGGTAAGGCTCCTTACCGTGGGCCAGATCAGCCAAGGGTCCCTCTCTGGGTTCAGTTGCTAGACTGAACAAAGTTTGAGCAGGGTTTGGTGGGACACCTAATTCTATTCCTGTGTCCACACTGGAAAGATCTCCTCAGTTTCTTTCTCCCCTGGGCTTCGTTTTCTTCTTTCTGTGTCATAAGATAAGTGAGAGCTGAGACCACAAAAAGATTGAGATTACCAAGGTTATTTTCCAACTCTGTCCTCTAAAGTTTTCTGGTTAGGAAGTTTCTAGATCCTGCAGCCTCAACAGGATATAAATTTCCTCCATTTTTTACTTCCCTCTAATTAACTTAGGGAAGACCTGTCTCAGTGGAACATTCGTGAGGCAAAGGATATCAGAATACACTATTTCTTTAGGACAATTCTATGGGTGTAGAAGGCCTAGAAGGGTGGGCCCCTGCTCCTGGGACAGTAAGTCAAATAATTAGCAGAGGGATGTTCCGGTGAAAGTTCTGGAGGAACTGGTAAGAAGCCTGTGGGCCTGCCATGAGGCAGCAGGTTCTGTGATGTCTTCCACCCTTGAGCCAGGTGCCATCTGTTCTTCCCCAGTAGTTTCCAGCAGTTCTATGGGAAATCCCAACAGGCTCTTTCATTTCTCCTCCCTCCTCCTTCTCAATCCTTCTCCACCAACACCAAACACTACAATTTGTCCTGACATGGAACTTCTAATGAAAGTGGAATTCTGACTAAAGGAAGAGCAGTATGGGGAAAAGTAAGAACTTTAATGATAAATGGAAGCACTGGGAAGAATGAACTTTGTCAAATTCATGTATTCACTCATTCAATTAGTTATCCCAAAGCACATATTCACAGCTTATCAGGATGGACACTGAGCTTCCTCTATAAATATAACTAAGACAGGTCATGCTCTGAAAGAGTTTATAGATTGAGATGTAAATAGGTAATTATAATATCAGATTAATAAAAAAAAAATTAAGAATAGGAAGGCAGAGAAGATAATTACACCTGGAAACATCACATGAGAGACAGAGCTTTCTGAGTTTTGAGGATCAGAAAGAAGTCAGCCAGGTGGAAGAGAGCGTGTGTATAGATAGAGACAATGCTACCTGCAAAAGTATAGACACACAAAAGTATTGAGCCCAATAAATGGTAAGAAGCTCAACACTGGAGCAGAGGAGGAAGAGAGGGATGTGGGGAACCAAAGATAACACTTATGGTGTAGGTCAGTGGTCGGCAAACTGCGGCTCAGAGAGGGATGTGGGGAACCAAAGATGACACTTATGGTGTAGGTCAGTGGTCGGCAAATTGCGGCTCTTTGGCCCCTTAAGTATGGCCACAAAGTTTCAATCGCGCCCGCACGTGGTATTTTGTGGAAGAGCCACACTCAAGGGGCCGCAGTTTGCTGACTACTGGTGTAGATTATGTTCATTTTATATGCCTAGTTAAAAACCTTAGTGTTTTTTAAATTATATTTCTGATTATGGTTTTAAGTTCAGGCTCTGTCTTTTACTCTCCATATAATTACAAAGTTTCTTAACTAAAAATTTATATATCTGCCTTAAATTTCCACTTATTCATCTCTAATACAAGGAGGATAATGATGGTGTGGGAACAAAGTGAGAATGAAAAAAGCACAAAGCATAAATGTATTATATACTTGGCACATATTGCCAGCTTCCACAACATTGTGATCATCATCATTCTCCTTTTAATGTTTTTATTGCTATCTATAACAAATGTAGCTCACTGTAGAAAATTTGGAAATCCAGGAAAGTAAAAATAAGAAAATAAATCCTTTGCTTTTACCACCTGAAGTAAATCACTTTTAAATTTTGCATATACCCTTTCAGTCTTTTTACACAAGCATACATTTACAAAATTGGAAATTTATATGTGTGCAGTGTTGGTTTTTATGTTTTATTTAATATTATAAAATAATTATACTACACTATTAAACATTCTTCAAAATTACTTAAATGATTACCTAGTTTCTTAAATACATACTTTTTATTTATTTTTATTGAATTTTATTGGGATGATATTAGTTAATAAAATTATAAAGGTTTCAAGTACAGGCAGTCCTCGGGTTACGTCGGACTCAACATCCATCGTTTCGTG
>NW_006296130.1:34197-34684 GCF_000327345.1 Myotis davidii
CTTTGCATTATCTATCATTGAATCATTAATTAATCTATTAATTATTATTTTCAAGTTATTACTATAACAGCACTGAACAAAGTTATATGTAAAATCATTGCCTCCATCTCTTCCACCAGAAGGAGTTCTTGTATCAAAATGTGTGAACATTAAAGGATCCTCACACAATTTTACCAAATTGATTTTCAGAGAAAAAAAATTATATTAATTTACACAGCCTTAAGCAAATAAGATATTGCTTAGTACACCATCCTTTACTAGCACTGAATATTATTCAATATTTCAAATTTGATAAAGAAATTGAATTTCATTGTTGATAATATTTTATTTTATTACTAGCAAAATAGAGTAATTTTCTTATGCTTACTAGCCATTGGTACCTTTTGATGGAATAAATCTTTGTGTCTTCTATTTTTCTTTTGGGGTGATCATGTCTTTGTGAAAGTTGTTTATGTGGTTCACTATATATTAGAAAGATATGTTTTAT
>NW_006296130.1:34908-54330 GCF_000327345.1 Myotis davidii
TCTATTTTTATGTATTTATATTATCCTTGCTTGTTTATTTCTTTCAATGCTATTATGAATAAAGTTAAGAGGCGCATTCTGATAAAATCTTCACGTAATCTAAAATGGAATACATAGAATTGCTAGTTCAAAGTCTCTTGAATATATTCTGTGCAATCCACTTATCATTTGGAACTACACTGTTAAAATGTTTATATTCTTTCACTTTCACACAAAATAAATATCCGATTTTAAAATTTTAAAGAAAAATTAATCTTTTAAAAATTGTTTGATTTCTTACAACTTTGAACTTTTTTCTCTTCTTTGACATTTGATTTCTGATTATGTGAATTCAACAATTATAGATTTACCTAATTTTCTCTTGGTTAATCTGTAACACTCTCTTAACATTTATCTTGTAAATATTGTCTCCATTTGGAATTTTTACATGGACTTTTTGCATCTATACTCAGAAGTGAGCTTAATCTATGGGGATTTTTATATGTACTATATTTTTAAATTCTGGAAAAAATGTTATTGTCACAATTACAGAGTATAATAATTGAATGACCATTTTAAAATTGATATTTGCATGATAATGTCTGTTTTCAAATATTACTTTCAAACTACATATCTAATTACATGTGCTGCGAGTTCCTTGTAAGCAATATATAGTTGGGTCATGTTTTTCAATCCACTTTGCTAATCTCTGTCCTTTAGTTGTATATTTGGAATATTTGCACTTAATATAATTATAGATATGTTAGAGCTTAATCTGCCATTTTATTTTAAATTACTTGAACATTATTATTCCATTTTGATTTATCTGTAGTGTTTTTAATAGATCTCTTTGTATCAGTTCTTTAGTGACTGCTGTAGACATTGCAATATATGTACATAATTTATCAGTCTATCAATGTGGTCATTTTATCAGTTTAAGTGAATTGAGAAACCTAACCTTCCTTTACATCCCTTTGACCATCCTGTTTATAATACAATTCTCATAAATATTTCTTCTAAATACATTTAGAACCATATCGGATAGTATTACACATTTGCTTCAACCACCAATCATCATTTTGAAAACTCCAGAGAAGTAAAGTCTATTATATCTATTCATTTTTTTGGTTTGGGTACGATGTTACCAGGACGTTTTGAGTATGTAGCATATAAGACTCCGAATTTTATTTAAGCCTTTATTTTAGCTGGCTTCCTTTAACATCGCCCTTGCAGAGAAAGGAGGTGGGAGTCACTGCATTGCTGCCAGGATTGGGGGGAAGTCCAGGCTTCACACAATGTCTTCACTGTCATCAAGATAGTGGGCTTTGTTTTTGCTTGGCAGGGATGAAAGTCCTGGCTTCCCAGGACTTCTCTAATACCACCGCAGCAGATGTATTGGGGCATCTATACAGCTGCTGAGGGTAGAAGTCCCAGTTTATCACTCAAACTTTTCTGTTGTGGGTCAAAATGGGGCCACAGTTACTGCTTTGTTTTTTCATATATGTATATATATATATACACATATATATGTTGCAGCAGATGTGTTGGGGCATCTATATAGCTGCTGAGGGTAGAAGTCTAAGTTTCTCACTCAAACTTTTCTGTTGTGGGTCAGAATGGGGCCACAGTTACTGTTTTGTTTTTTCATATATGTATATATATACATATATATGTTTTTATAGTGTTTAGCTGGAGTAGATGGGTTATTGTTTAAAAATCTTACTATACTGGTTATTTTTTGGTCCTTAGGATAATCAGAGCAGACTTTTGTTCAAGTATTTTTTTCTGTGCCTCTTGGCATTTTAATGTTGCTCATATGTTCAGCCCCAAGTCTGGGACATAATGAGGCAAAAAAACAAACAAACAAACAAAAACACAACAACACACACATCAGGAAACTAATCACCATGATTTTCCTTGGGTTCTGAAGTGCCTAACTGGTCTACCTTCTTCTCTCCACCTTTCAGAATCTTATGTCTCTTTCACATATAATACCTAGAGTTTTTAGTTATACTAGTGAGAAAAATAAGGAAAAGTGTATCTACCCCATTTTCCTAGAAACAGAGATTTCCTGGTTTATTTTTTTCCTTTGTAGTTGGGCTAGACAGTTTTTGTTTGGTTGTAGTTTATAGAGAGGTTTTCAATTTTGTTTTGTTTTGCTTTTATCATTTTCTAGGCTTGTTACTAAATAGAAATTTTCACTATCCTCAAAATGAAAAACATATGTCTGTGTGAATCTTTAAAAAGGAATTTGTTTTGTGTTTAGGAATTCCTTCAGTTCAAAAAGTCACGTCTTCCTGTAGCTCAGAGATGTTTATTCTTCCCCTAGTACTTCTTTAAATATTGTCTTTCTTCTCTCTCCTTTGTTATGTCATTCTGGAATACCTATTAGATTAATTTTATTTCCTGTATTTCACTTCATTATTCTCCTCATTATTTTTATCTTTTTATACTTTTCTCAGTAATTTGGGTATAGTTTCTCAAACTTCTTTTCTAATTTACTGATTCAGTGTTTTACATTTCCAGCAATATATTTTACAGCCTTTAATTCAATAATCATGATCCCACACCACCATCTTAGGTGGACTTTTCTGAGCCTTTTATTATTGATTCTTTTATTATTCTTTTTTTTTAAACTTGTATTTGGTTTTTCTGAAGTTGGGCTCAAAACTTTAGATATGCTTCATTTAATTTTTATTGCTTCAAAGACATCTTAGATCAGTTTGACTATTACTGTTGGGTAGGAGTCTATTTTCCTTTGTGAATATTTTGGAGTTTTAAATATAACATTGAAATTTAAATTATTCACCAAAACGTGATAAATATGTAGCTTCTCTTCGTTATCTATCCTCTTTTTTAAAATGGATTATAAGTGAAAACAGAACAGGAGAATAAGCATACCACTGGTCTTCTTGACCCCGGCATTCAGCTTTAATCCCTCCCTAACTCCTCCCTATTCCATCCATTCTCACAACGGTATCAGAGTGGTCTTTCATTATGACATATATGACAATGCCACTCCCCCGCTTCAAATATTCAGAGGGCTCTATCTATAGAATAAGGTCCAAATTCCTTCAATTGCTCTCTCTATCTATAGAATAAGGTCCAAATTCCTTCACAAAAAAATAAAATTCTATTGATATAACATACCCAAAACACATACAGCATACTTGTTTCTCTTCTACTTTGTGTCAATAATCATTTTATCTATCAGAACTTTGACAAGGTGAGCCCAGCACACGGTAGTGAGAAGCACCCTGCAGAGCCTGGGTGTGCCCTCTCTCACCCAGCTCAACATTTTAAATTACCAAAATAACAAAAAAAGAAGAGCTTCTTGATAATCATTTGGATATTAGAAAAAAATAATTCAGAATGGGGATGCAGTTGATTCTTGGGAACCTCCTGAACATTTTACAGTTTTATTGATATATATATTTAAGGTGTATAGCATAATGGTTTGACTTACATATATTGGGAAATGATTACCACAATCAGGGTAGTTAACATCTATCATCTCATATAGATACAATAAAATGAAAGAAAAAATTTCTCCTTGTGATGAGAACTCAGTATCTACTCTCCTAACCATTTTCTTATATATATCTTATAGCAGTGTAAACTACAGTCATTATGTAATGCATTGCATTCCTAGTACTTATTTATCCTATATCTCGAACTGTATGCATTTTGACCACCTTCCTCCAATTCTCCCACCCCTTAGCTCCCACATCTGGTAACCACAAATCTGATCTCTTTTTCTTTGAGTTGTGTTTTTCTGTTTTTGTTTTGTTTTGTTCAGATCCGACATATAAGTGAGATTATATAGTATTTGTCTTTCTCTGTCTGACTTATTTTACTTAGCATAATGTCCTCATGGTTCATTTATGTTGTTTAAAATGGCAGAATTTCCTTATTTTTATGGCTGAATACTATTTTATTGTCTATCTGACTTCTGTATCCATTCATCTATCAATCAATACTTAGATTGTTTCCACCTCCTGAGCATCTTGATGTTAATGCTGTTGATTCTCTTGTTTCTTTTTTTTTTTCACTGTATTCACTGTGATGTGACACCAATCCCAATTCTAATTCTCTTAAGCATTAATGAGTTAGTTCTCAGATCACAGCAGAATAGTCGATGAAGAATGGTTCAGTAGAAATCAGAGGACTTTAGAATCCAATAGATGTGGTTTGAATTTCAGATTTATCATTTTAATTGCTATTCCTTAACTTCTCTATTATCAGTTTCCTCACCTATTAAATGCACATATACGAGGGCAAAACACATGCAAATGTTAACTGTCTTCAATATATGCTAGCTCATCTTTATCTCTCAAATTCTAGCCAAGCAAGAAAGATTAATGAAGAGTAGAAAAATTATTAAATGCATTGTTCTGTATTATAATTATAAAAATATTTCTAAAATCTTGATAAATTGTATGTGCTTAATGAAATCATGAATGTTGATTTATATTCTCCAAAGTTTAGGTGTTTGCAGGAATATCACTATCTCCTAAAATGGCCCCTTCGGTGGCCCCTTCAGGGACTCATGGTTCTAAAAGGGCGTGACCTTTATGTATATGTTGATGTACAAGTAAGTAAATATCAGCTCCAAAGAATAACGCAGGCCTGTCTCAGAGCTTAAGCTCTAGCCATTTTTCTTTGTGTCTTTATTCTTAGACAATGCAAGGCCCTTCCTCATCTAACTGAAAACCTGACTTTGCCTCTGTCCCTGATACTAAGAAGGAATCTTTTTTCTTAAATATATTTTATTGATTTTCTCACAGAGAGGAAGGGAGAGAGATAGAGAGTTAGAAACATCGATGAGAGAGAAACATCGATCAGCTGCCTCCTGCACATCTCCCACTGGGGATGTGCCCGCAACCCAGGTACGTGCCCTTGACCGGAATCGAACCTGGGACCCTTCAGTCCGCAGGCCGACGCTCTATCCACCGAGCCAAACCGGTTTCGGCAGAAGGAATCTTAATTACAAATCTAGAATCTGAATTTTCTAATCAAGACTCTCTCTCTCCCTGACTCCAGCTGGGAATTCATTTCTGTAATTATGGTTGGAGGAAATTGGACAAGAGTAACTGAGTTTATTCTCGTGAGCTTCTCTTCCCTACCTACTGAATTGCAGTTGTTACTCTTCCTGACATTTCTAATTATCTACCTGGTCACCCTGATGGGAAACAGCCTCATCATTCTGGTGACCTTGGCGGACCCCATGCTGCACAGTCCCATGTACTTCTTCCTCAGGAACTTGTCCTTCTTGGAGATTGGCTTTAACCTAGTCATTGTGCCCAAGATGCTGGGAACCCTACTTGCTCAGAACACAACCATCTCTTTCCCTGGGTGTGCCATACAGATGTATTTCTTCTTCTTCTTTGGGGTTGCTGAATGCTTCCTTCTGGCTATCATGGCATACGATCGCTATGTAGCCATCTGCAATCCCTTGCTTTACCCAGTCATCATGAACCAAAGGACACGTGCCCAACTGGCTGTTGCCTCTTGGTTTCCAGGCTTTCCCGTAGCTACTGTGCAGACCACATGGCTCTTCAGCTTCCCATTCTGTGGCACCAATAAGGTGAACCACTTCTTCTGTGACAGCCCCCCTGTGCTGAGGCTGGTCTGTGCAGACACAGCACGGTTTGAGGTCTATGCGATTGTTGGAACCATTCTGGTCATCATGATACCCTGCTTGCTGGTCTTATGTTCCTACTCTCAAATCGCTGCTGCCATCTTCAAGATTCCATCAGCTAAAGGGAAGCACAAAGCTTTTTCTACATGCTCCTCCCACCTCCTTGTTGTCTCTCTTTTCTATGTATCTTCAAGCCTCACCTACTTCCGGCCTAAGTCCAATAATTCTCCTGAGAGCAAGAAGCTGCTATCATTGTTCTACACTGTTGTGACTCCCATGTTGAACCCCATCATCTACAGCCTGAGAAATAATGAGGTGAAGAATGCTCTCAGCCGGACCTTCCGCAAGGCTCTGGGACTTAGAAACTACATCCTGTAGGCATTAAGAGATAAGACTAAAGTTTATTGAATGGCAAACAATCATTTTTATATTTGGGATTACTCTCTTTATATCTCTGTTGGGATGAAACCAAGCTGTTGAAATGACTGCTGGGAAGCTCGGTAGACAGAAAACAGCACTGCCACCTGGAAAACTCCTCTGCCTGCCTACTGTAGACTTATATTCTTTTTCTTATTGGTACTTCAACACTTCTGTATCAAGTAATTCCAGATATTTACATTCCTGTGTCCTGCTTGTAATCTTAATTTAGGGACACATATAAAGAGAGAAAACCAATAAAAATTTATCTTGTCACTTTCTCTTCATTTATGAGGGCAAATATGACTACATTTACAAGATATAAAACCCATGATTTCTCCCAATGCATAACTCTCCTCACTGTGTTGTTTCAGTTCTCAGGCCCATTAAACTCACTGGTATGTAGTATAGATATTGGAAAGTGGATGAATAGTCCTCATACACACATCTTTATAAACCCAATAATCACTTTCTTCCTTATTCTAGTTTTCCCAGGAAGAAGGATTTGAACTTATATCTCTCTCTATCCCATATTTATATTCAGATGCCTTGGTGAAGTGATATCATAAATATCAGTCACGACACTGCTTTCGTCAAAGTTTAAAATGGATCCAGCTTGATTACAACATAGCTCTTCTTTAACCACAAAAAGATTTCTCATTCTTTTTATAACTTCACTAGAGGCCCAGTGCATGAAATTCATGCACAGGTGCGGTCCCTAGGCCTGGCGAGCAATCAAAGTGCAAGTGCGTGGCATGGAAAGGAGGGTCCCAGCTGTCCTTTGGCGGGTCCCACCAGCCTTGGCCTGGCACTGCCTGCTCACCTGCTCCACCATCCCGCAGTGGTCCTGCTCTCGTAGGGGTCCATCGGGGCTGGCAGTGCCTCCACTGCCGCCCGCTGCCAGCGCTGATGCCTGTCATGTTCTGCACTGCCCCTGGTGGACAGAGCACATCATAGCAAGTGGTCAAACTCCCAGCTGAACTCCTGGTCGAGGGGACAATTTGCACATTAGGCTTTTATTATATAGGATAGTCTCTATTTTGTAGATTTACCATCATTTGAGTCTTTTATTATTACAAATCATACTGTAAAGAATAGCTCTTTGACTATGCCTTTTAATATTTTTGCCAGTATATCTTACAGATGGAAATCTAGAAATTAGATTTCTTGGTCAAATACATATGTAATATTGCTATATATTGGCAAATTACCTTCCAAAGTGATTTTATCATTTTACACTCCCAACAACTTATTTTCCACACAGTCCTGTCAACAATATTTGTCACCACACATTTGAATTTTTCTTATATAATAAGTAAAAAAGATCAATTACATTTTAATTGGAAAAAATAAATTTTAAGGAATATGGAACAAATAGGTGAGTAAATTAGAGAAAAGACATGCTTTTCATTCAGACTTCTGAGTTAATAGTTTAGATCAGTGGTGGGCAAACTTCGGCTCGGCAAACTGCAGCTCACAAGCCACATGCAGCTCTTTGGCCCCTGGAGTGCGGCTCTTCCACAAAATACCGGCTCTTCCACAAAATACCGACTTCTGCGCTTGGGCCACGAAGTTTCAATCACACTGTACGTGCGCGCCCACATGTGGTATTTTGTGGAAGACCCACACTCAAGGGGCCAAAGAGCCACAGGTGGCTTGTGAGCCGCGGTTTGCCAACCACGGGTTTAGATGATTAGGAGTTGGTGATATCTTGGTACTCTATTTTCTCTACTTGAAATCTTCTTTACCTTTATTTTAGCCAAATACACCTCATTCTTCAAGGTCCTTCAGTGATCACTCTAGCAGCATAAATTATGCTATCCTATTTGTATTCATTCCAAGTTTATCTGTAGATAAGTTAAATTTTGTATGCACTATACTTTCCACATGTTTGTTTTCTCCCCAATGTACCTGTAACTCTTTGAAAATGTAAGTGGCACACTTGTTTCCATATTAATATGACACAGGCATCCCTAAAAGCTATATGTTCTGCAGAACTCTGTACTAAAAAGATTATAAGTAAATGGGGTTATGGAAGTCCACTCAAAATATATGCAACTTTGAAGCCAGAGCATTAACAGAAATAAGAGTTGGTACTTGGAGAGACAACACAGCTGGCTCAGCATGCAGCTCAGCAAGGCTGGAGGTTGCCACAGTAGATATTTAACAAGCAAAATAACAGTAGAATGAAAATTGTGACAATGATTTACTTAAGACATATGGTGCTGAGACAAAGCAAATGAGTGTGATGTTCTGACCCAGTGGAGCAGCCCTTAGGTGGTCATGGAGTCATTGCCACTTTCCAGGAGCCAAAGGCTACAAAAAGCAAGAAGTGCCTCTCTCCAAGGATGGAGCCTCAGGCACACTTTCAACACTTTCTTAAAAACCATTAGGAGGAGCCCAGCTGGTGTGGCTCAGTGGTTGAGCATCAACTTATGAACCAGGAGGTCACATGCCCAGGTTTCAGGCTCAATTCCTAGTAGGGGGCATGCAGGAGGTAGCCAATCAATGATTCCCTTTCATCATTGATGTTTCTATCTCTCTCTCCTCCCTTTCTGAAATCAATAAAAATATATAGATTAAAAAAAAAAAAACAGTTAAGAGGGATCCTGGCTAAGGCCCAAGGACATTCATTTCAGTGTTGAAGGTTAACACTTTATTCCACCTATTCTGGTTTGCTTTGCCCAATAAAACCTTTCATCTTACAATGAAATCATTCTCCAATTTTTCTACAGTATGAGAAAGATGAATGGGTAGTCCAGATGAGAAGTGGTGGTGACTTGGAGTAGAGTGCTTTCAGTAGCAAGTGATTCTAAACACTTTTTGGAGGAATCATTTATTTTACTTGGTGGTGGATTGCATGTGGGAAAAAGCGCTGCTGATGAAAGGCGGGTTGAGTCTACAAGACCAATTCCTGTGGTAGAGAATAGGTGTTCTGAAAGTCTGGAGGACTTTCTTTTTCTTTCATGTCCCTGTTATGAATCCCCTGTCACCTTTTAGAAACATCTACCCAAAACCTGCAGTAACTGGTCATTCCTTAGGGCCAAAGGCTTTTATCATAGGCCATGTCCTCCCAGAATCAGATATGGAGGAGCTAAGGATTCAAGTGCAAGGGAGTTATTAAAAAGAAGCATTAGATGAGTAGGGAACGCAGACTAGGAAAAGAAACTAAGCAAGAAAAAGAAAGTAATTTTAGGTGAAATCCCAGACTCAGCCTGATCCAGCAGGAGACTGCAGAGCATAAATAAAACTCAGAGTTTGTTTTGCTTCAGGTCACAGGAAGTAGGCTTTTGTACTCCCACTTCAGTTATCCATTGGCTGCTGGTGAAACATGGGGTGGGGAAAAGGGAGAATTAAAACTCCCAGGCACTTCTGTTTCCTGGAGAGCCTCCCCTGTGCCCAGGGGCACTCTTCTGAAAGTTAGAACATTAAAAACTGACCATTAAAAAGTGATCACCAATCCAGAGTCACAGAAGCATAGAACAGACTGCGGAATCTCAGAGGAAAGGTGTGGGAGGGTGGGTGGTTAGGAGGAGATCAACCAAAGAACTTGTATGCATATAGGTATAACCTATGGACACAGACAATAGGGTGGTGAAGGCAGGGGTAGGGGGGCTAGAAGGGGTCAATGGGAAGAAAAAGGGGACATGTGTAACACTTTCAACAATAAATATTTAATTTATTATTTTTAAGTGATCACCAAAATCCTAAACCTAGAACTCAATTCAGTGTATGGTGTCCTTTCCAAGTTCAACATCTACCCACTAGTGTGAGTTGCTATTACATCTACTTATTTCCAGATGAGTACACTAGTCCCCTTCTATCCATGGTTTTTGCGTTCCACAGTTTTAGCTACCCATAATCAACTGCAGTCTGAAAATATTAAATGGGAAATTCCAAATATCAGCAACTCATAAGTTTTAAATTACAGGCCATTCTGAGTAGTATGATGAAATCTTGCACCATCCTGCTACATCCCACCTGGGATGTGAATCATCCCTTTGTCCAGTGGAACCCCACTGTATACCCTACCCACCCATTAGGCACTTAGTGGCTGTGTTGGTTATCAGATCAACTGTCATGGTACCACAGTTCTTATGTTCAAACTAGAGGCCCAGTGCACAAAATTCGTGCAGGGGGGAAGGGGGGAGAGGGGTCCCTCAGCCTGGCCGGCACCCTCTCACAATCCGGGATCCCTCTCACAATCAGGGACCGCTGGCTCCTAACCGCTCTCCTGCCTGCCTGCCTGATTGCCCCTAAACACTCACCCACCTGCCTGATCGCCCCTAATTGCCTCTGCCTGCCTGCCTAATAGCCCCTAACCACTCACCTGCCTGCCTGATCACCCCTAACTGCCTCTGCCTGCCTGCCTGATCGCCCTTAACCAGTCACCTGCCTGCCTGATCACCCCTAACCACCTCTGCCTCAGCCCTCATGGCTTTGTCCGGAAGGTCGTCCAGAAGGTCGTTCGGCTGCCTTGTCTAATTAGCATATTATACTTTTATTATTATAGATAATCATGTTTTACTTAATAATGGCCTCATAGCCCAAGAGTAGTGATGCTGGTATTTTAGGTGTGTCAAACAGAAGCCATAAAATGTATGTATGTATAGGAAAAAACATAGTATATGTAAGGTTTGTTACTATCTGAGGTCTCCAGCATCCACTGGAGGTCTAGGTAAATATCCCTGATGGACAAGGGAGGGCTGCTATAATTTAAACACACAAATATTCAAAGTCATATCCCAAGGATATTTATTCATTATCAGAAACGATAGAGACAAACATATAACTATGAAATAAATATTTTATTATTCATCTTTTTAAAGGTATCTTTGTTTTTCATAATAGACTCAGAACAACACATCATAATATATATCAGTGACAGTTCTTTTTCTTCATCTTCCACTTTTGCAAGGGGTCCCTTTGGGATTGCTGGGACATATGTGCAGGCATCATGCTGGATACTAAACAAAGGATAGTGAACAAGTCAGTTATGGTGACAGCTTTCATTAGAAGTGTGCAGGCAAATGTCTGTCTCAGCAGCATTGTAAGTGAAACTGCTAGTCGGACTTTCTTCTCCTTCTCTTAATCAGGAACTAATAGCCACTTCAACTAACAATATCGCCAATCAAGTGTTACAGTTTTCATTAATATTCTCCACTTGGCTTAGATAATGATTAATAGGTTCCCTTTCTATGCCTGAAAACTTCTCTTGAGTCCAGGTCAGAAACACTCCTGGGAACCAGCCCAATGAGAATCAAAAGTGAGGGGAAATGTAAGAGAATACTGGCACAAAGGAAATGAAATCACTATCTCGAAGAGATCTCTTTATTGCCCTATTTTTTGAATCATTTACTATAGGCAAGACATGGAAACAACAGATGAATGAATAAAGAAACTGTGAGAAAAACACACAAAAGTAACTGTGAGAGCCCAGCCGGTGGTTGAGCATCGACCTACGAACCAGGAGGCCACTGCCGTATTTTTTTAATCATTTACAATAGGCAAGACATGGAAACAACAGATTAATGAATAAAGAAACTGAGAAAAAACAAAAGTAACTGTGAGAGCCCAGCCAGTGGTTGAACATCGACCTATGAACTAGGAGGTCTTGGTTCAAATCCCAGTTGGGGCACATGCCTGGGTTGCAGGCTCAGTCCCCAGTGTGAGGCCTGCAGGAAGCAGCTGATCAATGATTCTCTTTCATCATTGGTGTTTCTATATCTCTCTCCATCTCCCTTCCTCTCTGGAATCAATAAAAATATACTTAAAAAATAAACTGTGAATATTTGTCAGCCATTTGAAATAATCCTGCTATTTGCTACAACATGGATGGACCTTGAAGGCAGAAAAAGACAAATACTGTATAATCTCACTTATATTTGGAATCTGAAAAAAATAAATAAACACCACAAATTTTCAGAAACAGAGTTGAATGATGGTTGCTGGGTAGGGTGGGGAAAATTAGAAGATGTTGGCCAAAGGGTACAAACTCAGTTATAAGATGAATAAGTTCTGAGGATTTAATGTATAGCATGGTAACTATAGGTAACAAAGAATTATTTCTCAATTGTTTCCAAGACTAAAAAGTAATTATGTGAGATGATTGGAGGTGTTAAATAACCCTACTGTGGTCATCATTTTGCAGATATACATGAATCAAATCATTACTTCACTCAACTTAAATGTACACAATGTTATGTCAATTATATCTTAATAAAACTGGAAAAAAATGAAAACTTAAGTTTAAAGAGAATACTGGCATTCTCCTCTGATCTTTTTCAGGTGGAAACCTTGGAGGATGGACCACTGAGTTTTGTCCCTTTGCTCGGCAGCCTCACAAGCGCAGGAAACATCAGAGCTGCTGGAGCACTTCGGGATGTCTGACACAGCCCGGGGACAACGCTTCTTTGAGAATGTGACAAGACAGACCTCAAGGTTCACCAGCAGTGTGGACCAAGACAAGCACAACCAAGAGTGTCTTTGGGATGACTGGCACAGACACAATCCTGGGCTTTTCTGAGATGACTTGCACAGACACAGCATAATTTAGGAACCCCCTTGGACTCAGTCATTCAGAAATAGCCTAAGGCTGATCCCGAGCCACTGATACAAACCAGGGCTTCTCTGGAATTGTGGTACAGACAAGTCTCACTGACAGGAGGTAAGTAAAGGGTGAGAGGACAGGGCCCAGGCTTGAAATCTCTTATAAAGAGGATAATGGTTCACCACCAAAACAATGTGTCTTCTTTGACATGTTTCTGAGAGACAAGAAAAGTCAGTGGTCTCAAGTAACAAAACTTAGAGTTTTATACGATTTGACAACTTAGGGGACCTGGAAAAGGATAGAAAACAATGGTAATATATGTATTGTGCTTTGAAATGCTCAGAGTTTTTGCACAAATGTTCTCATTTCACACCTACAACCATCCTGTCTAGTGGGTACGGCATTTATAATAGTAATCCTTTTATAGTTGAGAAAACCATAATTCAGAAATCATGATGTCAGTAGCTCTGTGTCTCACAGCTAAAAATAATAATAACCAGAACTGTAACTACAAACTGGAAAATTAAGCAGGTAAAGAGAAAAAGTCCTTGTTAAAGGGTTTGTCCATATCCCAGGGACAATTAGGAGTGACTGAAAGACGTTAAGCAGGTAAGTAACTTAATCAGAGTTGCTGCCGGAGCACACACAAGTCAAGGATGGTTTGAAGAGAACAAACTGGAGTCAGGTTCCTACAATATTCCAGGCCAGAGAGAATAAGAGCCAGAAATTAAAGGCAGTGTGGAAGGCATGGAGAAGGTGACACTAAACCAGTGTTTAGAAGGAAAAATAATAAAGTTTGGGGGATGACGGATTTTTATCCCAGTTCCTGTGTTACAAAGTGGGTGTTGTCATTTTCTGCAATGGGGTAGATATAAGGAGAAGTCTTGGGGTGGAGGGAGATAATGAATATAATTTATAACTCATCACTGTTTAGTGTACTGTATATTGTGTGAGGCTGTAGTACTGATGTATATAGTCTTTTGTATCTAAATTCCTTATGCTTAGAGCTCACTGTGCCTACATTCTGTTTATATAGGTATTTCCTTGATTTTTTCCACTTTTCTTCATTATTTATCCATTCATTCAACAATACTGAACATCAACCTTGCTAGGAACTGGAATAAAAAGTAAAATAGTATAATTTGTACTCTCAAGGAGTATACCATCTAGAATATGAGTTAAAGACAGAAATTAATGATTACTCTAAGATAAAGACTATGCAAGTGGTATTCTAGTGTTGTTAATATCTTGAAACTTCCTGGTCCTCTCTAGAAACTGTCTTACTCCTTGCTCTCCTACTGCTGCCCAATAACAAACGCCCCGACTTGCCCTCACCTGTGAATTCACATTCGTTCAGGTTTTCAGAGAGTGGGTGAAAGTGTTGCCTGATGTTTAAGTCCATGATTTGGAGTCAGGCTGCCCAGGATGCATATGCTGACACCAACACTTGCTGGCTGCCTAACCTTAGAAAAACCACGCAACTTCTCTGCTCCTCGTATTTCTTGGCTGTAAAGTGGGATGAATAATAGTTTCTATACCTTTAGGTTGTTCTGAGACAAACATAACACATACAAAACATTTGGATTAGTGCCTGGCACTTACTTGGTGCTCAATAAATGTTACTTCTTACTGTGAAAATAGATAAGGTATCAAAAAAAGTTTTCTTAGAAGAAGTGATGCGTAGTTTGAAGTCTTTTAAATGAATAGGGTTCAGCAAAAAATTTTTAAAGAACGTTTTTTTATTGTTTTTTGCTGTTTACCTCCCTCCTTCCTTCGCCACCCTGACTTCACATCTTGTACAGCGCAGGACTTTACTCCGGTATGATCTTCTCAGTGGAGCCTTCTTTGTTTGACACTCCCTACACCCCTAGATGCCCATTTGCTTCCCCACTGTGTTGTTCTCCATTATTCTTGTTGCTATCTAACACACTATACCTTCTACTTACATAATTTGTTTATAATCTGCCTTCCCTACTAAAAGGTGAGTTCTATGAGGTCAGGTATTTTTATTTGTTTTGCTTACTGATATATTACCTTCAGTATCTAGAACAGTGTCTAGATATCTATTGAATAAATTAGTATTTTATCAGAGATAAAAAGCAAGGGCACACATTGGAATATAAGGTCTTGTAACATAGAAACCCACACCTAAAACCTATATGTTCATGTTGACCAATGTCACTCCCATCAATTTAAATTAGTAAATATTTATTAAAGAAAAGAAAGGCAAGGGCTACAATGAGTTTGAGCAATGGGTTAGATAAGAACTGGATTTTTAAAAGTAGATCTAATATTATATCCTAACAATTACAATGGTTAGCATTTATTGCATATGTATTATGCACCAGTTACCATGCTATGTGCTTTAGATTTATTCCTGTAAGTGTATGCTTATCAGAAAGAATTTCAGATTCCCAATTTTGAAGCTTAGTTATTGATATACTGATGAAAACTTGTTTCCTTTTTCCAAAGGGGTTAATGTTATTAACCACACCTGCATATTTTAAGTTGGTCTTCACTAACATGACTCTTGAGTTTCATATTTCTTGAGAATGAAGACATAAATGGACCAATAGAAAATGATGAAAGGTTTTATATGTAACACTGCAGTCTGATACTATCTTGAGTCTGTCTTTCCTTTGTCTGATCACATATAGCCACATGGAGAATATTTAGCCCAGGGATCAAAATAAACCACAGTTTCTATATTGTGTGTCTTCTTGTTTAAATTGAAATTGTCTGAGTTTGAAATGAAGATTCCTCCAATATGCTGAAATCTTTCTGAGCATGGCTGTTGAAGACTAAAACACATGTAGGTCTCCTCCTCAGGGTAAATGTGGTAAATGTTGGCTCACTTCTTTTGCTTTTCTCCTTCCCACATTTTTTATTTTGTAGAAAACACATCCAGACTCATGTTAACATCTTTCATTGTGTCTCAAGACCCTTCTCTTCGGAAACGCTTGGTCTGGCTTCTTGTCAGCAACACTGACTGGTGCTAAAAACAAAAACAAACAACAACAACAACTAAAAAAAAAACAACAGAAAAGTAGAGATAACTCAGGAGATGAACAAATATATATGGCGTGCCTCAGTTCAGTCTGAAAAAGGTTAGTATTCTTCAAAAAAAAAAATTGTGAAGCCTATAGTCAAGACTTGGTTTTTACATTTTTGAAAGTACATCTGTTTTATCTTCAACAACTATAACAAAAGAGGTAGAAAATGAAGCCAGAGGATGTTCCTTTTCCAAGGGGGTAACAGAGGTCTGTATAACAGATGGAGGCTTCTTCCCAGAGTGTGACTGCCCAGTGAGATCCTGGGCAGAAGAATGATGTGGGGAAACTGGACCATTGTCAGTGAGTTTGTTCTTGTGAGCTTCTCAACCTTGTCTTCCGAACTACAAGCTCTACTGTTTCTCCTTTTTTTGATCATTTACCTCGTTACCCTAACGGGAAATGTCCTCATCATCCTGGTCACTACAGTTGACTCTGCCCTACAAAGTCCTATGTACTTCTTCCTCAGGAACTTGTCCTTCCTGGAGATAGGTTTCAACTTGGTCATTGTGCCCAAGATGCTGGGGACCCTGATCATCCAAGACACAACCATCTCCTTCCTCGGCTGTGCTACTCAGATGTATTTCTTCTTCTTCTTTGGGGCCGCTGAGTGCTGCCTCCTGGCCACAATGGCATATGACCGCTATGTGGCCATCTGTGACCCTTTGCGCTACCCAGTCATCATGGGCCGCAGGGCCTGTGCCCAGCTGGCAGCTGCTTCTTGGTTCTCAGGGTTTCCGGTGGCCACTGTGCAAACCACATGGATTTTCAGCTTCCCTTTCTGTGGCCCCAACAGGGTGAACCACTTCTTCTGCGACAGTCCCCCTGTCATTGCACTGGTCTGTGCTGATACCTCTCTGTTTGAACTGGAGGCTCTGACAGCCACAGTCCTGTTCATCCTCTTCCCTTTCTTGCTGATCCTGGGGTCCTATGTTCGCATCCTCTCCACTATCTTCAGGATGCCCTCAGCTGAGGGGAAACGCAAGGCCTTCTCCACCTGTTCCTCCCACCTCCTGGTTGTCTCCCTTTTCTACAGCACCGCCATCCTCACATACTTCCGACCTCGGTCCAGCACCTCTCCTGAGAGCAAGAAGCTGCTGTCCCTCTCCTACACAGTGGTGACTCCCATGTTGAACCCCATCATCTACAGCTTAAGAAATAGTGAAGTGAAGGCTGCACTGAAGCGTGTCACCCACAGGACCCTGGGCCCAAAGAAACTGTGACTGGTTTAGATGGAAACTGAAGGGGTAGAATGCAAGGACAAAAGAAAGAAAACAGTTTGGCTCCGTGGATAGAGCATCAACCCATTGACTGAAGGGCCCCGGGTTCAATTCCAGTCAAGAACATGTACCTTGGTTGCAGGCTCAATCCCCAGGGCACATGCAGGAGGCAACCAATCAATGTGGATGTTTCCCTCTCTGTGTTTCTCCCTTTTCCTTCCCCTCTCTCCTAAAATCAATGGAGAAATATCCTTAGGTGAAGATTAACAAAAGGAAGAAAGGAAGGAAGGAAGAAAGGAAGGAAGGAAGGAAGGGAGGAAGGAAGGAAGGGAGGAAGGAAGGAAGGGAGGAAGGAAAGAAAGAAAATAATTAATGGCCTGAAAAAAATATAGAGCTACAAAGTTCTCAAATAGTTTTTTGGACTCCGTTCTTTTCAGGAGCCACAGTATACACTGGGATCTTAGATTTTCTACTGGGATCCATTTACAAAAAGAACTGGAAGGAAGGAAGGAAGGAAGGAAGAAAGGAAGGAAGGAAGGAAGGAAGGAAGGAAGACAAAGTTCTCAAATAGTTTTTTGGACTCTGCTCTTTTCAGGAGCCACAGTATACCCACTGGGATCTTAGATTTTCTACTGGGATCCATTTACAAAAAGAACTTGAGTGGTGGAAGAAGAAACTGCAGTACGCTCAGAGTTCTATAGAACTGTGATATCAAAGTCTCTGAAAATGCCACTAGTTTACATGGATTAGGCGCCCATCTGAAGGTTGACAACTTCACTACAATTTGCTATTTTTCATTTGTTTTAACTTTTTTAGTTGTGTTTTAACTTTTTTTTTAAACTTCTTCATCCATATCATTTTATAATTTTCTGCTTTACTTTCTTCTGTTTGTCCAAAAACTCTACCTGCAACTTTTAAGGACATATTTATTTATAAGGTAAAGTAATAATAATAAATAGTAGAGTTCTGTTTCATTCTTTTTCTTTCCCCATCAAATTTTTATGCAGTACTCAGCATGTGTTCGACCCTGTTTAGGCCCAAAAGACATGTTAGTGAACAAAACAGATAAATGTGTTGTCTCACGAAACTTATAATGAGGGAGAGAACAAAAAGATACTCTAAAATTCTGCTGGTTTATAAAGTACACATGTTTAAAGTGCTAGCAATTGAGTACTAGTAATTCTTCCTCTGCTTCTATAATTGGTCTGTGCTTCATCTGGAGAAAGACAATTCCACACTACTGCCTCAATCAAATTATCCACCTTGGATAGGAGAGTTGCTTGACATAAAGGGTTTAAGGAATCACCAGTCAAGTATAAGTGGACAAATTTGAGGAAACTGCTGGGAATAACCCAGAGTTTCTTTGTTTTCTATATTTTGGGGGTAATCTTATTGTGATTGAATGAAGTCAACTGTCCCTTCTAAGCTTGCATATCACTCAACCAATGTAGCAGCCACTCTATGATTTTGTCCAGTGAAGATTGGACAGATTTGCCAACTCTATATTCTTGGCAAATAACAGAATTGAGGCATGGACACCATAGCTTTGTGAAATCTATTCATAAGAATGTATTGATAATTAACAAAGTAAAATAGCACTTATTGCATAAGCAAGACCTCTTCACAAAACCTAAAACAACTCTAACTCTGTGTGCCATGGAAGTACCAGGACCAGTTCAATCTCCCGCACAAGGTGTCCTTTAGCTCGCATGTATCAAGGGCTCCAGGAGGGCAGCACGTTCTGAATATCACCATAGGAGTTTGCAAATAAAAAGGCAGATTGCAGGATTCTATTTGCATGATGGCAACCACACAACTAAGCAGATTGGTACCCTTATAAACTTGTCATCTCCAAGTTTAGCCAAGCTTTTATCACTGCCTCACATTAGTTTTACTTGAACTTTATATGGTAGGTAGAATAATGGGTCCACAAAGATGTCCATGTCCTAGTCCCCAATCTGTTACCTTACATTGACTTTGTAGATGTGATTACATTAAGGGTATTCCCATGGGGAGGTTTGCCTGTATTTTTTTTAATACAGTAACGGGAAATCAGAAGGTGGGTCGAGAATGACCTTGAAACATTTAGTCCCATCGCTTCCTCAACCTCTTATGCCTAAGTCCATGGGTGCTGCCTGGTGGCCTTCTATACACAGCTACCCTCTCCAAGTTCTAGTTGCCTCCTCCTGGTCCTTCAGGCCCAGGATTTGTAATAGCTTCTCACTCTTGCTTCCCTCGGATGTCACAATTTCCTTTTGGTTTTCAAAACCCCATCTTTACCTTATGAAGGTATGTCCTAATAAATTACAGTACTCAACTCTCTAATGAGAGTATGAGAAGTATAGCAGAGCTAATAAATTCTGCTTCACTGTGCCCATGCTCCACCCACCTCAAACATACAGAAAGATGGGGGAAAGTAGGTTTATAAGTACTACAAATAAATAATACAACAATAAATAAATAATGAATAAACTCCATTTCTTGTATTCAGAACTGTAAACCTACTTTTGCCCTCCCCCATATGTGCATGCACATGTAGGTATGCTGTGGAATTGGCACAGAAAG
>NW_006296130.1:54510-55369 GCF_000327345.1 Myotis davidii
ACCCAGGTATATGCCCTGGACCGGTATCAAACCCGAAATCGTTCAGTCCGCAGGCCGACGCTCTATCCACTGAGCCAAACCGGTTTCGGCAAGATCTAGGTCTAGGTCTTAATTCCTTGCAAGACCTAGATAATTAAGGAAGGGGCAGTGACTTGATTATAGGCTAACAAAAATGTGCATTAGGATACTAATTAGCTAGGTACAGAGTCAGGCTGCTAGCTCCCCTACATTCTTTCACAGGTACAAGTACATGGACACATACATGTAGCACCTAGTTCATAGTAAATGATTAAGTAATGTTTGTTAATTTATGGATTATTTGATGAGGCACAGAAATATCAAAATATAAAAGTATTGGAGTAGGTTCTGGGATAAGATAAATATTAATATATAGCATAATTTTAGATTTTACAGGTTCTGTAACCAGACAAACAATGGGTCCGTGCTGCCTGTCACTACTTGAGCCAAATAAACAGACAGGGTTGAATCATATATGAGCATTTATTCCAATACTGCCAGCAGTATGGGAGAGCAGCAGGTCAGCCACAAAAATCTGCTCTGCAGCTCCCCATAAGCCAACTGTTTATATAGGTAGAACTACAAAGGAAGAGTAGGCAAAAGGGAAGTTTACAAATATGCAAAAAGGACTAGGGTTCTTCAGAGGGTTTAGTGATATGCAAGGGCTTCGGTTACATACGGAATTAGCCAAAGGAAGTGCCAGATGGGCAATTAACAGGTAAGCAGGCTGGAGGTTTGCAAAGGCCTGCAGGTGTGCAAAAAGGGCTGGGGATCTTCAAGGCCTGGCGATTCTGGTTTCTGCAGCATAATTGTTAATCTTTCCATGATAATAGGCAGCTCC
>NW_006296130.1:55815-56624 GCF_000327345.1 Myotis davidii
ATGAGACTCATACCATGTTCTAGTCTTGCTAAGGAAACTACTCAGCAAATCTTTCAAATAGAGAGCCAGCAGGGGCTCACTGCCAGTGGCAAACTCCAAGCCTGCATGGGAGATTCCTTGTGGTCACTTTCCTCAGAGCTCCCTTCACATCCTTGTTCCTCAGGCTGTAGATGAGGGGATTAAGCATGGGGGTGACCATTGTGTAGAACACAGACACCAGTTTTTTCAGTTCTTTGGAAGACTTTGGTGTCATGTAGGTGACAATTGCTGACCTTAAGCATGGGGGTGACCATTGTGTAGAACACAGACACCAGTTTTTTCAGTTCTTTGGAAGACTTTGGTGTCATGTAGGTGACAATTGCTGACCCATAAAAAAGGATGACCACGATGAGGTGGGAGCCACAGGTAGAGAATGCCTTGAGCCGCCCTGCTGCTGACTTCATCCTGACCACAGTCACTATGATGTGGCCATAGGATACCAGAATTAGGGAAACAGGCATGAGAAGAATCACAACCCCCACGAGGAAAATGGCCATCTCTGAAGTCCGGGCATCTGTGGTTGCTAGGATCAACAGTGCAGGTGCCTCACAAAAGAAATGAGCAATACTATTGCTGCCTTTGTAGGGTAGCCTTAGGGTGAAGGTGGCATCCACCACAGATACCAGAATGCCACTGGCCCATGATCCCACAGCTAGCTGGACACATACCTTCCAAGTCATGATGGTGGGGTAATGCATAGGCTTACAGATGGCCACATACCGGTCATAGGACATCACTGCCAGAAGGGCACACTGTGTACAACCAAAAAT
>NW_006296130.1:57684-58649 GCF_000327345.1 Myotis davidii
TCTCTTTGGAAATTCTTTCCTCACCTTCAGCTAGAGCTCCCAAATATCAGTGAACTTCCAAAATAACAGACACACCATCATGACATAATTTCCATGCTCAGCCACCAGCATGGCTATTTTTCAGACTACCTGGCACTGATCTGCAACCTCCAGCCCACCATCTCTCCCTGCCTGATGTTATCTGTCTACTCCTCCCAGAAATCACAAACTCCTTTGAAAGTTGTTTCTGTTTCTTTCATTTTTGTGTACTTTATTAGACATAACATAGAGCTTTGTTCAATAAGTTATCATTAATTAAATAAATAAAATAAAAAGTGGTTTAAAAAGCCTGCCTAAAAATTAACAATTTGGGAATAATAATAAAATACCATAGGGCTTCTCCAACAAGAGTAAAAGGAAATTTAAAGTCTAAATTTTAAGGCTCTACATGAGGGCTATCAACTCTTTATCTTTCTGATAACATACTTCAAATTACGTTTAAATACATAAAATGCATACATACATACACACATGTACATACATATAATAATAGAATGTATAGGATTGTAAGGAAACCATTACATCAAAATATAGTCAAAATAGTTTTAGAAAACAAATATGTGATATAATAATACATGTGCTTCTTCAAATCATTAAATTTTTTAAATGTTGTGATGGATCTAATAACCACCTTAATTTAAAAATTATGAACTTAAATGATATTTTGAGATATCTTCAACAACTGCAATGTGATATAAATGTACCTCTTATTTCCACTGGTGATGAAGCCATGGATACTACAGTGCTGAATACTATAAAACAAGAAAGAAATTTTAGATTCACTTTAATGTAAATAGCATTCACAGCTAAATTAAAGAAAGAAATTTTAGATTTACTTTAATGTAAATAGCATTCACAACTAAATTAAAGTAGTCCTTGAATTTCAAGTTATGAACTATTAGGCTCATGGAATTGCCAGGAATTTT
>NW_006296131.1:0-516 GCF_000327345.1 Myotis davidii
GTAATACTTTAAGCAATAAAACAATTTAGAAAATTTAAAAAAAAAATAAAAAAAACTTCACAAAGAAACCAAAATCATTTCACTTAAAATCAGTAGTAGGACAGAGATCACTATTGTCACCTCCATTATTCCACATTCTCTGGGAGAATCCAATTAGGACATTAAGAAAGGGAAAGAAGTACAGTTCACCTAAAACAACAGGGGTTTAGGGGCACCGACCCCATCACAGTTGTCTCCCCCAAAACTTAACTACCAAAAGCCTACTGTTGACCAGAAGTCCATAACATAAACAATCAATTAACACACATTTGTACATTATATGTATTATATACTATACTAGTAGCCCGGTACACAAAATTCATGCACATTAAAGGAGAATTAATTAGTAGAAATATTTTAATATTGCTGTTTGCCCTTTCTCTATAATAGAAGTGTGAGCGATGAAAGGAAATTAGTAAAATGTATATGAAAATAATATATAAATTTATTAATAAATAAACAGTAACAAAAGGATAT
>NW_006296131.1:1870-2480 GCF_000327345.1 Myotis davidii
AGGGCAGAGCTGAGAATCCGCCATAGCTGCTTGCTCCGCCCTTTGATTCCCTGAGACCCCGCCCCACCCAGGCCATGGCAGAGGCTTTTGCATATGAATGCCCCGGCCCTTTGCAACCTGAAAGTTACCTAAAAAATTGCAGCTGGGCCAGACAGACCCAGAACTTCCAACAGAAGGTCCAAGGCCCCACAGCAGCTTGCATTGCTTCATAGCTGGGCCTCGCCTTCATGGGAAACAGCTCCAGGAAACAGCTCGGGGAAGGCACAGACATTGCCAAGACAACCCCTTAGGACTGACTGACTTCCAGTTGGTCGAGCTTCGGTCGTGATGTTACACCCAGGGTTTTTATATAAATAGATTGTTACAATAAAGTAATAAGAGAAAGAAATGTTAAGAAAAATCTAAGGAAAATACATTTCAGCACTGCATTCATTTATTATAAAGAAATTCACACATACGTGAACTCCCATGCATTTCAAACCCATGTTGTTCAAGGGTCCCATATAGTTAAGTTTAGGGAAACAACAAAAGAATCATCATTTGAGAATATAATAATATTACCAGAAAATTCAAGAGACAAAGATATCAGAACTAATAAGAGATAGGATAC
>NW_006296132.1:0-728 GCF_000327345.1 Myotis davidii
GAGAGTTGGTGCTGGACCATGTGTGTGGACCTGCAGCCGCTCTAGTCCATAGAGTGGTGTCCACTCTATTCTTTGGAGCCATGGTTAGTGGGAAATGGAACATAAGTTACCAGGGCAGTCATGACCTGGGAGTTGGCATGTCCTTCAAGAAAACTTGAGACTCAGTCATACCCAAACCAGGCCACTGTAATGAGGTGCTCCAGCCATTGACCTGCTCATGGAGGGAGAGGAGCTATCTCTGCAGAGGCTGATGCCCTATCTGCCCAACGCGATGTGCTGCAGGCTGCTGAGACTCAGGGTCCCCTTGTGGGATGCAAGTGTTTTAAAGTTTAGCCACTACAATTGTAGATATTTATCAATCTAAGGAAACAAAATGCTCCTCTTTTTTCCTTATTGGGTCAACATCCACCATGGCCTGGCCAGTGTGGCTTAATGGTAAGAGTGTCAGCCTACACACATGAAGAGTGGTGAATTAAATCCTTGGTCAAGGGCAAGTATACCTGGGTTTCAGGTTTAATACCTGGGAACTATTGGGGGCTCAAGCAGGTGGAATCCAGCTGATGTGTGTCTGTTACATCCAAGATATTCTCTCTCTCCCTTCATTCCCCCCTTCTTCCCTCCCTCCCTCTCTCTCTCCACACCCCATCTCCACTCTTCCACTCTGAATAACAATCAATGGAAAAATATCCTCCTGCGAGGATTATGAAAAACAAAATAGAACCATCCAC
>NW_006296133.1:0-1205 GCF_000327345.1 Myotis davidii
TTCTTCCTCTTCTTAAAGGATACCTTTCAGCCCAATACAATTCTTATTACAAAAATCACTGAGTAAAAAGCTATCCGCATTCTCCCTCTAGAACAAGAATTAAAAGGAGCAAATAAATATAATGAATAAATCCAAACTCCTTTGGGGATCCCAACCCTCAGGGACTAACACCGGTTTTGTGAGGCCTAAAGTTTACTGAACCTGAAGGACTAATGTTAGGGGGGAGGCAGGACTTTTTTAATAAGGTTCAAAAATGACTTTATTTAGAATAAGAAAATAACAAATAACTGTAGGCTTGGGGAATCTGTCCCTTTCTCTTTTAAATAATTTCAGGCAGCTTATCCAACATGCTGCTGGTTACAACTTGCTTGCTGTTTCCCCCAGAACAAATCCAGCCCTCACAGCGGCTCTGAAGCTTCCTCAGCTGTACCATAAAAATAAGAAAATAAAACAAAATAAACATTTCAATAATACTCCTTTCTTGACAAAATTCTTTCTTTTTAAATTTTATCAAAGTAGTAAATACATAGTTTATAATGTATCTTTTTTTTTCCCTAATAGGTGTGTAGTGTAGTGGTATATCATTTGTTGTTTATGTTCTATTGTTGACACTATTGTAGATGTGTCCTATTCCTCCCCCCCTTTGCCCTCCTCCACCCAGCCCCCCCACCTCTGGCCATCACCACACTTTTGTCTCTATGTCCATCCCCCTCCCCTCTTACCTCTCTGTCAGTCCCTCCCATCCTATATATAATAAAAGTTTAACATGCAAATCAACCAAACAGTGGAACAACCAGTTGCTATGATGCACACTGACCACCAGGGGGCAGACGTTCAATGCAGGAGCTTCCCCCTGGTGGTCAGTGTGCTCCCACAGGGGGAGTGCCACTCAGCTAGAAGCCCTGAGCTGGGCTCACGACTGCAGAGCGCAGCAGCGGTGGCAGGAGCCTCTCCCGCCTCCATAGCAGCGCTAAGGTTGTCCAACTGCCGGCTCAGGCCTGCTCCCTGCAGGGAACAGGCCTAAACCAGCAGCCGGACATCCCCCAAGGACTCCCAGACTGCGAGAGGGCACAGACCAGGCTGAGGGACCCCCCACCCCCCCCGCGGCAAGTGCACGAATTTCATGTCCCAGGCCTCTAGTAAATCAATGAAAAATAATATCCTCTGGTGAGGATTTTTTTTTTTTTCCCCATAACTCCCCTCCT
>NW_006296134.1:0-481 GCF_000327345.1 Myotis davidii
ATTCGAGCTAGCTTGAGCTCCCCGTCCACCACATTCACCAACGCAGTGGCAAGAGGTAGAGAGAGAGCTTTGTGGGGAGAGGGGTTTTATGGGGGGGTTGGAGTAAGGGGAGGAGAGAAGACTGTGGGCCCTGCCAATTGGCTAGGGGCAAGTCTGGGTCTTGTTACACAGGATGTGGTTGTGTCTATGGCGCACACTTCCCTTGATTATCATTGGTTAGTTTAAAGCAATCCTAGGTGTGGCTAGCAGAGGCTTGGGCTTCTGGGACGAACTAGCAGAGGCTGGGGCTTCTGGGAGGAAGCTCCTTGCTGAGCACATGGCTAATGGCTGCTGCCCAAAAATGGAGGATCTGGGGTGAGATGGAGGGCGTAGTCCTCGCCCTTTTATTCCCCCCTTTGTCTTGAGACTTACAGGCCCAATCATGGTTCGGATTGCATTTCTACTTCACCTTCTGCTGCTAGAGACCTGTACTATGTGCACA
>NW_006296135.1:0-1073 GCF_000327345.1 Myotis davidii
GTGTGTGCAGTGGATTAAGTCATTCACAATGTAAGTGCAAAACTACAGAGAGCTAATCTGGACAGAGAAAGTAAAATTGATACACGAATAGAATGAGCCATAAGAAAATTTTAAAAATCCAGATCTACTACCCATACTTTGTCAGTCCCCTAAACATCATTGTTCCCTCTAACTTCTTGACCTCTCTCCCTCTCCTCTCTCCTCTTTCCTCCCTCCTTTCTCCTCTCTCCTCTCTCCTCTCCCTCCCCACACACACACCATTTAATTGAAGCAAGTGTATTTGTACTATTGTAAAATTTCAAAATGCAATTTGTTTTTTTCCAGCTAATCTTTATCCTATCTAATAAAAGGGTAATGTGAAAATTAACCGTCACTCCATCACAAAGATGGCAGCACCCCTGGCCACAAGATGGCAGCGCCCAGGCCTCTCACCTCCACCGGAGTCCCCCAGTCCTGGGGGGTGGCCGCTGATAGTGGGCAGCGTGAGCGACCTGGCGGAATGCTTGCTTCCTCACCCCAATGACAAGGCAAGCATTCCGCGTCCAGGAGCAGAGGGTGGGCCTCCCAGCCAGGCCGGGTGCAGACAGGAGAGGAGGTGCAGCCCTGCAGGGCACCAGGTAGGCCTCATAGCCCTTGGTGGGTCAAGGATGGGATGAATCATGGAGCCCCAAGTGCAGCCGCCAGTGCTGCCAGACTATCGCCTTGCCAGTGATTTGGGAGAGCGGGGTCTACGGCACAGTCCTCCTCTGAGTCTCATGCTGTTAAAGAAGCTAGAGGTCCAGGTGATGCAGTTCAGAAACCATGCACGCAGGGGAAATCCCATACTGCCCGCTGCCTCACTGTGGCCTTTTGGGGAGGACCCTACCTCTCCTGGCTGCCCGGCTTCTCTTCCCACCCAGGAGGGTCACATGCTCACCTGCAGGAGTAGGAGCTCTTGGGAACACCCAGCGTATAGAGGGCCTCTTGCTCCTGCTTTCCCCGCCACTGTGTGCCCATGGGAGAGGCCGGCCTCTCCGGCGGCTCAGCCTGCCCACACTGAATGATTAACAAGACATCAGCCCGGGGCCTGCACA
>NW_006296136.1:0-205 GCF_000327345.1 Myotis davidii
AACCCCTGGACTTGCTGGGGTTGGACCCCAACATAGTAGTACTATATGATATGAGGCAAGCTACTTCTCTGAAAAAGATCATCTTAGATATGAGAACAAATACAATTTGTTGGAAGCCTTCATTTTTATTGCAGCAAATGAAGATTACAACTTACATAATTTTGATATGCATGCACTGGACACTCCTGTGATGGTGCACATGGAT
>NW_006296137.1:0-310 GCF_000327345.1 Myotis davidii
CCCGCCATGGTGATGGGAGGGCGGGAGGGCAGGAGCACAAGCCTGGCAGCAACCCCGGACGCCCACCATGGTGATCGATGGCGGGTGGGCCGGGGTGCAGGCCGGGCAGCAACTGCGGATCCCCACCATGGCAATTGAAGAGCAGGAGGTCCTGGGTGCAGGCCAGGCAGTAACCCCGGTCTCCTGCCATGGCAATCGAGGGTGGGAAGGCCAGAACGTAGGCCAGGCATCAACCCCCGACCACGACCATAGCAATCAAAGGGCAGGAGGGCCTAGCCGCAGGAACAGGGTGTAGTGTTAGTTCTGGCGG
>NW_006296138.1:0-367 GCF_000327345.1 Myotis davidii
GCCCATCCCCATTTGAGGAGCAGCAGCAGCCCAACCCAGTCCGAGAAGCAGCAGCCACACGAGCAGACTGCCCACGTCTGAGGAATGGCAGCCCCATGCAGCACTCACCAGTCCAAGGAGCAGAGCTACACACAGCCTGAACCTATCTGACTATCAGCAGCCAGGTGAGTGGCACGTCCCTGTCCAAGGAGGAGCAGCCACGCGTGCAGCTCACTCTCATCCAAAGAGCAGCAGCCGCACAAGCAGCCCATCCCCATCAGAGGAGCAGCAGACTTGCAATCAACCTGTCCAAGTCCAAGGAGCAGTAATTCCACAAGCAGCCCACCATATCAGGGGAACAACAGCAGTGTGCAGCCAGCCCCCATCC
>NW_006296139.1:0-205 GCF_000327345.1 Myotis davidii
TATATGATTGGCAAATATCTTCTCCCATACAGTAGGCTCCTTTTTCATTTTGTTGACGATTTCTTTTTGCTGTGTAGAAGTTTTTTTGTTTGTTTGTTTGTTTGTTTTCTGTTTGTTTGTTTTTTAATGCAGTCCCACTTATTCATTTTCTCCTTTGTTACCTTTGCCCTAGGAAATGCATTGGCAAACATATTTCTACGAAAGG
>NW_006296140.1:0-373 GCF_000327345.1 Myotis davidii
CCCACTCCCACTGCCGCCACTCCCATGCACTGATGATGCTGGTCTCCAGTTGGGGCAATTGCACCTGCTGACAGCATGGAGCAATTGGGGCCGGCACCAGCAGCGGGTTTGAGCAGGGCTGGTGCCATCCGTGGGTGCAAGCGACAGCTGCTGCCAATTGCCCCTCAGGAGCAGGGGGAGGTGGAGAAGCCCTGAGGGGTAGTCAGGGCCAACAGCTGCCACTCACACTTGCTGATGGCACCGAGCAATCAGGGCAGGTGCTGAGCAATCAGGGCCAGTGCCGGGCACCAGCAGTGGTTGGGAGTGGTGGCTCTGGCACTGGCAGCAGGTATGAGCAGCAGGCAAAGAATTTTCAGTAACCACCAGAGGTTCG
>NW_006296141.1:0-833 GCF_000327345.1 Myotis davidii
GTGTGAGGTAGGGCTTCAGCTCCGGGGTGGTTTGGGGGGCGAGGGGGTGTTTGTCTTTCTCTTGGATTTTCAACCTCTAATGTAAGGAGAGGCTGTTCATTTGTCCTAAGCCAAGGGTCCAGGTAACCACACGCCAAAAGTCTACAGGAGGTACAAGAGAAACAAGAGAAAGCCATTCAAACATAGCACTACAGAAAGTCTTCAACATACAGGACAAGAGAGCAGGAAAATAAAAGAGGAACAGAGGATTCCAAAACACTCAGAAAACCATAAAATCGCAAGCACGCATAACTGGCGATAATCTCTTCAAGTATAAATAGATGACAAGATCCAATTGAAAGACAAAGGAAGCCCGGCTGGTGTGGCTCAGTAGGTGAGAGGTCGTGTCATGCCCAGGAAAGCTGAGGGCTCCATTCTGGGTCAAGGGATTCCTGGTCAAGGGCACACACCTGGTGGCACATACCAGGCTCTATCCCTGCCTCTGGTCAGGGTGCTGGTGGGAGGCAACCAATCCATGTTTCTCTCACATCATTCTCTCTCTCTCTCTCATCAAAAAATAACAAGATTTCTCATAAAAAATTCTTAAAAAGTAAAGAAGCCCACATTTGCTCAACTACTGGTGTCCTACTCACGGTCTTTGGCTGAGGGACCTGGACAAATATCACCAAGTCTGTCTTAGCAACCAGCCCTCACTCCAAGGCATGAAAGGCTCAGTTCCCCATCTCCTCCCCCAATCCCAAGCCTGGCCCCTCCCCTCAGCTTTGCCCATACAATTGGCGGCACGTGACGCCTAATATACATTTTTTTGTTACACACCCTGTTTTTCTTTTACA
>NW_006296142.1:0-255 GCF_000327345.1 Myotis davidii
CCTGCCATGTTCCATGCCACCCCCTGGTGGTCACTGCACGTGATAGCGAGCAATCGAACTCATTTTCCTGATCAAACCCCCGAGGGGACACTTGCATATTAGCCTTTTATATATATACCAGAGGCCTGGCGCACAAAAATTTGTGCACTCGGAGGGGGTCCCTCAGCCCAGTCTGTGCCCTCTCGCAGTCTGGAACCCCTCGGGGGATTGTCCACCTGCTGGCACTTGCCAGCGAGCAGGCCTAGCTGCAGTCAG
>NW_006296143.1:0-1288 GCF_000327345.1 Myotis davidii
CCCCTTCTGACACTTCCTGTGATTACTAGTTTTTTACATTACTTTTTTATTTCCAGAACATTTACCTCCTTTCAATACACTAAACCAGCGGTTCTCAACCTGTGGGTCGCAACCCCTTTGAGGGTCAAATGAACCTTTCACAGAGGTCGCCTAAGACCATGGGAAAACACATATATAATTATATATTGTTTTGTGATTAATCACCATGCTTAAATTATGTTCAATTTGTAACAATGAAATTGGGGGTTGCCGCAACATGAGGAACTGTATTAAAGGGTCACGGCATTAGGAAGGTTGAGAACCACTGCACTAAACAATGTGATGATGTACTATACTCGTTGTTTAGTGTCTGTCTTCCCCCACTAGTATGTTAGTTCTAGGAAATCAGGAATTTTTAAAAAAATTTATTTTGTTCAGTGCTTAAAACGGTACCTGGAATGTAACAATGTTAAGCCCAGATTTCAGGATCCCCAAAAGACCACCAGGGAGCACCGAGTGTGATGCAAAAGCAGAGAGTCTTTATTCAAGCTAGCTTGAGCTCCCCGTCAGCCATACTTGCCGACACAGTGGTAAGCGGCAGAGAGAGATGGGTGGGAAGAGGGGTTTTATAGAGGGGTTGGAGTAAGGGGAGGAGAAAGGACTGTGGGCCCTGCCGATTGGCCAGGCACAATTTGGGGTCTTGTTACACAGGATATGGTTGTGTCTATGGTGAGTGCTTCCCTTGATTGTCATTTGTTAGTTTAAAGAAGTCCTGGGTGTGGCTAGCATAGGCTTGGGCTTCCGGGAAGAAGCTTTGCCGAGCAAATGGCTGCCCAAAAATGGAGGATCCAAGGTAAGATGGAGGGAGTAGCATTTATCCTGGGGCAAGAATGAGGGCATAGTCCTCACCCTTTCACTGCAGGGAGATAGAGCAGGTGAACGAGCGGGTCCTGAACAGGCTCAATCAGATATAGAGGATAACACGGAGACTCCAGCAGGAGCGGAGGTTCCTCATGAGGTGAATTCATTTTTAGCTTTAATAACTTCTATTGAAATAGGATTTTTCTTCTTAAAATTCCTCCATGGCTATCAAAAAAACAAATTAAAATTAATTTATCTACTGTCCTGATGTTTGCATAAACACAACAAGAATGGTAACTGACTTCCTTTGCTTCCTTTGCTAATTATATAAGGAATTATATAAGGAATCTCATGGTTGAATCTTATTATAGATATAGATATAATTATATAACTAATTATATAAGAAATTATATAAGGAATCTCATGGTTGAATCTTAATGTGCCCTGT
>NW_006296144.1:0-874 GCF_000327345.1 Myotis davidii
ATTCCTCTTCTGATCATGTAAACAGAAAAAAATAATGATGTTTATAAAAATGAGATTTTTAATAAATAAATTTTAATAATGAAACATGGGAAGCTTTCTTAGATAATGGATTACACACAAAAAGAATACAATACAGAAAATTATGATACAAACATATATTTTTACCCTGGGAAAGTATGTACAGTTGTCGGATTATTATACTACTTTCAAGAATTTTTGTTTTCATAGAAAATGCAGAGAAAGCAATTTTGTTCGCTTTTACTAACACTTTGTTTCTATGGGTTGAAGAGTAGCCAGAAATCTTTTCATCATACAATTATTGTTCTGCACTTGGAATGTGGCTCTTAAAATTGTTGCATCTTATTGTCTCCAAGGACACTGTTCCCACTGCTCCCACTAGGTATTTTGCCAAAATTCAGTGCATATTAAAATCATTAGTCATGTTTGAACTTGGTCACGAAGGGCCCTTTCCTTATCCACGCAGAGGGCCCCTGTACATCCACTGGAGTCTGAGATTATAAAAGTCATCTTAATCTTCCTTCACTGTGTAAAAAGCAATTCCCAGAGAAATCAGAAATCATCTCTTTCAAAATATTCTTTAAAAATTACCTTATATTTCTCAGACATTTAAAATACATGACTTTTTATTTTGGCTTTCCGATATAAGAAAATGTTCCCTAGGTTTAAAATGAAATAGAATCTTTAGTGGAGAGACTTTTGGCATTTTCCACTAGAAAACAATTACCCATGAATGTGTATTCTTGATGAGAGGAGCATTTGGGCACGTTGACTGACCCAACTTATCCTTTCAGTTTGACCTTTAGAACTACCAGGTTTACACAGTCAACTGAAGCCAGGATTACCTTCCATAAGA
>NW_006296145.1:0-577 GCF_000327345.1 Myotis davidii
AGAACTTCCGGAAGGTCTCCTGGAAGGTCTCCCCGTCAAATTAGCATATTACCCTTTTATTATTGTAGATAGATAGAGGCCTGGTGCATGGGTGGGGGCCAGCTGGTTTGCCCTGAAGGGTGTCCTGGATCAGGGTACGGGTTCTCTTGGGGCATGTGGAGGCCTGAGCAAGGGGCCTGTGGTGGTTTGCTGGCCATAACCCCATGGGGTGAGGTTCCCTGCTGGGTGGGGGCATCCTGGGTGAGAGGCTGAAGGCTGTTTTCAGGCTGGCCGCACCACCTTCAGGGTGGGGGTCCCTGCTAGGGTGTCTGGCCAGCCTGGGTGATGGGCTGAGGGCTGTATTCAAGCTGGCCACACCCCCTTCAGAATGGGGGTATTGGCTGGGGTGCCTGGCCAGCCTTGGTGAGGGGCTGATGGCTGTTGAAAGGCTGTCCAAGCCCTCCAGCAGGGACCCTCACCCCATGAGGGTGTGGCTAGCCTGGGTGAGGGGCTGAGGGCTGTTTTCAGGCTGGCCACATCCCCTTCAGGGTGGAGGTCTCCATTGGGGTGCCTGATGAGCCTGGGTGAGGGGCTGATG
>NW_006296146.1:0-526 GCF_000327345.1 Myotis davidii
TGTTGTCCCTGAAATGTTCTCATTAAAACTTCCTGGTTTTTTTTAAGAAAACACCTTCATATTTTAAATCTCTGTGTGAAGTACATGCATCTAGTTTAAACCTTTAAGCTAATGATATTATTGCCAGAGGAATAGAGTTCATTTTATTTTTAATTCATTATAATGCCAATCCTATGCAAATTGTGTTACCTGTCCAAATCACACAAGCGAGAATGTCTATAGGATAGTTATGTGTGAAGTATAATTATCTGCTGTGTAAAAATCAGTGCACATTGAATTTTACTATTAGTTGCCTAAATTTTTCTCCAATAAAAGAAATCAAATACAATCAATTACCTACTCTTATTGTTGAGATATAGATCCAGGATGTCCCCGAAGTCTGTCTAGTAAGTCATCTCATGTTAGATCCCATGAAATTCTCAACTTGTAGAGGTAATAATGCTTGCATATCTTAGACTTCCTAAGTGAGATGGAAAAAACATTACTATTTATAAAAAATCCTATAGACCACAATATATATTCCAGA
>NW_006296147.1:0-1583 GCF_000327345.1 Myotis davidii
AGGCCTTCAGCACACTATTGTCTGTGTTCATGGATTATATATATATGCCTGCAAGTTCCTTGGATGATCTCTTCCCACCCACTTACTCTCCACCACCTTCCAGCTGAGATTCCAGTCTGTTCTATGCTTCTATGTCTCTAGATCTATTTTGTTCATCAGTTTATTTTATTCATTATATTCCACATATAAGTAAGATCGTGAGATACTTGTCTTTCTCTGAATGGCTTATTTTGCTGAGCATAACACTCTGTAGGTCCCTCCATGTGTCTAAAAGGGTAACAGATCCTTCTGTTTTACTACTGGATAGTATTCCATGGTGTAAGTGTGCCATGGCTTTTTACCCACTCATCTGCAGAAGGGCACTTGGACTGTTTCCAGATTTTAGCTATTATAAATTTTGCTGCTATGATCATAGGGGTACATATGTTCTTTCTGATTGGTGTTTTGGATTTCTTAGTATATATTCTTAGAAGTGGGATCACTGGGTCAAATGGCAGTTTCATTTTTAATATTTTGAAGAAACTCCAGACTGTTTTCCATAGTGGCTGCACCAGTCTACATTTCTACATGCAATATACTAGGACTCCCTTTTCTCTACATCCTCACCAGCACATGCCATTTGTTGATGTATCGATGATAGCCATTCTGACAAGTGTGAGGTGTTGTTTTAATTTGCATCTCTCTGATGATTAGTGATTTTGAACATTTTTTTCATATTCCTCTTGGCCATCTGTATGTCCATTTTGGAGAAGTGTCTTTTTAGGTTCTTCACCCATTTTTTAATTGGATTATTTGCCTTCCTTTTGTTGAGTTTCTTATATATTTTGGAAATTAACCCCTTATCAGATATATCATTGGCAAATATGTTCTCCCATGCAGTGGGCCTTCTTGTTTTTTTGTTGATGGTTTCTTTTGCTGTGCAGAAGCTTTTTACTTTGATGTAGTCCCATTTGTTTATTTTCTCCTTAGTTTTCTTTGCCCTAGATCAGTGGTCGGCAAACTGCTATCCCATGGGTGTGGCTCTTCCACAAAATACAGTGTGATTGAAATTTCGTGGCCACACTCAAGGGGCCAAAGAGCCGCATGTGGCTGGTGAGCAGCAGTTTGCCAACCACTGCCCTAGATGTACTCCCGAACATACAGTGGGGCCCTGACTTATGAGTTTAATTTGTTCCATGTTCATAACTCAAATTACTCGTATGTCAAATCTTAAAGTGAACGAGTGAGACACGTGATACTGGGCTGATGTTGTGGTGTTCACAGTGACGTTCGCTGTGCCAACTAGTGGTGGGGTATCTGAAGCTGGCTCGTAACCTGAATTTTAGCTCGCAACTCAAAGCAAAACATCGGCCGAGAGATGGCTCATATCTCGAAAAACTTGTTAGTCGGGACACTCGTAAGTCAAGGCCCCACTGTCGGGTCAACAGAGAAGAGGGGGGCAGAGGACAGGCGTGACCACTGCTCACAATAATACTTGGGGAGTGCTTTTCTGGAGAGAGACCAGGTCAGGCCGATACACTCTTTTATTCATTTTGAGTTTATTGTGTATCGTGTAAGTTTGTGATCTAGTTTCATTTTTTGCA
>NW_006296148.1:0-625 GCF_000327345.1 Myotis davidii
TCTAGTGAATAAGATCCATTTCAAAACAAACTGAGTTACTGTATTCTTTAAAGTAATCCTCCTTATAGTTACTTCCAGAGAGAGGAGAATGATAACACATTATCTTTCTCAAGGGGACTTCTTTATGCATCAACAACTACTGGATCTGGGCATGAGACCAACCTTTGCTCCCGTTCTGCTTGTAACAAAATTGTTTGATGCCGCAACCTTTGTGGAGACGTTTGGGATCTGATGGAGGGGCCAATGCACAAATGAAAATACTATTTAAGAAATATGAATTTAGAAGGCATGGGGGCCAGATGGAGACCTCCCTCTTGGAGAGGCCCAGGGACTTCTGGGTCCCTGTTTGCTTTTTATTCACTTGAATACACATTTTCCCTTTAGAAATGCTTGCAGGCAGGACAAAGGTAAAATTTGGTAAACAGTATAAGGATTATCAGGTTAGATAATTGCCTTGAGCCATTGAGCGAGGAGCAGGGCAATATCATGCTGATTTTCAGCCCTGTTGAATACCAAAGTCTATTGGCCTTCCAAGGTCTCTTTTTGCATTAATACCATAACTACTGTTGGTATTAGCCTCTGGCAGTTTGAATTTGACAAGTTGTTTAAAACTCTTTAAGTTAGA
>NW_006296149.1:0-1183 GCF_000327345.1 Myotis davidii
CCCGGGTTAGCAAGCCATCAAGCCCCTGTAGTAGTCCAATTGCAAGCCACACCCCTCCAGCTCAGTAAGGCAATACCCTCTGAGTTTAGAAGCAAAGAAGGGAATTGTTACCTTTGCATTCGAGTGGAATGACCCGGAGGGTGGATTCTCAGGACAATTAACCTGGACTAGACCGCCTCAAGGGTTCAAAAACTCTCCCACTCTTTTTGATGAAACCTTGAGCTCGAACCTACTTGCCTTTAGACAGGAGCATCCAGAATGTACCCTACCCCAGTATGTAGATGATCTGCTGGCAGCAGATACCGAGGAAAATTGCCGACAAGCCACTGAGGGCCTGTTGGGCACCGTATAAGCATTAGGCTAGGGTGTCAGCCGAGAAGGCACAGTTGTGCTCCTCTGATGTCACATACCTGGGTACGACATTAGCAAAGGCAGGCGGACCCTCTCCCTCAGTCGAATAGAGGCAGTCGTACGGATCCCCATGCCTACAACCAAGGAGCAGGTTCAGGAATTCTTAGGGGCAGTTGGATGCTGCCGCCTGTGGATACCGGGGTTGGCGGAGATTGCTAAACCTCTGTACTCAAGTACTGGGGGAACGCAGCCGCTGAACTGGAGCGAAGTGGAACAACGGGCCTTTGAGGAGATAAAGAAGGCTCCTGTCTCAGCACCTGCCCAGCCTTGCCAGACTTCACGAAGCCCTTCCACCTCTACGTGAGTGAGGTAAGGGGCATTGCCAAAGGGGTTCTCACCCAGACTCTAGGTCCCTGGAAGAGACCTGGGGCGCATCTGTCTAAGAGACTGGACCCCGTGGCTGCAGGATGGCCTCTGGGCAGTGGCCGCCACAGCACTGCTGGTAAAGGAGGCAGATAAGCTGACTTCGGGCCAGGAACTAGCCCTGACAACACCCCATGCTGTGGAAGCCCTCCTTCGAGGTGCTCCGGAGAGATGGATGTCAAACACCAGGGTCACCCAGTACCAAGCTCTTCTCCTGGACCAACCCCACATCCAATTCCATAAGATACTGGCCATCAACCCTGCCAGCCTGCTCCCAGATGATGATCCAGAGGAGCCCATCCATGACTGCATAGAGGTAACAGACGCAGTACAAATGGCTCGCCCAGACTTGACAGATGTCCCGCTATCATCACCAGACAAGGTACTATTATGTACAAGATGGGCGCAG
>NW_006296149.1:9097-10075 GCF_000327345.1 Myotis davidii
TGCACCTGTGCCACTGCACCTGGGGGAGGAGGGGCCCGTGGGCAGCGGGCAGGGGCATCTCGGTGCCTGGCGCTCACCCCGACCCTGAGCGTCCCCTGCGCAGCCTGGCGCACAGAGGGGGAGGCTGCTGCCTGGGGTGGGCCCGGGGAGGGGGCTCTGGGGGGAACTCAGGTCCCTCTGACTCTCCCTGTCCCACAGCCACGGGGAGACGGAGGGAGGGGAGGAAGGGGAGGACAACGGGGGACAGGGACACTGGTCACAAGAGAGGGACAGCGAAGGAGATGTTAGGGGTGAGGGCATAGCTGGTGTCAGGAATGGACTGTGAAAGCCAGTGCCCCAGACAGAGAGACAGAGCAGGGGAGTCAGGGGATAGTAGGGGGGGAGCGTGGAGACTGAGGGGCAGAACTGGGGGGTGGGGGGAGACAAGAGGGAGCGAAGGGAGAGACACAGGACCGTGACACTCCCTGTGGAGTCACACCATAAACTAAGCAGCCAGGTATCAGCCAGGACGTGGTGGGTATGGGGTGGGGGGGCATCGGGGTTCCCATTTCCAGGGGAGAGGACTCCGCACTCTGGAGCCTCGTGTGTGCACCCCTGACTCTGAATGGCAGGACCCCTCAGCCCTGACACCTGGGGACACCCCGGAACACAGGGTGGGTCTCTGGCCGCAGCGCCCTGAGCCCCGCATCTGGGATGTGCTGACCAGGCCCTGGGCTGAGGGGACAGCGGTGTGGGAGCCACAGGGTCAGCGGGGCAGCTGGGGGGTCACCGTCTCCCCGCTGGGGGGGGCCCTTATCTCCCCAGGGAGCCCTGGCAGCGCCTCCTGGGACCCGGGCCACCTCCCTGGTCCAGGGCGTGAAAAGTCACCTGCCGGGCGTGCAGGCTGCCTGGGTGCCCCCCGCAGAGAAGGTGCCCGGCTGGCAGTCTTCATACAGCGTGTCCTCCCACTCGGTGCCTGAGAAATGACAGTGTCGGGCA
>NW_006296150.1:0-551 GCF_000327345.1 Myotis davidii
AAAACAAAGACATAAACTCATCATTATCCATTCCAAAGCCAAACAAAAATACACGTTAACTCATAATTGTTAGATAATTAGACAAGAAATCAAGTTTTGTGTATTTTTTAAATGTTCTGAGCATACATTAATTTTATGAGAATGCATATCTAAATGTGAGAAAAATTATTTTGCCACAAAACTGACTTTTATTTTTTTCCTTTCACAATGTGAATTATTTATTCTGACATGTATATGTTCTGTGTATATCTATCTAAAAATATAAACTCATTTTAATATTTTTAATTAACATTTTAAATATAATTAGTAAATATGCCCTATTAAACTTAGACCTTATTTCAAAAGCCAAAGAGAACTTATTTTTAGATATTCAGACATTGCCCCTTCCATTAAAGCAGCTAATTTAGTATTAACTCTGTGTGTGTGTGTAGATCTCATTATAAATAAATTATACTTACCCATTTTATTATTCCTTTTAAATAGAAGTATAAAGTGAAAACAAATAATATAATTTTGACATTTCCTTAAAATTTCACATTTCTGGATATATA
>NW_006296151.1:0-230 GCF_000327345.1 Myotis davidii
AGTCCCCAGGGCTGCCCCTGTGGGCTGTGAGCTGGCTCATTGCCTCTGAAGATTGCTTGCCTTCCAGTGACACCAGCAAGAGACCTGCTCAGAGACTTCAGGTTCACTCAAGACGCCACAAACACCGAGTTCTCCATTGCCCACTGGGCAAGCTTCTCTCCCTGTATTAGGCCCCAGGAATGTCATTATGGCTCTCTCTCATTTTGGAATCCCCTCTGTTTTTTGATCAT
>NW_006296152.1:0-408 GCF_000327345.1 Myotis davidii
TATCTCTAGATAGGAAATGTAGATATTCCAATCCTATATAATAAAAGCTTAATATGCCTAGTGCCTGGTCGTCTGGTCGGTCGTTCAACCAATCAAAGAGTAATACGTTAATGATATGTTAAGGCCACTCAACCGCTCTCCATGACGTTCACTGACCACCAGGAGGCAGATGCTCTGACCAGTAGGTTAGCTTGCTGCTGGGATCCTGCCAATGGGACTGAGCGAGATGGGCCAGGCATGCCCTGGAGCCCTCCCGCAGGCCCACCCTGGCTGGCCAACCTCCCACATGCCTCCCCAGCCGCGATCCTGCACTGGTGGGGTCCCTTGGCCTGGCTTGCACCCTCTGGCAATCTGGGCTAAGGGACCTCCCCTCTACCACCAAGTGCATGAATTTCGTGCACTGGGCCT
>NW_006296153.1:0-711 GCF_000327345.1 Myotis davidii
GCTCTATCCACTGAGCCAAACCGGATTTGGCCCATATATTTCTTTTATCTTGACCCAGTTAAGTTACAGTTACTTTGCAGTCCTGGAGGGGTCCTCAAACTTTTTAAACAGGAGGCCAGTTCACTCTCCCTCAGACCATTGGAGGGCCGGACTATAGTTTAAAAAAAAAACTATGAGCAAATTCCTATGCACACTGCACATATTTTATTTTGAAGTAAAAAAAACAAAACAGGAACAAACACAATATTTGTATTTGCATGTGGCCCACAGGCTGTAGTTTGAGGATCCCTGCTGGAGACAGTCTGGCAGATATATAGGTAGTTTTCCTGTGAGTATTTTTCCCAAGCCCATAAAATATGACTAGAGAGAAAGTTATGAAGAGTTAAAAAAGCCAGTACCGGTGAGGGGCGTGCAGGAGGCAGCTGATCCATGTTTCTCTCTCATGGCTGTTTCTGGCTCTCTATCCTTCTCCCTTCCTCTCTGTAAGAAATCAATAAAATATATTTTTTTAAAAAGAGGTTTGTTTAAGGTAGTTCAGGGAAGTGAACTTCCTACTGACTAGAGACTCCGTGGTGCAAATGATCTCTGAGGTGTGACAACAGCAGGGAGGAGGGGTAGCAAGGATGTAGCCTTGAAAGTAACTTCTCTTGTCCAGCAGTTTGCAACTTAATACTACCGCCACCACATTTAGAACCTAAGACTTTATTGACC
>NW_006296154.1:0-260 GCF_000327345.1 Myotis davidii
CTCTCCCTCTCCCTACCTCTCTGAAACCAACAAAAATATATGTATTTTTTTTTACATCTAAAAAAAAATGAGAAATTAAAAAAAAAAATGGGCGAGTCCAAAGCCATAAAGGGAACTGAGAATTGTGAGGTTGGAGTAAACAGTTTAAGAGAAGGAAGGGGTTTCGAAACCCTTTGGGTGGATTCTTCACTCAAAGGGCAACAGGAGATCAGGAGGCTGAGAGGAGGGAGGTGCCTGCATGGGTTTTGGTCGTGCAGGGT
>NW_006296155.1:0-229 GCF_000327345.1 Myotis davidii
AATAAAATAAAATAAAATAAAATAAAAAGAATTGGGACTTGGAGACCCAGGCAGTAGGGGGCTCCTTCACTCTCTAGGCCAATCATGTTAAACTCAAAGGCTAACATGGGCCAAATAAACAAGGTTTACGTTTATGTGGGCCGCAGAAAAACAAAAGCTTCAATTTTCACAGAATCGTAGGTTTATTTCAATAAACACATGCTGAATACAAAGGGCGGAAATAAATGAG
>NW_006296156.1:0-416 GCF_000327345.1 Myotis davidii
AATATTCAATATTCTACCATCTTAAAAGGAAATTAAATTCATTAGTATACTCCACCGGAACTAACACAACACACACTCCCTGTGCCTATTCCCTCTTGCCCTTTGATTGCCATGGTCGGGTTAGGGGATTGATGCCTGGCCTGCGCTCTGGCCCTCCCGTCCTCGATTGCCATGGTGGGGGTCCGGGTTTGCAGGCTGGCATGCGCTGCGGTGCTCCCGCCCTCCCAAGACCATGGCGAGGGAAGGGGCAGTATTTGAATAAGGTATTCTGACCTTATCCACTCCTTTGTCGTCCAGTTGAGAAACTGACTTCTAATTCACTGTAGGACTTGCAGTTTCTTCATCCATCCTTGTGTTTGGAGTCTTATTCCTTAATTCCACTGTTCTACAATATCTTCTTAGTAAGTTTGGCTATC
>NW_006296157.1:0-502 GCF_000327345.1 Myotis davidii
TTTCTTTCTTTCTTTCTTTCTTTCTTTCTCAATTCCTTCATATTTTTCAACCAGCTTCCCCAAATCTTCTCTTCTCTAACAGATGTCAGTTTGTTTTCTTTATCTATGAATCTGTTTCTAGTTTATTTGTTTATTTTGTTCATTAGATTGTATATATAAGTGAAATCATATGCTATTTGTATTTCTCTCACTGCCTTATTTTACTTAGCATAATATTCTCCAGACCCATCCATGCTAACACAAAAGGTAAGATTTCCCACTTTTTTACAGATGAGCAGTATTCTATTGTTTTCCCCAAAAATAAACTCTGAAGCAAGGACTCATGTTAAGATAATTTATTTAGGAATCCTCTAGTGGAAACATTTTTCCTCTGGGAACTAGACCTCTAATCCAACAGAACGAAATGTTGAGGGGATGAGAACAATAAATTCTGGAATGGGTTATAGGAGAGACGTGAGAAGGGTCTATCCCACACCCATTTCTTAGTTTCTACACTTGTGTA
>NW_006296158.1:0-482 GCF_000327345.1 Myotis davidii
TGCTGTGCTGTGCTCCTTCCCTGGCAGGTGGGCCACGGGGCACTCAGAGTACAAGCGGTGGGTAGTAAAGGACTGGTGAGGGGGGTGCTATGGGCTCTCACCCCTGTCCTCCCCAGCACGGGATGGTCCCGCCACCTCTGGGCGCCTCCCCACTTCTGCCCTGTCTCCAGAGCAACGCCCCAGCTAATATGCTAATGACCTGGTCATTACCTGTTACAGTGTCCCACTCATTAGCATATTAGCTCTTTATTAGTATAGATACATATATAAAACCCTAATATGCAAATAGACCAGACGGTGCAACAAACGAATAACTGGTCGCTATGACATGTGCTGACCATCAGGGGGCGTGTGTGGAATATGGTGGGCGCTGGCCACGGAGGGGTGGTGGAGCAGGTGAGCGGGGCGCGCCAGACCAAGGCAAGGTGCCGGTCGCTGTCATCAGGGCCAGCCTCTGGTGGTTACTGGAAATTCTTTGCTCC
>NW_006296159.1:0-590 GCF_000327345.1 Myotis davidii
ACCCCCCAATTAGCCCTACCCTGAGGGTGACTGGAGGTGGCATCGCAAACTCCCAAACTGCCTTGCTCTGTGCATGACAGGGGGCGGCACCCCAACTCCCCAATCAGCCCTGCTCTGAGCCCGACCAGGGGCTGCACCTAGGGATTGGGCCTGCCCTCTGCCACCCGATAGCAGGCCTAAGCCAGCAGGTCATTATCTCCTTAGGGGTCCCAGACTGCGGGAGGGAACAGGCTGTGCTGAGGGACCCCCCCTTCCCCTGGGTGCACAAATTTTTGTGCACCAGGACTCTAGTGCTATATTATAAAATCCCAGTGATGAAAATGGCAGAACAACCAGAACTACCATTCACAATAATGCACACTGACCACCAGTGGGAAGATGCTCAATTCAAGAGCCGTCTCCTGGTGGTCAGTGTTCTCAGCCAGAAGCTGGTAACAGCTGGCAATTACAGTGGTGGGGGCAGGAGCCTCTACCATTGCCACAGCAGTGCTAAGGAGCAGTGAGAAGGTGGGTGGTAAGAAGCAAGGGGTCCCAGACTGCGAGAGGAATGCCCATCAGCTGGCTCAGGACAGTTCCCCATGGGGAGCAAG
>NW_006296160.1:0-634 GCF_000327345.1 Myotis davidii
GTTGATGTTTCTTTGCTAATGTTTTTTCTAGATGATTTATCCAGTGATGTTAATGGGATATTGAAGTCTCCTACTATGATTGTGTCACTGTCAATCTCTCCCCTGATATCTTCCAGAAGATTTTTTACGTATTTGGGTGCTCCTACATTGGGTGCATATATGTTTATCAGGGTTATATCCTCTTGCTGTATCAATCCCTTTAGTATTATGAAGTAGCCTTCCTTATCTCTTGTTATGGCCTTCACTTTGAGGTCTATTTTGTCTGATATAAGTATTGCTACCCCAAATTTTTTTTCATTTCCATTTGCCTGAAAGATATTTTTCCATCCCTTCACTTTCAGTCTGTGTGAGTCCCTTGTTCTGAGGTGGGTGTCTTGTAGATAGCATATATATATGGGTCATGGTTTTTTATCCATTCAGCCACTGGATGTACTTTGATTGGAGCATTTAATCTGTTTACGTTTAAAGTTATTATTGAAAGGTACTTATTTGTAGCCATTTCTATCTTTTGTGCCTGTGTTCCTGCTTACCTTTTTGTTCTTCTTTTTAGAGCATTCCCTTTAGCATTTCTTGCTTTGCTGGCTTGGGAGTGACAAACTCTCTTAGTCTTTTTTTGTCTGCAAAGCTCCTGATT
>NW_006296161.1:0-888 GCF_000327345.1 Myotis davidii
AAATGTATATGACAATCTTCCTCCTGTCAGAGTTTGGGGGGTGCCGTGGGACACAAAGTCAAGTCCTTGCTCACCCACACATGCCTCAAAATCTCGCAAGACCCAGACCCGGCCGGCCCCACCCCTGTCAAGCCCCACCAGGCGGGGGGCACAGCCTCAGGTCCTCTCGCCAGGTGCTAGGCAAGAGGCACAGCCTCAAGTCCCCCGACCCAGAACCGAGTTGAGGGCATAGGCTTAGGGCCACCGTCAAGCCCTGCCGGGCAGGGGCATAGCCTCAGGTCCCCCGGTGTACCCTCAGGTCCCCTGGCCCAGAGTGGGGCGTGGCCTCAGGTCCCCTGTCAAGTCCCGCTGGGCAAGGGGGGTGCAGCCTGAGGTCCCCTGCCAAGCCCCGCTAGGTGGGGAGCACGGCCTCAGGTCCCCCAGCCTGGTGCTGGGACAGGCGGCACGGCCTGAGGTCCCCTGTCAAGCCCTGCCAGGCAGGAGGCGCAGCCTCAGGTCCCCTGCCCCAGCCCAGCACCACGCATCCTCAGGTCCCTGCTGATTGATTGTTATGGCTCATTATGGGAGCCCCAACTCTGCTGTTGGCACTGCCATCTTGTGTTATGGGTAACCCACCTCTGCTGTGGACGCAGCCATCTTGTGATGGCGTGAGGGTTAATTTGCATATTACCTCTTTATTATATCGGATATATGTATCTTATTGCTATTGCTGACAGTGTGTACAGCTGTTAATCACACTGACACCACGCATTCAGGTCCCTGCTGATTGATTGTTATGGCTCATTATGGGAGCCCCAACTCTGCTGTTGGCACTGCCATCTTGTGTTATGGGTAACCCACCTCTGCTGTGGACGCAGCCATCTTGTGATGGCGTGAGGGTTTTATTGC
>NW_006296161.1:2197-2491 GCF_000327345.1 Myotis davidii
CCCACAGTCCCAGACTCACCTGAGCCACTGGAGAAGCAGTTGAAATTACTGTCTGTATGGCCCCTTCCCAAGCTCCACCCCGTGGGAATATGATGAAGGCTGTCTGTAAACAGACTGTGAGAACTTGGGAGCGTGGCCAGCTCCTCAATCAAGAAACGGCCCAATAGAAACTGCTTGTAGATGTGAGCCTGGACTGTGAACAACTGCAGAAAAACAGCTAGCGGTTTTTTGGGGTTTGTTTTTGTGTTTGTTTTGTTTTGCTTTTTTTTAATCCTCACTCAAGGATATTTTTCC
>NW_006296162.1:0-219 GCF_000327345.1 Myotis davidii
GAGGGCAGGAGGGCTGTGTTACAGACCAGGAAGCAACCACGTAGCCCTGGGTGCTTGGGCTGCTGGCTGGCCTGCATTTGTCGGTCACCATGGCGATCAGAGGGCGGGAGGGCCAGAGCCCAGGCCAGGCATCAACCTCGACCCTCCACCATGGCGATCAGAGGGCAGGAGTGCCAGGGCTCAGGCTAGGCAGCAACCCCGGACCCCCACAATGGGGAT
>NW_006296163.1:0-203 GCF_000327345.1 Myotis davidii
GTGGGAATAAAGGAATCATCCTTTCTGTCAAAGTCGGGAGTTCAGCCTTAGCTGGTTTGGCTCAGCGGATAGAGTCGTCCTGCGGATGGAAGGGTCCCGGGTTCAAGGCCAGTGAAGGGCACCTGCCTGGGGTGTGGGCAGGGGGGGGGGCGCGTGCAAGGAGGCAGCTGCCATTTTGGCTCCAGTGACTTGGCAGCTGCCAT
>NW_006296164.1:0-209 GCF_000327345.1 Myotis davidii
TTGCTGCTGGGGTCTGGCCAATCGGGACTGAGTAAGACAAGCCAGACATGCCCTGGAGCCCTCCTGTCTCCCTCCCTGGCCCCGATCATACACCGGTGGGATCCCTCAGCCTGGCCTGCAAGTTTTTGCAATCCAGGACCCATCAGGAGATATTGTAGATCCGGTTTCAGCCTGATCCTGCCAGTGGGGGCCAGGCTGAGGGACCCCAC
>NW_006296165.1:0-337 GCF_000327345.1 Myotis davidii
GGGAGGGAGGACGGGGACGCATCCCAGGCGGAGTGTGCGGGGAGCAGCTCTCGCACCTAGACATGGCGACGCTTGGCCTGTGGTGCGGTTGGGAGTTTTGCTCTTGAGACTCTGCTGGGACTGAGTGCACTGGCCTCAAACACTCAGGTCTGTTTGCCCAGAGAGCAGCACGGAGGTTAAAAACACACGAAGGAAGTCACACGTCAATGCTGATATATTTTTTTAAGCAAGTCCCGTGTTCCAAAATACAAATCTGTGAAAGGGAATCGCTGACGGTTCGAGGGAAGTGGATGCACATGATAAAAATATTTTAAAAATATTTTTATTGATTTCAGAG
>NW_006296166.1:0-282 GCF_000327345.1 Myotis davidii
CACCAGGGGGCAGATGCTCAATGCAGGACCTGCACCCTGATGGTCAATGCGCTCCCACTGGCCTCTCCTGCCTCCATGGCAGCGCTAAGGACCCCTCGGGGGGAGTCCGATTGCCAGTTTAGGGGAGCAGGCCTAAACCAGCAGTCACTCATCTCGCAAGGGGTCTCAGACTGCGAGTGACCCCCCCCCAAGTGCACAAATGTCGTGCACTGGGCCTCTAGTTTATAATAATTAAGAAGAATGTTTCGTAAAACCAAGATGGCAGCATAGGTAAACACCGGA
>NW_006296167.1:0-533 GCF_000327345.1 Myotis davidii
GGATAAGGATGAGGGATGGGGCTTAGGATGAGGAATGGGGGATAAGGATGAGGGATGGGTTAAGTATGAGGGATGAGAGATAAGGATGAGGATTGAGGGCTAAGGATAAGGGATGGGGATAAGGATGAGGGATGGGGCTTAGGATGAGGGATGGGGGATAAGGATGAGGGATGGGGATAAGGATGAGGGATGGGGATAAGGATGAGGGGTGGAGGATAAGGATGAGGGATGGGGATAAGGATGAGGGATGGGGATAAGGATGAGGGATGGGGCTAAGGATGAGGGATGGGGATAAGGATGAGGGATGGGGCTCAGGATGGGGGATGGGGATAAAGGATGAGGGATGAGGGATAAGGATGAGGGTTGAGGGCTAAGGATAAGGGATGGGGATAAGGATGAGGGATGGGGATAAGGATGAGGGATGAGGGCTAAGGATACGGGATGGGGATAAGGATGAGGGATGGGGCTTAGGATGAGGAATGGGGGATAAGGATGAGGGATGGGTTAAGTATGAGGGATGAGAGATAAGGATG
>NW_006296167.1:1697-2609 GCF_000327345.1 Myotis davidii
CCCTCACCCACTGTGGCCTCACCCCCTGTGTCCTCATCCACTGTGTCCTCACCCGCTGTGTCCTCACCCACTGTGTCATCATTTACTGTGTCCTCACTCACTGTGTCCTCGCCCACTGTGTCCTCACCCGCTGTGTCCTCACCCAATGTGGCCTCACCCACTGTGGCCTCACATATTGTGGCCTCACCCACTGTGCCCTCATCCACTGTGTCCTCACCCACTGTGGCCTCATCCACTGTGTCCTCATTCACTGTGTCCTCACCCACTGTGTCCTCACCCACTGTGTCCTCTCTCACTGTGGCCTCACCCACTGTGGCCTCACCCACTGTGTCCTCATCCACTGTGTCCTCACCCACTGTGTCCTCACCCACTGTGTCATCATTTACTGTGTCCTCACTCACTGTGTCCTCGCCCACTGTGTCCTCACCCGCTGTCTCTCCGATCCAGGGCATCTCTGCCGCAGAGCCCATGGACCATGGGCCTCCTTCCCACGCCTAATGGACTGGAACTCCTGCCAAACCCCCACACACAGGGACCTGGGGCCTTCGGAGCTAAGGAAATGCATCCAGAGAGCAAGGACCCTGCCCCCGATCCAGGCCAAAGACCACAGGGCTGTGCTGAGCCCCGCACAGGCCAGGAGGTTTCTGGTCCTGCCTGTGTCACCGTGGTACAGTAGCAGCTGGTACCACAGTGACACTCGCCCAGCCTGAAACCCTCGCCAGAATGTGGCCCAGCAGCACTGGGGCACTGAGGTTCAGCGCCGCCCTTCCAGCCAGGAGATGCCCCCACACTCACCCCCTCTCCCCAGGGACGGCCACAGCCTGAGGGGGCTCCTGGGCCAGGACATGGGGCTCCGCAGCCTGGCGGGGCCCCTACACTGCCCTGGGTCCTGACAGAATTTGTGCGGGCCTC
>NW_006296168.1:0-530 GCF_000327345.1 Myotis davidii
TGGGCTGAGTGGGGAGAGAAGTGAGAACTTGACCAGTGACCAACACGGTGGTGAGCTGATTTGTTTTGAAGGCAGTGAGCCTTAGCACTGCTCTGTGAGCAGGACGGGAATGACTCAGAGAGGACTGGACCAGGGGCCTGTTGGAGCCAGAGTGGCGATTGCCCTGGACCCTTCCCCCTTCTCTCCTGGCCGGGCTCTAATGCCATGACCTGAGCATGAGCCCCTTAAATGCTGAGGGAAAACCCATCACTGGTGAGGACCTGGGAAAATGGGCCCTGGACTCCAAAGTATTGGGGTGACTCCTGATTATTTTTCTTCTTTTTCTCTTGCCAGTTTTCCCTGAAAACCATCCTGTTATATGAAGCTTCCACACAGCTCATAGGTGGAGAGGAGTGTAAGGTTCTGAGAGAACCAGAGCTTCTAGCAGAAGGACTGGGAAAGTGGCTGAGATCCAGGGGGAGAGGAGCTGTGGGTGATCCTGTATTATTTTGATAATGATAAAAAATCTTCTAAAAGCCGAAACCGGTTTG
>NW_006296169.1:0-760 GCF_000327345.1 Myotis davidii
GGGGCCTCCAGGTCCAGGGCGGGCAGGAACCAGAAGGGAGGAGCTGCTGTGGGATCAGGAGCCAGGACCTAGCCGGAGCCCAAGGCTGCTCTCCTTGTGGAGTGAGAGCCCAGCAGGAAACCTCTTCAGGCTGCGAAGGGGCTGGACAGAAGGTTCTCTCCTGCCCTTGTCGCCATGGCCACCTCAGCTCAGGAGTCCTGCAGACAGAGGACAGTGCTGTTCCCAGGCCCAGCCAGCAGGGGCGCTGCCCTCCCAGGCCTCCTGCTGTGGCCCCCACGTGAGAAGAAAAGCTCTGAGGCCACAGGAGCCAAAGCTACTTTAGAGCTGCCTCTCACCAGGCAGGAGGAGACCCTGCAGTGTAAGGGGCTGCCAGAGCCACACCCAGGCTCCCTGCTATCTGTCCCCTGGCTCGCCCCCTGCACCTGCTGTTCTAGGGAAACTGAATGCGTCCCTGAGACAAGATTAGAGAGTGTTACCTGTGGGCTGAAGTCCAGTGTGTCATGGGAATAGAAGGAAGATGTTACTTAAAATATATGAAGGTAAGTGTGTCCCCAAACACAGGGTCCCCGCCCAGGCCACCTGAGCTTGAGCCCTTGCTGCTTTCCATGGTCCGCACAGTGACCAACTCCCATAACCTGAGTTCATTCATTAGAATGAACAACAGCTCACCTCCAAGGTGCGCTTACATGGTGTGTCCCTGGCCTGGACCAGGGGAGGGCACAGGGCCCTCAGAGAGTCCAGAGTGTCCTGGGAAGCGAAG
>NW_006296170.1:0-750 GCF_000327345.1 Myotis davidii
AATCAATAAAAATATATTTAAATAAATAAATATAAATAAATAAATAATAAAAAGGCTCCCTCGGCCGGCTGGTGTTCTCAGTGGTTTAGCATAGACCCATGAAGCAAGAGGTCACCAGTTTGATTCTGAGTTGTGGACTTGATCCCCAATGGGGGGCATGTAGTGGGCAGCCTATGGATGTTTCTCTCATCCATGTTTCCATCTCTCTATCCCTCTCCTTTCCTCTCTAAAATCAATAAAAAGAAGAAAAAGTAGCCCTAGCCGGTTTGGCTCAGTGGATAGAGCGTCGGCCTGCTGACCAAAGGGTCCTGAGTTCGATTCCAGTCAAGGGCAAGTACCTTGGTTGCAGGCTCCTCCCCGGCTCCCGCTGTGGTTGGGGCTCGAGCAGGAGGCGACCAATGGATGTGTTTCTCTCACTTCCATGTTTCTCTGTCTTTCCCTCTCTCTTCCGCTTTCCCTAAGAATCAATGGAAAAACACCCTCGGGCAGTGCCCTCTGCGTTGGGACCTGTCTCCTGCTTCCAGTGTTTGGAGGGAACAGACCCAGGGACACCCCTTCTTCCAGCCTCGGCCAGGCTCCGGGTCTTATCCAGTCCCCACCTTCAGAGCCACCTCGGGACCAGCCAACACCCCGCTGTCTGTCGCTTCCTGCCTTCACTCCTCGTGGCCCAACAACCACGGGCTCCAGATTCCTCAGCATTCCCCCCGCCGCCCCCCGCCCCCCAGGAGGAGGCTGCGGTCACCACCGCCA
>NW_006296171.1:0-246 GCF_000327345.1 Myotis davidii
GTTTTGAAACCTATAGAGTTTGGGTGACACTTCTCCCAAGTGAGGAAAAAAAAAAATATATATAGTATTTTTAAAATAGAAGAACTGTGGCCCTGGCTAGGTGGCTCAGTTGGTTGGAGCATCATCCCATACACCAAAAGTTTGTGGGTTTGATCCCCAGTCAGGGCTCTTATGGGAGGCAACTGACCAATATTTCTCTCTCTCTTTTTCTTTCATATATATGTATATGTGTGTGTGTGTGTGTGT
>NW_006296172.1:0-423 GCF_000327345.1 Myotis davidii
AATCTATGGGACACAATAAAAGCAGTCCTGAGATGGAAGTTTATAGCTATACAGGCCTACCCGCCCCCCAAAAAATGACAGTAAATGATCTAACTCTACAATTCAAAGAATTAGAAAGAGAGCAACAAGAAAAGCCAAGGGTGAGCAGAAGGAAGGAGATAATAAAGATCAGAGCAGAAATAAATGACATAGAGACCAAAAAAAACAATACAGAAAAGCAATGAAACCAAGAGCTGGTTCTTTGAAAGGATAAATAAGATTGATGAGCCTCTGGCCAGGCTTACCAAGAAGTAAAGAGAGAGGACCCAAAGAAACAAAAGCAGAAATGAAAGAGGCGAAATAACAAAAGACCCCACAGAAATACAAATGATTGCTAAAAATACTATGGATAATTCTACTCCAACAAACTAGACAACCTGGAGG
>NW_006296173.1:0-278 GCF_000327345.1 Myotis davidii
TAGCCGCACTAACCAACCTGCATACTTTCCCTGGCCGTTTGCTGGGAGCTGGCTGCTATATCAATAAACTAGGTTGTAGCCCTAGCTGGTTTGGTGCTGGGCATAGAGCATTGGTCTGCGGACTGAAGGGTCCCAGATTTGATTCCAGTCAAGGGCACATGCCCATGTTGTGGGCTCAATCCCCAGTAGTGGATGTGCAGGAGGCAGCCAATCAATGATTCTCATTCACCACTGATGTTTCTATGTCTCTTTCCATCTCCCTTCCTCTCTGAAATCAA
>NW_006296174.1:0-477 GCF_000327345.1 Myotis davidii
GCCAGGCCAAGGGACCCCACCTGCCAGAGGAACTCCATTCACTCTGCAGATGCTTTTCTAGCCGTGTTGCCACCCCAGGTGCTGCCGGCCAGGGAGGGACCTCGGGAGGTTAGCTCCAGGGTGAGTCCAGTCCATCTCACCCAGTCTCACCCCGCCAGCCCCCTTCTAATTAATTTCCTTATTAAAATACTTCTTCTAATTAATTTCCTTTCAATGTGCACAGATCCATGCACAAGGTCACTAGTTTTAATCATAAATGGATGTTGTATCTTATCAAATGCTTTTTCTGTCTCTTGATAAGATCTTATGATTTGTAACCTTTCTTTTGTTAATGTGGTGTATTACATTGATTGATTTGCATATTTTGAACTATCTTTGTACCCCTGGAATAAAGCCCACTTGATCATGATGTATTATTATTATTTTTTTTTTATGTATTGTTGCATTTGATTTGCTAGTGTTTTGTTTAGGATTTTT
>NW_006296175.1:0-664 GCF_000327345.1 Myotis davidii
ACATAGATTAGGAGATGGGAACAGCAAGCATTCTGATACAACAATTTCAATCAATTCGTTGAATTCTTTCTGAAATACAGCCAAAATCATAGAGTAATCTTTCATCACAAATTATTTTTAATGATTTACCTGCTGACAAATCTATTCAGTTCTCCTCTAATTTGCTGAAAGTAAAGAACTGGAAGTCACCTGAGACCGGCCAGGAAGCCAGGACAAGTGGAAAGGGGGAACTGAGACAGAGAGCTGAGCAAACCGACTGAGAAACTGACAGCAACACAGGTGGCGCCTCCCTAGAAATGCCATCCAGGCCTCAGCCATATTTCAGCTCCAGATCCTGGGAGACACCAGGACCAGCTCTGATGACTGAGGGCCCCCTGCCCTGACACTGACCAATCAGTGGAGACCTCGGCCCCGGAGGCCCACACCTAGAAAACTGATGAATGTTCTGCTGACCCCTCCCCTGAGACCTCCCCTAAGATTCCCACCTGCAGGAAAGAAAGAAAAGCCTCAAGACAAAGGACCAGAGGGTGCTCTCCCACTGGGGAGCACCCCCACATCCCTGCCATTCCCTCTCCCCTCCTGTTCCCCCACTTCTTTCCCCACGGGCATGCATCTCCTAAACTCTAAAGGCTCAATTCCTGGTCAGGGCATATACCTAGGTTGT
>NW_006296176.1:0-435 GCF_000327345.1 Myotis davidii
AACGACCAATCACGACCAAAGGCTGACCAACCCAGAAAGCCTTCAGGCAGCGCTGGGTTGCTATGGTGACCCAGCACTGACTGCCCAGGGGGCTGAGACCCAGATAGAGAGGCAGGGCTGATCTGTAGCCTCAGTGGCAGCTGTTGGTCAGTACTTGCCTCTCTCTTTCTCTCCCTCTTTCTTTCTGAGCTTCGCCAGCAGCCAGGCCTTTCTTTCTCTCCTGGCCTCAGCAAGGGCTGCTGTTCAGCCCTGCCTCTCTAATCAATCAAGCCCAGAGATAGGCCCGGAGATGCTGACTGGCATAGGAACCAACCAATCAGAATCAAATGTGGCTTCTGTGAAGAACCAATGGCTGCCTTGGAGATGGAGCTTCTGATACTGACTGGCATTGAAAACGACCATTCAGAATCAAATCTGGGTGCTGTGGGGAGCCAA
>NW_006296177.1:0-798 GCF_000327345.1 Myotis davidii
CTTCATCCCCTGGCACAGGAAGGGCAGGCAGGGACCACCTGGCTGGGCCATGGGCAGAGAGAGCTTCTCCTCTCTCAGGCCAACCCAGGTCGGGGGACAGTCAGCAGGCGGCGAGGAGCTGCTGCTGGGCCCTGGCACTGCCTCCCCTGGACCTGCCACCTGCTGTCACTGGGCAGCAGCCATCCCTGGCTGCACGGATCTCAGCCACAAAGCACAGCCAGGGCAGCGGCTTGAGCAAGGAGAGCTGCCAAGAGGGTGCAGTTTTGCTGGAAGAAGCCCCAGAGCGCTGGGCCCAGGCAGGCGAGCCCAGGGAGGCAGAGTCCCAGAGCTGCTGCTGGACCCTCGAGGCACAGGGCAGCCCCTGAATCCGCTGGACCCTGTGAGGCAGCATGGAGCAAGCCACCATCTGACTACAGCATGCCATCTGCCTGGCACTTGGCCTGTGGCCACCCTCACTGCCACCAGCTGAGGCCGTGCACACTCCCCCCTGCAGGGTGCTCTCCGGAAGCTGCACTGAGACAGACTTTCATGGGTACAAGTCACGGAGAGGCACCTGGGAGGCAGGTGGACGGAGCAGAGATGGGCAGAGGGCGAGGCTGGAGCACAATGCAGGCTGATGACACCTTGACCAGCCCACAGGGAGACCCAGGCCATGGCCCCCACTGGGACACAGGGCCAGCCCTGCCTCTCCCTGCGCTAGCCAAGAGGGACCTGCCGGGGCGAGGCAGCCAGAGGAACTGCCAGGCCTCCCATCAGTTCCTGCCCTGAAGGGGGCCCTGGCCCGCCTCTGTGTCCGGC
>NW_006296177.1:1990-2550 GCF_000327345.1 Myotis davidii
GGGCGACAGGCCCCTCCATCTCCACCCAGGCATCTGGCTCTGCCCACCTTGCCTTAGTGCTGATCCCAAGAAGCTGTGCTAGGGTAGTGATTCCAGGCAAGATGGAGGGGTGAGGGTAGTGGGCATCAGCCCTGAGCCCATCCTCTGGAGAAAGAGCTATGCGGGTCCACCCTGTGCCCATGCTTGCAGACACAGCCCCGGGCCCAGGCGTGCCTCACTCCAGCCTTCCCTCCAACACCAAGTTCTAGGTCCTATTCCCTCCCTTGGGAGCGCTGGACTCTGAGGCACTCAGACCCTCATTATTAATCCAGGAATCACTAAAGGTCTGACTACACCCTCACCCAGGGAGGAAAGCCCTGCAAAGACTCACAGTCCCCCAGAGCCCAATGGCAAGGCAGGCACCCCACACCCTCCTGGTGGGCACAAGGGGACCTGGATGTGTGTTGACCACCAGGCACCTGCCCACCCACAGGGCCCCGTGGACAGGCAGTCACTTCGGCAGAACGTGTGCCTGGAACCCGAGGGCCAGGGCACAGGGCCAGGCTGGGTGTGTCACCCCC
>NW_006296178.1:0-369 GCF_000327345.1 Myotis davidii
CACGTTTGCGGAATATGAGGCGCCCTGAAAAAACAAGAAAAGAATCTCAGGGGACAAGGTGGCCAGGAGCCCCGTTTGCCCAAACCCTTCGCATTGCCCTGCGCCTCACACCACGGGTTGCCGGGCTAGCAGACGCCGAGTCCCTCACGCCCGCAGTCAGAACGTGTGAAGCAAAATGGTCCATCTGTCTTCATTTCCATCCTTAAAAACTGCATTCACAGTGCAGAGCCCTCGTCGCCCACCAAATGGCTCCATGGTGATGTGACTGGAAAAAACCATCGCGTCTCATTTAATTAGCAACGGAATTAAAATCCGGGGACGCCCGAGCACGAAGCCAAAGTGTTTCTCGAGTGAAGGGCTTAAGTTTCA
>NW_006296179.1:0-247 GCF_000327345.1 Myotis davidii
ACACCTCCCATCATGTGGGCAACATGATTACCTAGCAGGGTATCGGCCATGCCAGGACGGGTAGGTACTGGTGGAAGACAGGTAGCAGGTGGGAGTCTCAGGTGACTGTTGGAGAACTTGGTGGCATGCTATGAGTGAGGGCTTCAGCTCAGCTCATTCCTCCTGTAAAGATCACACATGACTCAGGGACTGTGCCCATGAAATGGTCATGCCAAGGAGGAGAGTGAGTCACAGTGCTTTCTACTTC
>NW_006296179.1:1678-2284 GCF_000327345.1 Myotis davidii
ACAAAATGTTAATCTATTTTATGTTTGTCTTTCATTATTCTTTAATCCTGAAAGTGCCTCTTAGCTTGCTCGAACGGGTTCAAGTCTCCCCCTCTGTGCATGAGGTGGAGAGGAGACCACAGCCCCAGCATGCCCACCTTATTTTGGTGCCCATTGTGGGGGCCTAGTTGGAGGTTAGGCATTTTTTTAAGGGATCTCTCCAGTAAATCGTGGCCAGCACAGAAAAGGAAAAGGGTAAGTGGGAGCGGATTGTTTGCAAATAAATAACTGGGTGAATAAAACTGGGAAAAAAAAGACTCAAAAGGAGTCCCCACTCTATTTGAGCTTTTAAAAAAAGCTCCAATGTGTCCTCTCGAGTTCTGTGTACTGTCTGTGTATTATTGCTTTGTTGTTGTTTTTTTTTTTTTTTTTGGCTTAATTTGGTTTTTAAAAAGATGCCTGATTAAACTAGAAAAGGGAGTCCAGCTAAACTGAGGAGGGAGCGAGTGCAACGGAGCGCTGCTTTCCGTCTTCCCCAAGCACTAGCTTAGAGTCATGCCTAGAGTCCTCCGTGTGCGTAGATGGTGGCATCCCCCCCCTCTGCCAACGTGGCTGTGGCCAGGACAA
>NW_006296180.1:0-260 GCF_000327345.1 Myotis davidii
TGTGGGCCGAGAGGAGTCCTGGAGGCACAGAGGTCCCAATCCCGGCCTGTTGGCGCTCAACCAACCTCAGACACACAATGCACAGGAAGGACGCTGCCTCCTTGGCCTCCTCCTACTCACGACCAGTGGGCTGAGGCCTGTGAGTCCTTGAACTGAAGAGGTCAAAATGCCCGCCAGGAGGAGGAAGGTGGAAGTCCAGCCCTCACTGGATGCACTAACACCTAAAACCCCGGTAGCTCCGCCCACGTGGGCCCATTCCT
>NW_006296181.1:0-290 GCF_000327345.1 Myotis davidii
TCACTCTGCTAGGATCACCTCTTCTTCATCTTTGCATTCCCCACCCATAGCACAAAGTTTTTCACCAAATTACCTCTGTCTGAGTGAAAATGGAAAGGAATTAGAGCGCATCTTTTATTCTTAAAAAACTGTTCTATTTGGACCATCTGAGCAGCTCCCACCAGGAAATTGAGGAATGGGAGGAGATCTTCAGGTGGACTTGGGCTCCAGCAGGGACCCACGGCATGTGAAATAACTGGAGATGCATGGCCACCTCTTTCTTCAAGCTCTTGTTTCCTGAGAAACAAGGA
>NW_006296182.1:0-308 GCF_000327345.1 Myotis davidii
GAAATCATGGTAAGGGTGGTGAATGGCTCTCTCGGATCAATAGGAAGCCTGGAGAAAATGAACTTGTCAGGACCCTTCTCCTGGTCACACCTCACACACAGCTGGGTTCGCACTGTGGCTGGTCTCCTCAACCTCCAATGCACATTCCAACTCTGCCATCACTGATGAGCAACCTCCAAAGTCCTGCTGTTAAGGAATCTGTAGTTTTACCAGGAAGATATAACTTTAACTAGAGTGTGTACTATTAGAGGGAATCTTCAGATGATTAGAGGGAATCTTCAGATGAAATACGCTGGGTAATAAAATCT
>NW_006296183.1:0-220 GCF_000327345.1 Myotis davidii
ATTGTTTAAAGTATTACAGATAGTAGTGCATATATCTCCTTTTTTTCCTCCATTGACCTTCCCTTGGCCTCCTCTAACCCCCGGCACATGCCCTTACCTCCCCACTGCAGTGTCTTGTGTCCATTGGTTATGCTTATATGCATGCATACAAGTCCTTCGGTTGATCTCTTACCTTCCCCCTGCAGCCCTCCCCAGCCTTCCCACTGTAATTTGGCAGTCT
>NW_006296184.1:0-708 GCF_000327345.1 Myotis davidii
AGAGAAGTTGAGCTATCTAAGGGGTTCTTGTGGGTGGCTTATATAGGGGTCTTGGTGTGGATGTAGGACTTGGGAATGAGGATGAGATCAGTTATCCATGATCGATAGTCACTTGGTAGTAGTTGATCCCAGGGAACCATAAGAAGGTTTCCATGGTCAGTGGGCCACTTGGAGGGCCTGTAAAATAATGTTTGCACAAATATTCTAGTTACTGATGCAGATTGTGGGTCCAAGGACCTGAAGGTCTGAGACCCACTGTGGGTTCTCAACTTCATACAGGAAAGAATTCAAACACAAGCCAGCACAGAGTTTAAAATGAAAGTGAGTTTACTAGTGAAGCCATGAGACAGAATGAGTACTCCACAAATAGAACAGCCCTCTTTACAAGAATTGCTTCCTGTATTAGGCTCATTTAATCAGGGGTTCTATATTCAATACGAGAGGAAATATTCAGGATCTTCTGGGGGAAGAGGTGAAGCTCTGTCAGACATTTTGTGTTCTTTTATGGGCTTTCCATTACTGATCAGGGCAGCTCAGGTTGTGTTGTTTAGCATGCTAATGTATTAAAATGATTGCCTTTTGAGGGTAGGGATTACCTTTCTCAATCCTCGACGTTCCCTAAAATTAACTTAATAAAATTTACTTAAAGATTTCAGTCTTAGTTAAACTTAGTTTTATGTTGAATAAAACTTGATATCATACTTAATA
>NW_006296185.1:0-241 GCF_000327345.1 Myotis davidii
CACTGCTGGCCTGCTCCCCTCCAACTGCCCACCCCTGTGGCCTGTTCACCCCCAACTGGCCCTCCCTGTGGCCTGCTCTCCACCAACTGCCCTCCCCGCTGGCCTGATCACCCCGAACTGCCCTCCCCTCCTGGCCTGATCGCCCTGAACAGCCTCTGCCTTGGCCCCGCCACCAGGGCTTTGTCCAGAAAGACATCTGTAAGGTCTCCCGGAAGGTCTCCTGGAAGGTCTCCAAGTCTAA
>NW_006296186.1:0-212 GCF_000327345.1 Myotis davidii
GAACCATCTTTCCCTTAGGAAGTGAGTGGGGGGTACTTTTACCAAATAATATATCAGTGGTGGAGCCAGGCACAGTTCACCAAGGGTCTGGGCTTCAACCCTAGCTCAATCCACCAATCTTCTATTGACGCATCACTGGGGCTGGCCTCCAAGCCTCTCTGAGTGTTCTCCTTGTTCCGGAGGTCTGAGGCATCTCACTGTGCCAGGAAGCA
>NW_006296187.1:0-450 GCF_000327345.1 Myotis davidii
AGCACCGTGTAATAGACTCCCCACATAATAGTTTATATGGTCTAAAAAATGAGAATAGTAGACATTTCATTCTCTATACCTAATGTAAATGACTTGCAACCTACTGAGAAATGTTTGAGGCATTTCCCCAAATTCCCTTATTAAATGTCCTCATATACATATGTACATGTATCTTTTTAAAAAATATATATTTTATTGATATTTTATAGAGATGAAGGGAGAGAAATAGACAGTTGGAAACATTGATCGGCTGCTTCCTGCACAACCCATACTGGGAATGTACCTGCAACCAAGGTACATGTCCTTGACCTGAACTAAACCTGGGATCCTTTAGTCCCCAGGACAACACTCTATCCACTGAGCCAAACTGATTAGGGCAATGTATCTTAATAGGATATGCACTATTCCCTTTCTTTTCCTTGGTCTCCTCAGGAAACAGTGCCTGAAGTG
>NW_006296188.1:0-856 GCF_000327345.1 Myotis davidii
AAACCACTATGCCCACTTAATATTCGACAAAGGGGGCGATAGCATACAATGGAGTCAAGACAATCTCTTCAATAAATGGTGTTGGGGAAATTGGACAGATACATGCAAAAAGATGAAAGTAGACCACCAATTCACACCATACACAAAAACAAACTCAAAATGGATAAAAGACTTAAACATAAGACGGGAAACCATAAAAATACTAGAGGAATACAAAGGCAACGAAATCTCGGACATATGCTGAAACAATTTCTTCATGGCGACCAGCAGGAAGGTAGGGAGGGAGAGAGTGTGAGAGCGCAAGGAAGTGATAGAGGAGTGTGTACACGTGTGTGGTGTGTGTGTATGAGCTAGGGACAGTTAGATTCTGCAGGTCTTCTAAGGGGCTGCTAAACTGGGCAGTCTTAGGTGGCGGAGTCCTGCTCCCTGTGCGGACACTCCTGGAAGGCCAGCACAGGCGTAGCGACCACTCCATCTTGGGAAATAGAGCTGCTTGAGACTAGGATCCTGGCCTCAGCACCACCCAGTCTGATCTCAGAGGCATACCAGGACCCTGCAGCCACTGGGGACAGAGACCTGCGACCACAGCTACAGACCTGAGGACACCAAAAGTTCAGAAATCCCTGCGGCAGATCCTTGAGTAACCGAGCCCATCCCCCCTTCCCGCAGGCTTGCGGGGCAGCGCCAGAGTAACTAACTGATAGACCCACCCCTTGCCTCGGCCTCAGTACTGATAGACCCACCCCTTGCCGGGCCGCAGCGCTCCAGGAACCTTAGCCTGGAAGTGCGCGAGCACCTTGGAGCTGATCCCGTTTAGGGCCGTGTTCAGGAGTCCTGGGCTGGGAGCAATCGCGCA
>NW_006296189.1:0-381 GCF_000327345.1 Myotis davidii
TCTGGGGCCTGGCTGAGCTGCTTCCCAGGCACCTGATCGCGTTCCCCGGCCCATGGGTCTCCTTCTGGAGCCTGGCTCTGTCGCCCTGGGACCGCGTCCCCAGGGAGGGGTGCAGCCTGGCCTCTGGCCCCGCCTCTGGGTGTTCTCCAATCACTGGTGATCTGTGATCTGAGAAGCCTGCGGGGCAGGGAAGAGGCAGACATCCCCTCTTCCCTGCCCCACCTGGCTTCTCCAATTACTGGCCCAGGGAAGGCAAAGGTTGCCCGGCTTCTCCAATCACAATGGTGGCCCAGTTCTCTGGCTCTTGGCTGCCACCTGGGTTTTGACACTGGCAGGTGGCTTCTTCCATCCTTCCCTTTCGCCTCCTATCATTGTGCCTAC
>NW_006296190.1:0-742 GCF_000327345.1 Myotis davidii
CTTCAAATTGACTTGTGATCAGAAGGGGGACCAAGGATGAAAAATGGATTCTATGCAAAGTACCCTCACAGGGTGATGTGATCATAAATTCCTACCTGGCAGGTGAGGGCAGGGGTCACCTCCCAGGCATATACTTTTTAGTAAAAGGTTTGTTTTCCTTAAGCAAGCCCTGTCCATTGTTTCTATGCATCTAAGTGAACACACCTTTGAAATAATCACTCTCCAGAGCACAATCTGGCCTGGCCAATGTGGTTCAGTGGTTGAGTGTTGGCCCATGAATGAAAAAGTCACCAGTTCAATTCCTAAGCAGGGCAAATGCTCGGGTTATGGGCTTAGCAGAAGGCATGTAGGGGGCAGCCACTGGATGCTTCTCTCTCATTAATGTTTCTATCTCTCTCTTCCATTCCCTTCCTCTCTGTAAAGAAAATATAAATATTTCTGGGTGTTATTTTTTAAAGAAGAGACCACATCCTTGTTGACTGTCCTGTAATCCAATCCCCATCTGCTTTCTCCCAACTTCATGTAACCTTCCTTACATCCCCTCCTTCATTTCAAATGCAGAGAAGATGCTGAGTGACTGTTATTCTCCAGAGCATTTTAGATCTCATGCAGTTTGGCTCAAATAAACTTTCCCAAACATCCTTTTAAAAAAATTACAGCCTTAAAAAGGAAGCGCTCTGGCCCATATTCCAACCTGCATGACCCTTGGGGACACTGTGCTAAGTGAAATAAAGCCGTCTCA
>NW_006296191.1:0-302 GCF_000327345.1 Myotis davidii
TCTATAGCCTCACCATGCAAGAGCAAGTGTGGGAGTATTGGTAGACCGGACTTATGGTTTATCCAGCAATACAATCCTTACAAAAATAAATCTAACCAGTCAGTGCAGCATATCTGTAATCACACTCAAGTTTTTTGATAATGATAACTGTCCAGCATGATTCTTTTGTTTGGGTTTTACTTCTTTGATTTTTTCTTTCTCTTCCTTTGAAATTAATGACAACTATTCTGAGGCCGTGTGATTTGAACCCTGCTCATCAGTCCTCCCCGCTATTTACTTCCTCCCTGCCCAGCGTTCAGTCC
>NW_006296192.1:0-522 GCF_000327345.1 Myotis davidii
ATGCTCAACCACTGAGTCACACTGGCTGGGCTCCTGTGTTCTCTTTCTTCAAAACATAGCTTGTATATGTCCAGTTCTTGCTGTCATATATACAAATCCTGTGTTCTCTTATTTAAAATATGTTTTTATTGATTTTTAGAGAGAGAGAAAGGGAGAGGGATAGAGAACTAGAAACATCAATTTATTCTCTACTCTTTAGCCCCTTAACCTCTGTACTATTTTGCCAATACATTATCCACTTTCCTACTCTGAGGTCTTATGATAGCTGTTCCCTATACTTGACTGTCCCCGTCTTTCCATAGGTGGCTCTTTCTCGCCCTAGAAGTCTCACTTCTTAGTCCTTCCTTCCTCTGGGAGTGCTGCCCTACACCTTGACATAAACTAGCCCATCTCTTCTCACAAATCCTTTCCAGTCACTGCACTCTGATTATTTCCTCTGTGACACTTTCACAGTTCTGAGTCATCTTTATTTATTTTCTTTTTTTAAATTTTAAAAGCTTTATTGTTGAAAGTATTACATAT
>NW_006296193.1:0-208 GCF_000327345.1 Myotis davidii
ATTCTCCAAAGTAAGGAGGAAGATGAGGAGGAGGAAGAGAAAAGAATGGAGAAGGAAGAAGCAGTGGCATTTCTTATGTCCAGAACCCAAAGGGAGTCAAGAGTTAGGGGGAGCCCTAACTGGTTTGGCTCAGTGGATAGAGCATCCGCCTGCAGACTGAAGGGCCCCAGATTCTATTCCAGTTAAGGGCATGTACCTCGGTTGCAGG
>NW_006296194.1:0-344 GCF_000327345.1 Myotis davidii
GATATGCTAAGGCCACTCAACTATTGCTATGACATGCACTGACCTCTAGGGGGCAGAGAGTTGATTGGTCAACCAGTTGCTATGATGTGCAGTGACCACCTGGGGAAAGATGCTCTGACCAGTAGGTTAGCTTGCTGCTGGAGTCTGGCCAATTGGGACTGAGCGAGATAGGCCGGACACCTCCTGGAGCCCTCCCGCAGTCCCTCCTGGCTGGCCAACCTCCTGCATCCCTCGCAGCCTCAATCATGCACCAGTGGGGCCTTTTGATCTGGCCTGCACCTTCTTGCAATTTGGGCTAAGGGCCGCCCCTCCCCCCGCCCAGTGCACGAATTTTGTGCACTGGG
>NW_006296195.1:0-418 GCF_000327345.1 Myotis davidii
TATTTTTTTTTTCTTAAATGGTTCCCAAATGAGACGAAACTGTTCAAACATACATGGGAATTGGTTCATTTGCATTGGTTCATTCCCATGTGCGCATTGTGGCTCTGGGGTTGAGTGTCGACCTAGGAACCAGGAGGTCAGGGTTCGATTCCCAGTCAAGGGCACAGGCCCGGGTTGCGGGCTCCATCCCCAGTAGGGGGCGTGCAGGAGGCGGCCAGTCCATGATTCTCTCTCATCATCGACTAGAGGCCCGGTGCACCAAATTCGTGCACTCAGCGGGGAGGTCCCTTCAGCCTGGATTGCGAGAGGGTGCAGGCCAGACCGAGGGACCCCACGGGTGCATGATGGGGGCCGGGGAGGGACCACTGACCACTATGGACTAGATGTGCATTTTTAAAATTTATTTAAAATATATTTT
>NW_006296196.1:0-523 GCF_000327345.1 Myotis davidii
ATATGCAAATTAACCACCAACAAAGATGGTGGTAAATTTGCATACATAGGCACCCAGTGGCTATCTGCTATCAGAGCCTGCAATCTGAGGTCAGAGGTCCCCTGCCCAGACCGGATGCCTTGGCCAGAGGCTTAGGCCTGGGCAGGGGCAGTGCCAGGGATCGCAGGCAGCAGGGGCAGAGCCTTAATGGTTGGAGCTGGGGGTCCCCTGCCCAATCTTAACGCCTTGGCCAGAGGCATTGGGCCTGGGCAGAGGTGGAGCCAGTGATCGCGGGGAGCAGGGGCAGAGTTGGTGATTGTGGGGAGCAGGGGTGGAACTGGCAATTGTGGGGAGCTGGGGGTCCCCTGCCCAGGCCTAAGGCCTTGGCCAGTGACGTTAGACCTGTGCAGGGGTGGAGTCAGCGATTGTGGGGAGCAGGGGCAGAGCCAGGGATCATGGGGAGCAGGGGCTGAGCCAAAGATTGAGGGAGCTGGAGGTCCCTTCCCAGGGCTAAGATAGTATCCATCAGTGTTCCCTGGGCTTG
>NW_006296197.1:0-1593 GCF_000327345.1 Myotis davidii
TTCCTAAATGAAGCAGGTGACAAAGCAGGCCCAGGAGTGGGTTCTTGGCTTTGAACAGGGTAGAGGTAGTGGGATAGTCCAAAAGACAAAGAAAGTCCCTGACAATGTGGAACTCAAAGAAAGAGTTCTGCAGGCAAGGTCAAAACTCAGAGATCTGGCAGAGAGGCCTGCTCAACACTGCAGGGAGGGCCACACGAGGCTGAGATGTCAGAGGTGGCTGTAAACAAGGGACAGCCCAGGGCCTGAGGGTTTGCTTGGGGGGAACCTCCTTTGTGCAATACTCCTGTGCCTGGAGAGTCAGTGAGGGCAATCCAGAAAGGCCCTTAGTACCCCCATAGTCACAGTATGACCTTGGGATTAGAGAAACCGAAGGGACTCCTTGGGGTCAACCCAGGAGTCACAGTGGGCCAAGAGCTTCTCCCTCCTGAGCATCAGTGCAGAGCGCCTGGGGGGCGGGGGGAGGGGTGGGGAGGAAAAGTAGTTCTCACCTACCATGGGTCAGGCCCTTGCACATCATTATCCCACCAATTCCTGCCTTTAGTCTTGTAAGGTGGACATTGTGTTCTCCATTTCATGATGGAAAAATCAGGCTTTAATTATAAAGTAAAGGAAGGGGCTTGCCGAGGACTCATCAATAATACAGCACAGAGGTGGGATTTGAACTCAACTCTCTGACCAAGATTCCAGGGAACCCTCATTTGAGGGGGGGCGGGTCTTGTCCTTTGGTCCTCCAGGATCCCCACTCTAAGGGACCTCATACTCTCCAACCTCAGGAAGTAGACCTGGATCCTGGACAGGCTAGACACCAGCACTGCAGGGGCAATGGGGGAACTAAGGGTCTAGTAGGGACAGCCTCCTGCCACTCCTCCATCTCCAGACTCCTCTCTCCTCCCAGGCTCCCTTGCTCTCCCTCCAGAGCTCTCAAATTCAGCACCCTTGAGGAAAACCTGTCCCAGGGAAGAGAGCACTGGAGGGGCATTCTGCTTTGTTCATACCACTGACTCCGGGGCACGTGGCCTGGCTGCCCTTCTGCCATATTCCTTTAGAAGGAGGGTTGTAGGCAGCCTTGGGTAGACTTAAATTCAACCCAACACCCCACAAACAGGCCGCTTAGACATCAGCATGGAGCATACAGAGGCCTCTCCCTTGTTGCTTTAGTTATCTTGGCTCAAGAACGATGCAGCCCAGATCTGAGGGGAAGATGGAGAGGCCATTTCCAATATTTCCTCCTGAGCTCATCATGCCCCTGAGATAACCCTTAGTACCTGGGAGGAGAGGGACAGAAGTCAGTGGTCTGTAAACAATAGCTTTAAGACTGATTGGGGACTGGTAAGGGAGAAGGAGGTCCCAGAGCCCACAGCGCTGTAGTGAGCTGGCAGGGAGAGCCAAGGACTTGGACCTCAGACCCTCAGCTGAGCTCACCCCAGGCCCAGTCTCAGCCAGCTATGGGTAAATGGCCTCCCTCCCAGGACTAGGATTGCACAGCCGAGCAGAATTGCCAGCCCTGAGAACCAGTTTGAAGGGTCCTCTGTCCAGGCCAGTAGGATGGGGGGCTTGCTGGCCTGGGGCTCCATAAAACTCCAAGCTTGCATT
>NW_006296198.1:0-527 GCF_000327345.1 Myotis davidii
ATATGTAATACTCTTTGTAATACTTTATGCAATTAAAAAAAATAATATAAAATAAAATGGCAAATTGTATGGAAAAAAATAAAAACAATAAAATCTTTTCTTCTTTTTTAAAAAAAGAAATGTGAGATTAATGAGGAAAAGAAAAGAAAATATATAATTTAGGTGACTGAGGATACCTGACTCCTGATGACCTGTCCTTTTAGCCTAATTTCCTTTTATCCTACTTTGCCCCACCATACCTTTTGCCCTTGGCAGGAGCTTTTGTTAGTAGAGATGATGATGGGCCTGGGTCTCCTGTAGCTGGTCTTCATGCTGGGTCTGGATCTGACCCCACTGACTCTGGCACAAATGACAACAGGTACAGACTCTTCCTGGCCCAGCACTATGATGCCAATCCAAGTGGCCACAATGGCAGATACTGTGAAACCATGATGAGGAGATGAGGTCTAACTTCACTCTGCAAAGACATCAATAACAACATCAAAGTGGTCTGCGAAGATGAGAATGGAATGCCTTAGAGAAAAAAT
>NW_006296199.1:0-433 GCF_000327345.1 Myotis davidii
GGCACTATTCATATCCCATGTTTACCAAGAAGATAACCAGCGCCCTGAGTGTGTGTGACTTGCTCAGGGCCTCAGCTGCACGGGGTGTGAATCCAGACAGTCTGGAGCCAGCAACCTCATTTTAAAAAAATATATTTTCATTGATTTTAGAGAGGACGGGAGAAGGAGAGAGAGATAGTAACATTAATAATGGGAGAGAATCATTGATTGGCTGCCACCTGCACGACTCTCACAGAGGATCAAGCCTGCAACCCAGGCATGTGCCCTTGACTAGAATTCAACCTCGGACCCTTCTGTCTGCAGGCCGAAGCTCTATGCACTAAGCCAAACCAGCCATGGCTCCAGCGTCCTCTTAATGACTTTGCTACACTGACAAATCAGGATATTTCAGATGTCCACAACTGCCTATAGGAAAATAAGCCTGGGTGTTGTA
>NW_006296200.1:0-573 GCF_000327345.1 Myotis davidii
TGGAGGGCGGTGTTGCAGGCCTTGCATCATAACTGGACCCTACTATGGCACAGAGTGCGAGAAGGCCTGAGGCTAGTCAGCAACCCCAGACCACCTGCCATGGCGATCGAGGGCAGAAGGGCCGGTGCACAGGCCAGGCAGAAGCCCCGGACCCCCACCATGGACATTGAAGGTCGAGAGGGCCAGAGGGCAGGCCATGCATCAACCACAGACCCCCACCATGGCAATCCATGGGCTGGAGAGCCGGGCCACAGACCATGCATTAATCCCGGACCCACACTATGGCAATCAAATGGCAAGAGGGCCAGGGCTCAGGTCAGGCAGCAACTGCGGACCCCCACCATGGCAATCGAAGGGCAGTATGGCCTGTGTCCCTCAATCACCATGGTGATGGGTGGGCGGGTGTGCAGTGTTACAGGCCTGGCAGCATCTACAGATCCCGGGTGCCGGGGATGCTGGCTGGCCTGCTTCTGGTGATCTCCATGGTGATTGGAGGGCAGGAGGGCCAGAGAACAGGCCAGGCAACAATCCCAGATGCCCGCCATGTCGATGGAAGGGTGGGAGAGCCAGAGG
>NW_006296201.1:0-354 GCF_000327345.1 Myotis davidii
TGGACACAAGACACTAGGGGGTAGGGGCCGGGGAAATGTCAACTGTGGTGGGGGGCGGGGAGGAGACATATGTAATACTCTTTGTAATACTTCAAGCAATAAAAATTATTTTTTTTTAAAAAAAAGGAGATCCAAATTGGAAAAGAAGAAGTAAAACTGTCCTTATTTGCAGATGACATGATAGTGTTCATAGAAAACATTAAAGACTCCATCAAAAAAATATTAGAACTTAATAAATGATTTTGGCAGTGTAGCAGGATACAAAATCAACGCAAAGAAATCTATGGCATTTCTATACACCAATAGTGAACTCACAAAAACAGAGACTAAAAAGGCAATCCCATTTACCATCAC
>NW_006296202.1:0-315 GCF_000327345.1 Myotis davidii
TCCTCACCTTGCATATCTCTAATCTAATATTTTGCCTTTCTCTGTCGAATCAACTCTCAGACTCTTCTGTCTTCCACTTTTAAGTGTCTATGTGATGGCATTGATCTTATCCAGGTAATCCAGGAAAATATCTCCATATGAAAGTCTGCAACCTTAATTTCATCGGCTAAGTCTATTTTGCCATTTAATAAGTCACACTGAGAGATTTGAGGGAGTAGGTTTGGACAACTTTGGGGGATCATTATCCTAGTTTTTCAGTATCTAGTATGTTACCATTGTTTTGGAAAAAATACTGCAATCAATTTGGTTATGTAA
>NW_006296203.1:0-463 GCF_000327345.1 Myotis davidii
AAAGAAAAAATATAAGAAAGATTTATAAGAATATATACAATAGTTTCAAAGAAAAGATAAATTAAAAATAGGCAAGAAAAAAGAGAAGAAAGAAAAGGATGAAAAAACAAACAAAACAAACCCACACAGGCACACACTCACAGACACACACACACCAATAAACGAAACCACACACACCCAAAAACCTGTGGGTTCGGTATTTGTAGAGGCAGCAGGATTTGCTCTGTTGTTCAATCTGCTCTCCTGACATGTCTATCCTGGGCCTCCTTGGAGCTTATCTGCTGCAACATCACAGGGAGACATCATTGGAATTAGTAGGCATAATGCTCCCTGCCTACTGGTGAGTCACTAGGCAACCTGATTGAGGTCGGAGAGGTAAAGCCCCTAGTAGTCCAGTGGGCAGGGACTCTTTAGCCCACCTCCCTCAAATGTCTTTAGCCTAGAGAGGCTGGGTCTCACCCCT
>NW_006296204.1:0-706 GCF_000327345.1 Myotis davidii
AATTACATCTCTGTGCCTCAGTTTCCTCATTTTAATAGGCTCTCACATTACAGGCTCGTTGTGACAGTTACAGGTATGACACATGAAATGTGCTGCGCTCAAGGCCCGCTCAGGATGTGCACTCAGTCGATGAAAGCTGTTGTTGATAAATACTGACCGAGCCCACAGGCTCCCAGATGGTGAATAAATACCTGCTCTGTGCTTCCCTCCAGGAGGGGCAGGTGAGGAGCTGCAGGTGATTCAGCCTCAGAAGTCAGTGTCCGTCGCAGCCGGAGAGACAGCCACTCTGAGCTGCACTGTGACCTCCCTGACCCCCGTGGGGCCCATCTTTTGGTTCAGAGGGACAGGGCCAGGCCGGGAGTTAATCTACAGTCCTAAAGGAGGCCACTCCCCCCGGGTAACATGCGTTGCAGATGCCACCAGGAGAGACAACATGGACTTTTCCATCCGCATCAGTAACATCACCCCAGCAGACACAGGGACCTACTACTGTGTGAAGTTCCGGAGAGGAGGTGGTGATGACACGGAGCTCAAGTCTGGAGCAGGCACTCAGCTCACCGTGAGTGGTGAGTACAGGGTGGGATTCCTTCATGTGTCCCTCATGTGTGACAACCAGTCAATAAAGTTGCCCTCAGTTCTGTGAGCAACAACTAGGAGTCAGGTGTGGTGGTGAGTGCTTATAGTCATGATCTGATTCATGGTCTGA
>NW_006296205.1:0-387 GCF_000327345.1 Myotis davidii
TCACAGTAGTGGGTATATGTGTGCATATACAGGTATGAAGGCCCATGTTTGCATGTCTGTACTATGTAAAAAGATGTGTAGTTGGGGCCCTATAGACATAATCTCCACTCTCAAAGATGACGCTGAAGGGCACTGGGGCACCTCCCTTGCCTCCCAGTCCTTGGGCCTCATCTGCAGTTAACACATCTCCACCCTTTCCCCAAGCACACACATGCACACGCACGCACACACGTGATCCCTGTCCACTCACCTAACCTCCCCTTTTGAGTCCATAAAGTCACCTGTTCCTACCTGCTCCTAATATGCTTATAAACACCACTGAAATCTGCCACTTTGGCCCTCTGGGTCCATGGTCAGCAGTGACATTTGAGGAGAGATGGGGTGAAA
>NW_006296206.1:0-352 GCF_000327345.1 Myotis davidii
CCTGCAATATATAAATTTGGGGGGACAGGTCACTCCATAACACCAGGTGAGTCACCAAAAGTTCCCAAGATTTTTATAAAAACTCCCCCACATGATAGCTGCTCAGGAAGATGAACATTTAATCACCTTGTTTATACTCAATTCCATTAGATTTCTTCTAACCTTATTCTTTTTTCTTTTCATCTAGAGGGCAAAGACTTTGTTGATGTCATTGAGTATTTAATGGACCCAAGGAACAGAGAGAAACTTCAACACCTGCTGAGTGATGAAGCCTGGAAAAGATTTGTGACTGGGGCCAAGCTGTCCAGGTAACTTCCTAGGATGCCTGTATTGTCACCCCATCTCCCCTGCA
>NW_006296207.1:0-473 GCF_000327345.1 Myotis davidii
CTTCTTTCTCATGGTTGAATAACATATGATTGTTTATATATAAAATCATGTTTATCCATCATGTGTTGAAGGACATAAGTTATTTTTTTATCGTGGCTATTATGAAAAATGCTGCAGTGGTCATGGTGTGTAGATATCTTTTCCATATTCTATTTTCACTTCCTTTGAATATATACCAAGAAGTGGTATTTTTTCTGTATTAGATGGCAGCTCTATTTTTAAGGAATTTCCATTCTGTTCTCCATCATGGCTCTACCAGCTTATAATCCCACCCGTGCTGTACAAGGATTGCCTTTTCTTCACGTCCTCATCAACACTTGGTAGTCTTCTTGATGATAGCCATTCTAACAGGTGTGTGGGGATATCTCACTGTGGCTCTGATTGGCTTTTCCCTGACGATTTTCCACTACATTTTCATGTACTTGTTGGCCGTTTTTTACGTCTTCTTCAGCAAAAATGTTTGTAGAAATCCC
>NW_006296208.1:0-475 GCF_000327345.1 Myotis davidii
CTGCTGGCCTGCTTGCCCCCAACTGCCCCCATGTTAGTCTGATCACTCCCAACTGCTCTCTCCTCCTGGTCTGATTGCCCCAAACTGCATCTGTCTCAGCCCCTCCACCATGGCTTTGTCCCAAAGGATGTTTGGAAGATCTCACTGTCTAATTAGCATATCACCCTTTTATTAGTATAGATAGGATATGACATAGTGCCATAACTATAACATACTACCAGTATTACTCTATGAGAATACATACTTCATGCGATAGGAAGGCATCTAATAAATTACATTGTATATGTTGTAATTAGTAGGAAATACTGTATTCGAAGCAACAATATACACCCTGTAACTAACCTTCCTGATTTGGGAATGGTTCCTGTTTTTTTGTGATTTTTTTTAACATTTCCTGACTCCTGATGTATTTCCTTTTTCATTCTTTGGAACTTTGTTTACGGTTTATTGCACATGATTTGAGGTCTTTAATTTC
>NW_006296209.1:0-310 GCF_000327345.1 Myotis davidii
CCTCTATAATGTCTAACTTACAGTGAAAACATTTCCATTATGTCAGTGAAGGCCAGTTAAGTCATGGAATAGGAATTCCAACTGTGAGAACTGTGTGGACCATCTAATGGCCACCAAAAACAGGCCAATTGAAAACAAATGTTAATCCTCTAAGATTCAAGAATGGAAATACAAAAGGCCTCCAGAAAAATGAAAGAATAAGGGTGAACTATCAAAATTACACCATGTTTAGCAAAATGATGCAATGATATTAAGAAAATAAGTATATGTACTTTCAACAGTTTAGATATAAAGGTAGAACTTAACAGAA
>NW_006296210.1:0-261 GCF_000327345.1 Myotis davidii
AAGATAGACCATATATTGGGTCACAGTCAAAGTGTCATTACGTTCAAAAAGATATAAATTAATTCAAGCATCTTTTCACATCACAATGGCATAAAACTGGAAATAAATTACAATAAAAACAATCCAAAAAAAAAATCCAACACATGGAGACTAAATAGCATGCTATTAAACAATGACTGGGTTACCAGAGAGATTAAAGAAGAAATAAAAAAAATCATGGCAACAAAAGACAATGAAAGCACAACAATCCAAAATCTATGG
>NW_006296211.1:0-243 GCF_000327345.1 Myotis davidii
ATAAAAATATCTTTTTAAAAAACAATCCCCTCCTCACACACATTCCACAGATCACCTTCCTTATCAAAGTGACCAGTTTAGTTCCTGATCATCCTTGAGTAGGAGACTTCAGTTCCCTGACAGCCCATGGAAACAAAACAAAACAAAACAAAACAAAACAAAACAAAACAAAACAAATACTTCCTTCAGTGAGGCTTTGGTGCTCACTGTGTCCGCCCCCTGAGTGTGTCCCTTATGGATCTG
>NW_006296212.1:0-213 GCF_000327345.1 Myotis davidii
TCAAAATGCTGACAAGCCAAGCTCAAAAGGTTCTCCATCACTGTTCTATACTCACATGAGAGACATACCCTACAGGATCACTTTTTGTATTTTCTAAAAAGTTCCAAAGAATGTTGTTATTAATGCATGTTCATTTTCATTAAATTTCTACAACATAACTTTCCACTAATTATACATAAGAATTTTGAAAGAAATGTACTAGTAAGAAAAATT
>NW_006296213.1:0-232 GCF_000327345.1 Myotis davidii
ATCCACTGAGCCAAACCAGCTAGGGCTGCATATATATAATTGATTTTAGAAAGGAAGGAGAGGGAGAGAGAGAGAGAACCATTGATGGGCTGCCTTCTGCCTGCCCCCACTGGGGATCGAGCCTTCAACCTGGGTATGTGCCCCGACCAGGAATCGAATGGTGACCTCCTGGTTCGCAGGTCGATAGTTGGGCCATCCACTTGCTTTTCACACCTGCTGTTTACAGATGGGG
>NW_006296214.1:0-265 GCF_000327345.1 Myotis davidii
TCATACATAGCAAAGTGTATATGCCTTTCTTCCAACCCCTAGGAGTTAACATTTTACTATGCTGACTTTATTGCACATCTATTCATCCCTTTATCAGTCTAATTTTTATATATGTATGTATGTATGTATGAGAAAGGAGAGAGAGAGAGAGAGAGAGAGAGAGAGAGAGAGAGAGAGAGAGAGAGGAGAGAGAGAGAGAAGGGAAGCGGGGGAGAGAGACAGAGAGAAAGAAAGAGAGAAATCCCTGTGGGAGTGAGACATCTAT
>NW_006296215.1:0-425 GCF_000327345.1 Myotis davidii
CCCAATCAGCCCTTCTCTGAGCCCAACCAGGGGATGCACCTAAGGATTAGGCCTGCCCTCTGCCATCCGGGAGCAGGCCTAAGCCAGCAGGTCGTTATCTCCTGAGGGGTCCCAGACTGCGAGAGGGCACAGGCCGGGCTGAGGGACCCCCCTACCCCCGAGTGCACAAATGTTTGTGCACCGGGCCTCTAGTATATATATATAAAGTAAGCACATCTTTGTAAACTCACAGAGAAATCTGAGACTGTCCGCACAATCTGGTAGCGTGGGCATATAGGGAAAGGAATTGGACTGGGGCATTGCGGGGGGATAGAAAAGGATTTTAATTTTTGTGTGATTTCACTTTTTTTAAGTAGCTACTATTTATATTTGCAATTCGGAATTTTTTTTTAAAATCCATCTTCTTTACTGCCAGTGTCCTCTCA
>NW_006296216.1:0-562 GCF_000327345.1 Myotis davidii
TTATAAGGCTGGGTAATATTCTATTGGGGGGACAGGTGACATTTTCTTCATCCATCCACAGACACCTAGGTTGTTTCTATAAGGTGTCCCCCAAAAATATAGATACACACTTTATCTACTTACAAAGGCCGTGTTTGTTAAAAGACATTTCTTTTTCAAAATTGAGCTCTCAGCTGTGAGAGTATGTATACATTTTGGGGGGAATACTCTGCATATTTTAGCTGTTGTGGATAATATAATGAAAATATCTCACAGGATCCTGACTATCAATTCTTTTTTTCGTTTATTTGTTTTGTAAAATATGTTTTTATTGATTTCAGAAAGAGGAAGGGAGAGAGGGAGAGAGATAGGAAGTCAGTGATGAGAATCATTGATCAGCTGCCTCCTGCACACCCCATACTGGGGATGGAGCCCGCAGCCCGGGCATGTGCTCTGACTGGGAATGGAACCGTGACCTCCTGGCTCATGGGTCAATGCTCAACCACTGGGCCACACTGGCAAGGCCTGACTGTCAATTCTTTTGCATACGTGGGATTATTGGGTCGTAAAGTAGTTTTATTTT
>NW_006296217.1:0-397 GCF_000327345.1 Myotis davidii
CCATGGTTCTCAAAACTGCCTGGTACTGGCACAGGACAGATATATAGACCAATGGAACAGAATAGAGGACCCAGAAATTGACCCAAGCCATTATGCTCAATTAATATTTGACAAAGGGCAAGAGCATACAATGGAGTCAAAACAGCCTCTTTAATACATGGTGCTGGGAAATTTGGTCAGATACATTCAAAATATGAAACCAGATCACCTACTTACATCTTACACAAAAACAAACTCAAAGTGGCTAAAGGGCTTGAATGTAAGACGGGAAACCATAAAAGTCCCACAAGACTCCATGGACAGCAAAATTGCAGACATATGTCATAGCAATATCTTCTATAGACACAGAACCTAGAGCAAGAGATACTAAGGAAAAAATAAACAAATGGGACTACAT
>NW_006296218.1:0-1272 GCF_000327345.1 Myotis davidii
GAGTACACCTGTTATCCCTCTGTAGAACCCTGTTTATTTTCTTCAGAATATTCTGTGCACTTGTAACTGAATATTCAGTATTTGTTTTCTCCACAATGTTGGAAGCTTCATAGAGACAGCAAAAATGTCTTTTTCTCTCCCTATGCATCTATTTTCATAGCAGCATAAATGCCTAGTTGAAATGAATGAAACAATTCAACTAGTTGAAATGAATGGATGGCTGAATGAAGCTTTGCTGTGTCATGAACCACCGGTTCTGCTGGCTTTGAATCCTGGCTACTGATATGTTGAATGTTTCACTGTGATTCAAGCGATTGAATGTTTGTGTCAGATCTTGCTACAACTGTGACAGGCCATCACACAAACTCCTGCTCACCATAATTAAGACCTTGCCTCAACACTGATTAACTCAGATTGGCAACTAGAATCCCAGCATACTTATTAAAAGTTTTGTAAACACGTTATGTTAAAAATGTCTTTTTCATATATTTACATGGTTAGAGAGTTTGAAAATCTAGAAGTCAAATAGTAAGGGTAGTAGTGGCAGCATTAAGAGTATTAGCAAGAGAAGCTAACAATATGAGATTGTTTACTACATTCCAGGTACTGCTCTCAGAGATCTACAGGTTAAAGCAATTAATTATCAGAATACCACTATGAAGCTTGTTTTTATCTGTATGTTATAGAGGATGTAACTGTAACACATAGAGGTTAAACAAAACTCCAAGTCACAAATATCCTCTTAATAATTTGGCTTCTTTTAGGTATATAGTCTGTCAAGATACAATATGAGAACTCCTTTGAGAATAAAATAAGACCCATACATATGCTGCCTACAAGAGACCCACTCAGATCAAAGGACACACACACAGACAAAGTAAAGGGATGAAAATAGCTACTTCATGCAAATGGAAGTAGAAAGAAACTGTGGTACCAATACTGTTTATCAGACAAAATAGACTTTAAAACAAAGGTTATAATAAGATACAAAGAAGGACATTACAATAATGATATATGGAGCAATCCAACAAGATGATATAACCCTTATAAACATTTATGCATCCAATACAGGAGCACCTATATATACATAAAGCAATTTTTGACAGACCTAAAAAGAGAGATCAACAATAGGAGACTGTAACACCATTCGCATCATTGGGTATATCATCCATTCAGGAAAATCAACAAGGAAACAGCAGTCTTAAGTGACACATTAGTCCAGAGGAATTTAATTGACAGTTTTAGAACATTTCACCCCAAAGAAGCAGAATA
>NW_006296219.1:0-5408 GCF_000327345.1 Myotis davidii
ATGAAAAGAGAGCTCACTGTATGGGAGAACATACTGGCTAATCATACATCCAAGAAGGGGTTAATTTCCAAAATATATAAGGAACTCATACAACTTAACAAAAGGAAGACAAAGAATTCAATTTAAAAATGGGCAAAATACCTAAATAGATACTTCTCTGAAGTGGACATACAGAAGGCCAAGGGACATTTGAAAAAAAGCTCAGTCACTGAACATCAGTGATGCAAATTAAAATGACAATGAGGTATCACCTCACACCTGTCAGAATGGTTATCATCAACAAATCAACAAATGACAAATGTTGGCGAGGATGTGGAGAAAAGAGAACTGTAGTGCACTGCTGGTGGGAATGCAGACTGGTGCAGCCACTGTGGAAAACAGTATAAAGTTTCCTCAAAAAATTGAAAATGGAACTCCCATTTGAACCAGTGATCCAACTTCTAGGAACATATCCTAAGAAACCAGAATCACCAATCAGAAAGAATATATGCACCCCTATGATCACCGCAGCACAATTTACAATAATTAAGTTATGGAAACAACCCAAATGCCCATGAGCAGTTGAATGGATAAAAAAAGCTGTGGTTCATTTACACAATGCAATACTATGCACCTATAAAAAAGAAAGAACTCTTACTATTTGCAACAGCATGGATGAACCTACAGACTATCATGCTAAGTGAAATAAGTGAGTCCGAGAAAGATAAGTATCACATGATCTCACTCATATGTGGAATCTAATGAACAAAATTAATTGATGAACAAAGTAGATCCTGAGACATAGATGAATCTAACAGACTGATGAATTTCAGAGGGAAGGCTGGGGTGCGGAGGTGTTTAGGGAGCAATTAACTATGGAACTTATATGCATATATGCATAGTCCATGGACACAGACAATAGAGTGTTGAAGGTCTGGGAAGGGGGCAGGTGTGGGGTAGAGTGGGCCAATGGGGGGGGGGACACAAAGGGAAAATCTGTAATATTTTCAACAATAAAGATAAATTTTTAAAAAAGAAAAGAAAAAGCAAATACTATTTCACTCATGCGTGATATCCTATATAATAAAGAAGTGATATGCAAATTAACCCTCACACCCTCACAAGATGGTTGCCTATGACCAGGCTGGCAGGGGGGTTAGAGAGGGACAACCAAATGACTGAACAAGCAGGCTGCATGGGGTGACCAGGCCAGCAGGGGAGTTAGTGAGGGACGACCAAATGACTGAACAAGCAGGCTATGTGGGGTGACCAGGCCAATAGGGGGGTTAGTGAGGGACAGCCAAACGGCTGAACAGCAGGCTGCGTGGGGTGACCAGGCAAGCAGAGGGGCCATGAGGGGCAACCAGGCCAGCAGGGGGAGCAGTTTGGGGCAACCAGGCAGGCAGGCAGGCAGGTGAGCAATTAGGAGCCAGCAGTCCAGGATTGTGAGAGGGATGTCCAAGGGATCCCAGACTGGAGAGGGTGCAGGCTGGGCTGAGGGGATCCCTCCCCTGCACAAATTTTGTGCAGCAGGCCTCTAGTATTTTTAATGAAAATCAAAAATAAATAAACAAACAAACAAGTAAACAAACTCATAGAGGCAGACAACAGATCAGTGGCACGAAGAGGGGGAGGGGAAGAGAGAGGGTGAAACAAGTAAAGGGTCAACTGTATGGTGACAAATGGAAACTAGACTTTTGGTATTGAGTACAATGTAGTATAAACGTATGTCGAATTACATAATGTTGTACAACAGAAACTTATATAGTATAATAAACCAATGTTACCTCAATTAAAAAAACCCACAACTAAATTTGAATAGCTACTCTAAAGGAAGGGAAAGTGCTATACTCGAGGAAATTGGGGACCTTCCTCGTTTGACATTGAAGTTCAAGGAAGCCATCTTCAGAAAGGGGACATTTAAGGAAGACATTAAAGAAGACTTGAAGGAAGTCAAAAAACTTAACAAGAACTAGACATGCGAGGGCCAAAGAGAATATCAGGAAAAGCAACACTGGTGTGAGCCTGGTGCTTGCCAGGATAGACAAAGGCCTTTTGGACTGCAGCCCTCTGAGAGGCAACAAGTGTGGCTTAACTTGGGATACAGACAGAGGCCTCTAGTTGAAGGCCCTCATGGGATCTTGTAAAGGTTTGGGTGGGAAGGGATTTATGCAAGACCTAAAATTCCTAACTTCTGGGAACAGAATGGATTCTGTGAAAGCCATTGAGGGTTGCTGGGGGCAAGAGAGGTATTCCAACAGCAATCTCTGACACCAACCAGGTGTCCTAATTCAATTCAATTCTGACACTGACCTCCTGAAGTTAGTGCAGACTCCACAAGTTAAGGACAGATTGCCCCACATCAGATGCCAGTCACAAGTCTCAGGATCATCTGCTCTTATGACCAACAAGCTATAAATTTGGGGATTCCCATAACCCCCTAGGTTTAATAATTCACTAGGATTATTCACAGAACTCACTGAAAGCACTCTACTTACACTTACAGTTTTATCATAAAGGATAGGATCAGTCAAATGGAAGATGTGCATAGTTCAAGGTCTTGGAGGAGAGGGACAGAGCGTTTCCATGCCCTTTTCTTGTGGAATCTGGGCATGTCACCCTCCAAGAACATCACTGTGTTCACCAACCACTGATGCTTCCATGTCCAGAGTTTTGTTGGGGTCTTATGTTATTGGCCACATGATTGAGCTCATTTTCTACCCCCTCTCCCCTCCCTGGAAGTTAGGGATGGGACTGACAGTTCTAACCCTCTAATCATGTGCTGGATCTTTTGGGTGTGGCCAGCCCCTGCTCTGAAGCTCTCTAGAGCCACCAGGAGAGGCACCTCATTAGCATTATGCTTAAGTATGGTTGAAAGGGACTTGTGAATAACCAAAGACACTCTGATAACAGGAACTTCCAAAGGTTTTGAAACTCTCTGCCAGGAATCAAAGACCAGGACCAGACAGATATATTCTTTATTATATCACAAGAAGAGACAGAAAATTTGAGTGGGTGACCTTTTAATAGCAGTTAAAAACTAAAAAGATTTTGGCCTATTTATAGATAGTCAGCAAAGGAGAGATAGTGGTTGAACCAGGAGGAAAAAAACAAAACAAAACTCAGAAGCCAGGATGTTCCAAGGAAAGGAGCAAGCAGCATAAATAAGCCCCAAGACTTTCAAGGAAACAAGTCTCACTGGGGACTCTGCACAAGCCTGGGAAGAGGGGAAAACCTGCGCACAGAGTCCTAAACAACAGTCCGGCCCCAGACTTTGGGCCAGCAGGCCTTGGCGCTTTCCCTTGGTTTGCAGCCGTCTCCAGGCTGCCCTAGACAGGGCTTGTGGTCAGAATTTGCATTGTCTGTATTATATCAGGAATACAACTTTGTGCTGACTGAATGCGAACATTTTATCTGGAATAGTACTCTGATTTCTGACACTAATGACCTTAAACTGGAAGATCTAAAATTTGATGGAACAGAGCTTCTAATTGTCGACTCTGTGAAGGGAATTCTTCAACCCACATCCACCTGTGACATCTGGGATCAGATCTGGCACTTCCACGCGGAGCCTGATGATCTACTTATTTCTACCTATCCTATAGCAGGCAGGCGGAAGGGGACCTGAGAGGTGGAGAAGATTAGAAAGGAAAGTGGGAAAATTCATTAATAATGAAATAAAATTGATTTGTGTTTGAGTGGAAAACTGTTTCCTGGGCAGAGTGATATGGCTAAGGCAAATCATTGTAGAAACTGAAACTACACAAAAAATATTAAAATGACTTACACTTTTTAAGCATTTAATTCTTCCTGTGATGTGTATTATTATTTTACTTCCCCAGAAGAGAGTGAATAAAATAGCCAAGAACAAAGGGGCAGGCCTTGTTGATTTATTTATCCCCAATGCAGGCCTTTATTGTAGACTAGAGGCCCAGTGCATGAAATTCATGCACTGGGGCGGGGGGGTGGTCCCTCAGCCCAGCCTGCCCCTTCTCACAGTTTGGGAGGCCTCAGGGGATGTCCTACTGATGGCTTAGGCCCGCTCCCTGTGGAGAGCAGGCCTAAGTCTCAGTCTGGCCTCCCTCTGTGGGAGGTGACCATGCTGATCAGAGGAAGATGCCACCCCCATCACCCCGCTGCTGCTGCTACTGCCAGCTGCCGCAGCTGCCGCAGCTGCCAAGATGTTTTCATTAACACAGACTCCAGTCCCTTCACCATGAAAAAATGACAATTTTCTTTAGGCATTTTCAAGATGTGTATTTCATAGGATATGACATTTCTTTCTTTCTTTCTTTTTTATCCTCACCTGAGGATATTTTTTCATTGATTTTTAGAGAGCCTGGACACTTCAATTGATTGCCTCCTTCATGAGCCCTGACCTGAGCCCTGGCCAGGGCGGAGCCTGCAACCTAGGTACATGCCCTTGATCAGAATCGAACCTGGACCCTGTGGTCAGCAGGCTGAGGCTCTATCCACTGAGCCAAACCAGCTAGGGCAGGATATGACATTTCTTAGCCCCTCCAGCAGTGGGCCTTCATTTTGTCCTCCAGGAGTGATGTGGAAAAATCCTAGATCACCTTCTTGAATTCTTATTACCCAAGTTGCCAAGAACACGGTGAGTGGCATACAGGGAGCTTAGCCAATGAGCGGTCAGAAAAGGTGTTTCCTCTGCAGCTCACATGCAGAGGCTCTGCTCAGGACTGCTCCCAGCCATGCTGGGCAGGCCTGTGCATGCCTCGGCAGGGGGCGGAAGTCCCCGTCCCCCCATTCCCACCCATCAGCTCCTGCCTGCGCATGCAGCCTGTTGACTGGTCATGACTGGAACACCATTAGAACCAATTAGTATATTACCTCTTTATATATATATATACACTAGTAGCCCAGTGCACGAAATTCGTGCACTGGGGTGGGGGGGCCCTCAGTCTGGCCTTCACCCTCTCCAATCTGAGACCCCTCAAAAAATGTCCAACTAACTGTTTGTGCCCACACTTTTAACAGATAACAGCTCCATTGTTGTTTCTTTCTTATGCTTAAAACCATTGGAATTAGTAGGTATTCAAAGTGTGTATACATTTGGGGGGGACACCCTGTATATCTCTAGTCAGCAGTGAAAGAAACCAACAGCAGATTTGGAACCCCCAGACAGGGAACCTCGCTCACTCTCCACATGTCTCCCACTTCACTTTCCACCTTCGTGGGCAGCAGGAGAATCAACGTTTTCTCTCATTAATTTGGAAAAGCACCGTCCTGTTACCCGCTGCCCAGCAGGAGTTCACTAGGCCCCAAGCAAGCGAGGCTCAGTAGGGCAGCCTTTGCTCATGGGTGCTGGCACCCAAAGTGCACATTCCTCCTCTACAGTTGCCCTGACTATCCCACTGTTTCACTGAGAGGATGGAATTCCTTTCTGCCTCTGGGTTCTTGATCATGAA
>NW_006296219.1:5656-9849 GCF_000327345.1 Myotis davidii
TAATTCAATAAATGTGAATGTTCCTATATTTATAAATCAAAATAGTATAATAATGTCAATTTCAGTTGAACTTAATTGATTTTCTTAATAGATTTTAAGGGCATTTGGGGTTTTGTTGTTGGCCCCACCACTCGTACTTACTCTCTTGTCACACACACACACACATATATATATATATCCTATCTAATAATAGACAAACAGGGTAATTGACTGTACTTTCACTATGCCTCCCATTGGCTAATCAGCGTGATATGCAAATTAACCACCAACAACTATGGTGGTTAATTTGCATACATAGGTGCCCAGTGGCTATTGGCTATCGGAGCCTGCAATCAGAGCTGAGAGGTCCCCTGCCCAGGCCTGACCCCTCAGTCAGAGGTATTAGGCCTGTGCAGCAGGGGTGGGCAAACTTTTTGACTCAAGGGCCACAATGGGTTCTTAAACTGGACTGGAGGGCTGGAACAAAAGCATGGATGGAGTATTTGTGTGAACTAATATAAATTCAAAGTAAACATCATTACATAAAAGGGTACAGTCTTTTTTTTTTTTTTTTAGTTTTATTCATTTCAAACGGGCCGGGTCCAGCCTGCGGGCCATAGTTTACCCACGGCTGCTGTGCAGGCTCAGAGCCAGCAATTGCAGGGAGCAGGGGCCGAGTTGGCGATCGTGGGCAGGGGCAGAGCAGGAGATCTGGGAGAGCTGGGGGTCTCCTTCCCAGGCCTAATGCCTGGGCCTCAGGTGTTAGGCCTGGGCAGGGGCGGAGCAGGAGATCACGGAGAGCTGGGGGTCCTCTGCCCAGGCCTAATGCCTTGGTGAGAGGAATTAGGCCTGGGCAGAGTGGAGCCAGCGATAGCGGGGATCAGGGGCAGAGTCGGCGATCGTGGGGAGCTGGGGGTCCCCTGCCCAGGCCTAATGCCTCGGCCACAGGTGTTAGGCCTGGGCAGGGGTGGAGCAGGAGATCACAGAGAGCTGTGGGTCCCCTGCCCAGGCCTAATGCCTTGGTCAGAGGAGTTAGGTCTGGGCAGGCGCGGTGCCAGAGATTGTGGGAGCTGGGGATCCTCTGTCCAGGCCTAATGTCTTGGCCACAGGCGTTAGGCCTGGGCAGGGGCGTAGCAGGAGATCGCAGAGAGCTCTGGGTCCCCTGTCCAGGCCTAATGCCTCGGTGAGAGGAATTAGGCCTGGGCAAGGGCAGAGCCAGCAATCGCAGGGATTAGGAGCTGAGTTGGCAATCGTGGGGCATTAGGCCTGGGCAGGGGAGGAGCCAGCAATCACGGGGAGCAGGAGCAGAGTCAGCGATCGTGGGGAACTGGGGGGTCCCCTGCCCAGGCCTAACGCCTGGGTCAGAGGCGTTAGGCCTGGGCAGGGGTGTAGCTGGAGATTGCAGAGAGCTTTGGGTCCCCTGCCCAGGCCTAAAGCCTTGGCCAGAGGCATTAGGCCTGGGTAGGGGCGGAGCCAACAATGGTGGGAAGCTGGGGGTCCCCTGCCCAGGCCTAATGCCTTTGCCAGTGGCGTTAGGCCTGGGCAGGGGAGGAGTTGCGATTGCGGGGAGCAGGGGTCCCCTTCCCATGGCATTAGGCCTGGGCAGGGGCGGAGCAGGAGATCGCGGAGAGTTGGGGGTCCCCTGCCCAGGCAAAATGCCCCGGCCAGAGGCCTGGGCAGGGGTCAAGCCGGCAATTGGTGTGAACTACAGAGGAAACAGCTTTTCTGACTGCTCATTGGCTTAGCTCCCTGTATGCCACTGGTAATAGTTTTAGTAACTTGGGATATAAGAATCCAAATAGGTGATCTAGGGTTTTTTACCACACTCCTGGAGAAAAAAAAGGAAGGTCCGCTGCTGGAGGGTTAAGAAATGTCATATCCTATGAAATACACATCTGTAAAATGCCTAAAGAAAGTTGGCATTTTTTCATGGTGAAGGGACTGGACTCTGTGTTGATGAAAACACCTTGGTGGCTGTGGTGACTGGCAGTGGCTGCAACAGCGGGGGGATGGGGCTGGGGCCTTCCCTTGATCAGCTCAGTCGCCTCCCACAAAGGGAGGCCCGGCTGTGGCTTAGGCCCGCTCCCCCAGGGGAGCAGGAAGCAGGGAGTAGGACATCCCCTGAGGGCTCCCAGTATGTGATAGGAGCAAGCTGGGCTGAGGGACATGCCCCCTCCAGTGCACAAATTTTTGTGCACTGGGCCTCTAATATATATATATGGTAAAAAGCTGCTTTGTGTGAGTATGAAAGTGAATCAGCAATCTTTTCTATCAAAGAAAGGAGCTCCTCCCCATCTTAGGCCCACCATTCTGATATGACCTTCAGGTTCTCAGGGGGCCAGCATCTTAGGCTCTGCCTTACCCCTCCCCTTGCTCTGAATGAGTCAATCATACATTAATGTGAACCCGAGATCTGAGGTCTGACTAATCAAGGCAGAGTCAGAGTGAGGAGCAGGGCAGACCATGATTTTCAGCCAGCAACTGCATCATTCTGCAGAAGTAAATTTGCCTTGCCAATCCAGTTTCAAATGTTTGTCTCATTTCCATGCCACCATTGATTAGCATTTCTAACTTGAGTGAGCTAGAAAAGGGATCTCTAGGCTGATTTGGGGAACCATTAGGGAAGCTTTGGTTTTGCAAGGCTGATTTCACCTTAAAAGCCCTCAGAAGCCCTCAAAAGTCTTCAGTTCAGGGTCAGAGAACTATTCTTTCTAAAAAACAATGCAGCTAAATCAATAGGATAACAACCCAAATTAATGGATTAAATGAACTGTATATTTATCCATATAAAGTCTACTTCAAATTGTAGTCTTTTATAAAAAATCACTAGAGGCCTGTTGCATGAAAAGATTCATGCAATAGGCCTTCCCTTCCCCTGGCTGCCGGCACTGGTTTTCCTCCGGCACCGGGACCCAGGCCTTTGCTCCGGCTGGAGCAGCCTTCAGTCTTGGCTGCTCTGGCCGGAGCCGCCTTCAAGCCTTCGCAGCTCCGGCCAGAGCCACCTCAGTCTTTGCTCCACCACTTCATGCCTACATATGCAAATTAACTGCCATCGTTGTTGGCGGTTAATTTTCATATCACACTGATTAGCCAATGGGAGGCGTAGCAAAGGTATGGTCAATTACCATGTTTGTCTATTATTAGAGAGGATATTATAAAACAAGATACAAAGAGTTATGTTTTCTGAATTTCATTATAAACCTAGCTTCAAAATTCACATAGATGTTCTAACAAGTATTTGATCATCTTTTAAGGAATCCTATATAATAAAAGGCTAATGTGCAAATTGTCCCCATGGGCAGGAGTTCGACCAACTGGGACTTAGACATGCGCTGACCACCAGGGGGCGGAGTGGAACATGGTGGGCATCAGTGACACAGCACTGGCAGCAGGTGGCAGTGGAGGTGCTGCTGGCCCCAATGGGCCCCAACGAGAGTGGGACCACAGTGGGATGATGGAGCAGGTGAGCAGGCAGCACCAGGCCAAGGTGGGTGTGAGCAAGGGCCCTGATTGCCCCACCGGTTGCCCCGAGATCAGCCCTGATCACCGGCCAGGCCTAAGAACCCTACCCGTGTGCAAATTTCATGCACCGGGCCTCTTAAAAAGTGTACTAAATGTCTCTGCATCTTCATCTTCAATGCAGAATAAGGAACAACATAGACTTGGAAGATAGTGGGCTTAATACAAAATGAAGGCGATGTTGACAAAAGTCAAGAAGCACCTACTCGAGTATTACCTACAACAATCTAGGCTTAACTACAACAAGACTGTGCATAAAGACCACTAGGGGTTGCACCAAGGAAGCATAAAAAATGCGGAGACAAAGAAACAGGACGCAGATGTCAGAAATGGAAGATATAGAGCTCAAAACCACACTTTTAAGGTCATTCAATAATTTTCTAAAAACAGCCAAAAAATGTAGTGAGGTCTTCAAGAAGTCTAATGAGACCCTCGATGTTGAGATAAAGAACCAACTAGAAATTAAGCATACACTGACTGAAATAACGAATATTATAAAGACACCCAACAGCAGACCAGAGGACCACAAGAATCAAGGCAAATATTTGAAATGCGAAGAAGCAAAAAACACCCTACCAGCAAAGCAAAATGAAAAAAGAATCCGAAAATACGAAGATAGTGTAAAGAGCCTCTGGGACAGCTTCAAGCATACCAACATCAGAATTATAGGGGTGCCAGAAGATGAGAGAGAGCAA
>NW_006296219.1:10115-14369 GCF_000327345.1 Myotis davidii
ACTTATTAGTCCTTCACATTCATTGACGTAGTCATCTCAATGATAAGAATATCCATTTTCACAGAATTGAATAAAGTTATTTTTATTTTAAATTGTGCACCTACGCCCTGACCGGCTTGGCTCAGTGGATAGAGCGTTGGCCTGCGGACTCAAGGGTCCCAGGTTCGATTCCAGTCAAGGGCATGTACGTTGGTTGCAGGCACATCCCCAGTGGGGAGTGTGCAGGAGGCAGCTGATCGATGTTTCTCTCTCATCGATGTTTCTAACTCTCTATCCCTCTCCCTTCCTCTCTGTAAAAAATCAATAAAATATATTTTTTAAAAAAATTGTGCACCTATGGATGAGGACAGTGGGTGGGGAGTGAGGGCGGAGGGTGGGGCGGGAACTGTGAGGAGGGGAGCTATGGGGGGGAAAAAGAGGAACAAATGTAATAATCTGAACAATAAAGATTTAATAAAAAATAAATAAATAAGCACCTACTCGTGTGCAATTTCCTTTTATTGAATGGATAATCCCGTCCATAAGATCTGGTGAGTATGGAATAACCTCACTTGATTGTACTCTGAAATATATACTTAGAATGTTTACTATCAAATAGCACTCTCAAAATTCTAGACATTCAAACAATTATTGATGGGTTTTATAATTTTGTCTTTAAAAAAAAAACCTATCTTGCCATTGCTATACTCCAGACATTTTCTAATAGAATTACTGTTTATACAAAAGTAAGTTAAATTTTGATTCTCCAACTAGAAATTGCTTTTACTCCACAAGGATAAACCTAAGTAATTTCATGGGTGAAAAATTTGAATTTTTTAGGTTCTTATTTATTTGGTTTGTTGTTTTTTTATAGTTAGAAATTGTTCAAGCCAAAAAATTAATTCATAGGTTAGACATGATCTGTCAGATCAGAACTACAGGCAGCTACAATGCTCTTATTCCTGCCTTAAATTGTTCAATTATTTCTAAGATAGTAATAATGAAAGCAGCAGTATTTCGAAGCAAACAGAGAAAAATAGTGGGAAATGATCAAAAATCAATTTTACAGGTTTGGAACAAGCTAATGCAATGCCCTCACCATGGACCCTGAAAACACATCTTTCCATCCACTTGCTGCAAAAGGAATTGAGTTATACTCTGGTCTTCAATCTATTTCTTCTTAAAACATTTCACTTACTATTAAAGAAGAAATAGTTCACCTCTTCACAATAATCGCTATGCACTCTGATATGAATCCTTACATCTCCCACAAACACCAACATCACAAGAATGCAGCATTGGAAAGATTCACCTATACAAAATGGATCCACCTTAAAATAATTTGTCTGGCCCGGCCAGCGTGGCTCAGTGGTTGAGTGTTGACCTATGAACCAGGAGGTCAGGGTTCGATTCCCGGTCAGGGCACATGCCTGGGTTACAGGCTCGATCCCCAGTAGGGGTCATGCAGGAGGCAGAAGATCTATGATTCTCTCTCATCATTGATGTTTCTCTCTCCCTCTCCCTTCCTCTCTGAAATCAATAAAAATATTTAAAAAAAAATGATTTGTCTGGGTAATAAAAGTTATGCAGAGTTCCAATCTTTTTTGTATTTCTTCTCCTCCCACCCTTTCCCGATAATCTGTGTAGCAGGAAATCTCAAGGACAATATGATGTCTTATTACCATTTTCAAAGGACAAATAAAGCACTTACTGCCTCAGGAACCTGAGAAGAGTATTCTGAGAATTTTCTGATTGGGGAAGGTATGAAAAATTTAGCTTTGAATCCTTCCTTTCTCAAAACCCTCAAACACTATAAAAAGAAAGAATAATTTTCTTAGTACAGCATGGGATCTGCCTTCCTTAATGTGAAGGAATTATCAATGTGACATTCGGGAATTCTCTTTTCAATGGAAAAGTTACTTACTTGGTTTCTTGGTATGACCACGCAAAAGGATGGTGGAAAGCCAAAGACCAACACCGCATTCTCTACCTCTTCTATGAAGACAGTGAGGAGCAGTGATGTTTAATGTGTTCCTATTTTGTTACTGGAAAATAAAATTTCCCTGTCACTGTGGGAGTGGGGTTGAGGTTCTTGCAATAAGAATTTTCAGAAGTCCCTACAGGAGAATGAGGTGTGGCTTTATTTGCATGAAGTTACATTCCTTAGTTTCCAATGTCCCTTAAGCCAGTCCTGAAAGAGGTACAGCAGAGGTTCCAGCAGAGCCAAAAGCAAGGCCCGTGTCCAGAGCTTCCTTTCCATTTTGCAGTCAGGTATAGTTCAGCATCCAAGCTAATTAAAGTCAATTAGTCCATTGTGTGGCTTCTAAATGGCCTTAGGCCATGTAAGCACAGGGGAGTGCACCCCTGACAAAGGAGAGCCAGGAACCCGGTGTGCAGAGAGAGAGAGGAGAGTGCTTCTTTGTCTACAAGTTTAAATATTCAGGTTTCATATGCTTGCAGTGGCCATGCCCATTCCCATCACTGATTTGTTCCCAGGTGTGACTAGCAGACAGGCACCTTTCCATGTCACTCAGACCTTACTGGACATGCGTCTAAACTGCCTTTGTCCAGTCCCTTCCCCTATCGATCAGCTGGGAACAGATTTGAAGAATGTTAAATGCAGCTTTTTAGCAAAGCTGTACAAATAACATGCCTATTATCTAGTCTTCCCTTTCCTCCTTTACTGTTAAATAATAACCAGGTTGTTACAATGGCATCAATTTGAACATAAAACATTTAAGTCATAGTGTATGGGCCCATCAGGGACTCATAGATTGAAACAGGGAACAAAAAATTGCTGTATTTCATTGGCTATAGCTATCCATGTATCAAAATGTACATGGGATATCATGAGTTCATGTATCACATAGTCTCACCTGCAACTTCCTGATGCTCTGGAGTATGGTTCACCTCTTCCTTACAGGCATATTTATTTTAAAATTCTGTTTATGAGGAAAAAATTTTTCTAACACTTTTTTTTATTAGTACTTGAGGAACATTAATTTTGAGAAACAGTTAAGAATTTATGGCATATTTGGAAAATACTAATGATTTAGAATCAGAATTATTGAATTAACTTTCTGGCTTTATTGCCAGATATAAAATATCAAGAGTGAAAAACACAGAATCATTTTTCTATGATATAATCCTATATAATAAAAGAGAAACATGCAAATTAACTTTTAGTCATAATCTTAAAAGAACTGTCCAGTATTTCAGAGCCTTTGGGGAGATTTCTGTGGATAAGAAAAATAAAATCTATAATAAATGATACTGGGGAAAGAAGTGTTTAAGAGACCACAAATGAAATGGAATCAACGTTTAGCCATTGGAAAGTGAGGTTTAGTGCAGCCGTGGGCAAACTACGGCCCGCGGTCCGGATCTGGCCCGTTTGAAATGAATAAAACTAAAAAAAATAAAGACCGTACCCTTTTATGTAATGATGTTTACTTTGAATTTATATTAGTTCACATAAACACTCCATCCATGCTTTTGTTCTGGCCCTCCCGTCCAGTTTAAGAACCTATTGTGGCCCTGGAGTCAAAAAGTTTAGTATCTAAATCCAACCCCTTATCTCAACTTTCCCTCCAGAGTTCTAGATGATAAAATGAAAATACACAGACTTAAGTCAGATGGAGCAAAAAATCGATTTTATAGATGCCTCTATGCCAGTGATGGTGAACCTATGACACGCTTGTCAGAGGTGACACGTGAACTCATTTTGGGTGACACATATCGACAGAGACAAAAAATTGCATAATTCACATATTTGTCTCTCACAACGGCCAGAGTTGGGCATCACTCGAGTAATATTATTACTCACGTTACTCATGATCAATAATGCAATTCTAAAACCGGATGTAAACATGTACATCGGTGTTGAGTAGCAAAGTACATAGTGAAAACATCCAAAATACATTGTTCCAATATTGACATTAATACAAAAAGGTTAAGAATTGCACTATAAAGAGATTAATCTTTACTCATGACATTTTGTTTTTACTCGAGTGAGACCATGCCCAATTCTGGAAACGGCCTCGTTATTGTCAACATGTGCCTCAGGTAAGCTTTCTGTGCGTTCGGGTGCATTTGGCAAATGGACGCACTTGATCGCCATGTTTGTTAGGAGACAGGAGTGGGAGGGTTAGAAGAAAAAGATATACGCTACAACAGTGCTCGAGGAGACATTCTGCGTGTCGGATAATTGATTACAGCACCATATATTTGTTGGTTATAATACTATCTTTGAATTGTTTTGCACCAGGAGTCAGTGCC
>NW_006296219.1:16617-20130 GCF_000327345.1 Myotis davidii
TTAAGCTGTTACTTTTTAAACAGTTAAAATTATTAAAGAAATCTCACAAGTCTTCAAAAATACTAAATGTTATATAAATACCATGTTCTTAGAGTTGAATTCTTCAGCTAGAATCTGTATTAAAATTTTTTCCTTTGGATTGTTTCATTAGCACTTCAAGTCTCCATCTGCAATTCTGATAACTGGCTCAGATTTGTTAGGTTCATATCAACCACATGTTTCTGCATTTGCCACTGTGTTGCCTGTGTTCAATAACATCCCTGGGAGAAACCGCACCAAATTTCAAAAGCAACATAAGGAAAAATTCAAGAATGAGTAATATGAAAAAGATAAAGTACAACAAGAATTCCCTTTTCGCCATTACATTAGTGAAATATAATCCTTTCAATGCTTTTAAAGATAATGTCCTAACATTTATTTTTAACTTTTCAAGAGAACAAAATTTTCAGATGGCCCAGCTTTATTTTTCAATTTAAAAACTAAAACAATAGACTGAATTACTTTTATTAATATACACATCAAGTTATTGAAATGGTGACTGCATTAGTTTTCTACTTAAAGATGGCACTTTCAGATACAAAGATGCTCAGATGTCTGTAGCCTTCAGATGTTTACTTGAAAAGATTCTTCACCAGCAGTTTGATATTGGGTTTCCTCGTCTAGCTGAAGATTCACAAATTCTCCATAGTCAAACTGATGTCTTTGATTTAGATGACTAATGAAATTTCTGGTAATCTGGCTAGGATCTCCCCAAGGAAGAGACACACAAATAGGACATGTCACAGGAACTATTTGAAATAGGTGATGACTGTTACAGTGATCCAGTAAACGCTGTCTGGTAAAATTTGATTCTTGACACAAGGGACACTTAAAGGTGGGATGCCCAGAACTTGTATTCTCTTGATATGTTTCTATGTTATCAGATGTAGATGTTTCACTCCTATTACTGTTCCCTACTGAATCTTGAGAGATCTGAGAGTTTGGAATGATAGCAGAAACACCATATTCATCTTGATACTTCTTACAAGATTTGTAATGATGTCTCATGTGATAGAATTTAATCTGTTTTGCACAACATCTGCAGCTACCAGATAACTTCCTCATGATATTTTCAAGGTCTAAGGCCAGTTCAGGACATGCTCTTTCTCTTCTAGTCACATTTCCACGACAGAGCGGACAATGTATTCCACTTTCTCTCATTGCAGTCAGGAAACATTTTCTACAAAAACGGCGTCTTGAGCACCTCCTGGCAGACGGGGCAGTAGAAGTCGTCCTCGGTGTAGGAGGCGGCCGTCGAGGGGTCCTCGGCCATGACGGGCGGGGAATCCCGGCGGCGGAGGCCGAGGTGGCAGTGGCGGCCCGGGCCCAACTCCCTGCGCGAACCCCCTTATGGTATTTATTGGGAATAAGAATCTGGCAAACTTTCCTCAGCTCAATGATCATAAGTGGGTCAGCAATTTGATGGTTTTTACAGATCTCTCTGTTCATATGAATGAACTGAACTTAAAATTACAAGGTTTTGGCAAAAGTATTGACGTTATGTTTGGATACATCAAATCTTTTGAAAGTAAACTTAAAATTTTCAAGTGAGATATTGAAACTAAAACTTATAAGTATTTTCCTCAGATAAAAAAGTATTTCGAGAAGGCCACTACAACGAGTGTAATGGAGTCCATACTTATGTACCAGAATATAGTAAACTCGTTATTTGAACAGTTCAGCGAAAGATTCGACCAATTTAGAAGCCTAGAACAGACCCTTAAAATAATTAAGTATTGGGTGTAGCTGTTTACAGTACTTTGGAATTAAAGGATTTCCAATGGATGCAAACTGATGATTTAGAGATGCAGCTTGCAGATTTTCAAGGTAGCATTTGGACTCATGTGTTTGTCAACTTAAGGTCGAAACTTGAAAATCTGGAACGAAATCCTTTGAATAATGAAGAAGAGTGCAACTACAAACAAGAAATTTTGAGTGCTTGGAACAGAGTACCTGACACTTTTAGTGACATAAAAAATCTAGCGATGGCTTTGCTAACAATTTTTTCATCAACATATTTTTGTGAGACTTTGTTCTCAGCATTAAATAATATTAAAACGAACAAAAGAAACCGGCTAACAGATGAAGTTAGTGGCGCTTGCTTGGCCTTGAAGTGCACTAAGGATGAACAGGAAGATGTGCTATGTGTTGAGGAGATAACTCAAGTAATCGGTTGGACAATCAGGTTGCTTTTCCTTTTGAAGTACGTAGGAAGGTCTAAATAGCTAGTCTGTTTGCATGTGTTCATTATCTCACTTAGACCAAATCAGAAGCATGAGTCATCATAAACGAGGCTCAGCTGTACTTGTCCTGGGGAAATGCAAGTGAAAATCTCAGTATACCCTTTTGGCTGACAGGATATCATCAATCATATTTTTTTTTTTTACTAATTGCTGTAATATATATTATTTCTTTTTTTCTTTTTTTTTTGCTTAAAGTATTACAAAGGGTATTGCATATGTCTCCTTTTTTCCCCCCACCCTTGACAATCCCCTGCCCTCTCCTACCCCCCAGTGTCTTATGTCCATTGGTTATGTTTATATGCATGCATATAAGTCCTTCGATTGATCTCTTATTCCCGCCCCCCTTCTGCTCCCCTACCCTCCCTGGCCTTCCCATTGCAGTTTGACAGTCTGTTTGAGGCAGCTCTGCCTCTGTATCTATTCTTGTTCATAAGGTTATAATGGTCTTTATTATCCATGAATGAATGAGATCATGTGGTATTCATCAACCATTTTAAATCATTAATGTTGGTGAGAAGCAGGAAAATATGTATGCTCTTGAAGGACATAAATGTGTAGCATTGGGGAGAAAATGTGATAGTACCTATCAAAATAGAAAATGCCTGTACCTTTTATTCACAAGTTATATACTCTGTTCTACAGAAGCACTCACATGGCACAAAGATATGCATGTGTGTGGTCTGGCCAGTGTTGTTGTTCAGTGGTTGGAGTGTTGGCCAATGTACCGAAGGGTCATGGGTTCAATTCCAGATCAGGGCATGTGCCTGGGTTGCAGGTTCATTCCCCGCCCCCTGGTCGGGGTGCATGCAGGAGGCAAGTGGTCAATGTGTCTCTCTTACATTAATGTTTCTCTCTCTCTTTCTCTCTCTCCCTCTCTCCCTTCCTCCCTCTCTTCTACTCTGTCTAAAAAGCAATGGAGAAAATATCCTCTGGTGAGGATTGGAAAAAAAAATGCATGTGTGTGAGTTTAACATACATTTTAAAATATTCAATATAATCATGGTTAAATAGAAAACTACCTACAGGAAGAGGCATTTGTGAAAAAGACTAGAATATATATATATATATATATATATATTCATTTTTATATATTACATATATGTGAATGTATTCATATATACATATTTACATAAATATGTATGTATATGTGTATGTACATTGCTACATTACACAAAGAGAATTAGAATACATTCCTTAGCAAATATTTGATATATTTGGTGTCCAAGGTTAC
>NW_006296219.1:21801-24868 GCF_000327345.1 Myotis davidii
TGATCAAGCAAAGCTATCATTCAGAATTGAAGGTCAGATAAAGAGCTTCACAGGTAAGGAAAAGCTAAAGGAGTTTATCACCACCAAACCAGTATTATATGAAATGCTGAAAGGTATTCTTTAAGAAGAGGAGGAAGAAGAAAAAGGTAAAGATACAAATTATGAACCACAAATACATATCTATCAACAAATGAATCTAAAAATCACGTGAATAAAAAATCTGATGAACAGAATAAACTGGTGATTATAATAGAATCAGGGCATAGAAAGGGAGTGGACTGACAGTTCTCGGGGGGAAAGGGGTGTTGGGGTGTGGGAAGAGACTGGACAAAAATCGTACTCCCCTATGGATGAGGACAGTGGAATGGGAGTAAGGGCAGAGGGTGGGGTGGGAACCGTGTGGAGGGGAGCTATGAGGGGAAAAAAGAGGAACAACTGTAATAATCTGAACAATAAAGATTTTTTTAAAAAGACAGTAATTAACTTGTCAAATTAATCTTTGAGCAACTCTCTAACTACCCATCAAGTGGCCTAAATATAATTTTGTGTTTATATATATATATCTTATGCATATATATGTATTTGTGTAATAACCCTATGTATGTATGTGTGTGTATGTATGTATGTATGTATTAAATATACCATTTAAAGACATGTATGTATACTATTCAGTATTTCTTTTTTTTCATTTCCTCCACTGAGAGCCTATATTTGAATTCAAGAAAGTGAAGTGAGTCTGTGGCTCAGCCTGGTTGCGGGGTTCTCAGAGCCCAGGGAACATCTGGAGGTGACATGCTGTACTGTTAATCCTATCTGCCTCTGCTACAGGGAGGTGGAGGAGGTGAAGGGCATTTCCATTTACACAGGGACATACTTACACATGAAAAGAAGTGTCCTTTTATGCTCTGACTGTTGCTCTCCCCTGACTTTCTCCTTAGGAGGAGCAGGACCTTCTCCCGGCAGCTGCCTACATTTCTGATCCCAGCACAACAGAAACGTTTCATTTGAATCATCCTGTCAGGCCATCAGTTATTAAAGTATTAAACTGTCACATGGTACCACCTTTCCTTTAGCATTTAATATTCTTGAAGTGGAACCCAAGCTAAAGACATTGTTTCTACAAATATTTTGAGAAGTGTGTAGGGTATGACAGATGGATTTGGATAAAGTCCAATACTTGTATTTTCAAGTAATAAGAGCATGATGCCTCACATGTACAAAAATGTATTAAGGATGGTTAAATGAGTAAATGAATAGCACCCAGGACAGGAGACAGGGCATCCAAGTAAATAAATTGTCACCATCTTTTCCTCTTAGGCATAGTGTCCTCTGAGAGCCACCTAAGTGAACAGACAACTGTTCTTTTCCTTTTGTTGCCTTTTGATGTAACTCATACATTTGTTCGTTTCATGATAAATCAGCTTTTTCTCTCTCACTCACTAAGGATTGAACTAAGACCAAGAATTTGACTCAGAATAAACAAACAAAACTCATTTCTTATCATCAGGACCGAGTGCCAGTGCCTTCAAAAGCAGTGAATGTCTCGCCCCTTGAGGCTGTCCAGCAGGTGGGGAGGACTGTCCCTCCACAACCCAACAGGAAGAGACAGCATAACCATGGGATCTCTGAGTCTCCCAAGTCAGGATGTGGTGATATGTTCTAAACCAGTTGGGCTACCATGACACACAATGTTATGTCCCGCTGACTGAGGGTTTATGCACATCAGTCACTGGTCAAAGTTCTCTAGCAGTACTCTCCTATTGTCTCAACCACTCCATAAGGGTACTAATCCTAGCTTGACACTGTTCAGAGAATGTATATTGAGATATGATAATATTCATGAATTGTTACATTTTGCAGTGTATGTTTGATTACATGTTGCCTCTTGCTTCCTAAATTTAAAGGAAAAGAGCCCAGACCCATCACTTCGTATTCACTCACCATTAGTCTTCTCTTGTGAAGTTGGAGTGTGGTTTAACTACCACTCCTTTTTTATAACCATCTTTACTCATTTCCTCTTCAGACTTTATTATTTTTATAACAACTGGACAATGTGAAGAGCAATCTACTTCTTTATTTGTGTCAACAACCTCTCTCTCATCTTCTTTGAGGAACCTCTAAGCATCAAAAACCAGGTGGCTGACCAGAGCTAGTCAGGGATGAGGTGGGCTCCATGCTTTTTTTTCCCCCCTCAAATTTCAATGCGAACTTGGTTTTATTTTTATTTCTGGAGTTTGGGAGAATTCTGCCTCTTTGCTGAGCTGATGTTTCAATCATGAGGCATTTTTAATGGAGTGGAAGGTTTTCATCTTCTGTGCACACAGGGATAAATCAGGTAGACAACTTATATTTGAGAAGCATATTTAATGACAAGTACACAGTGTCATAACATAGTGTAGTATGTTACTTCTTGTACTTCTCACATTTCCATCTTTTTTCATAGTGATATATCATACATTATTTATTGGTGCTTACTAGCTGATCACATGTGATTTTTTAAAAATATGTTTTTATTTTGATTTTTTTTAAGAGAGAGGAATGGAGGGGGAGAGATAGAAACATTGATGAGAGAGAATCATTGATTGACTGCCTCCTGCACAATCCCCACTTGGGATCAAGCCTGCAACATGGGCATGTACCCTAACCAGGAATCAAACTACAACCTCCTGGTGCACAGGATGACACTCAACCACTGAGCCACACCAGCCGGGCTGATCATATGTTATTTTAAATAATATATTAAATTAACCAGCTACTCGGAGAAACTAAGATGGCGGCAGAGATAAACACCGGGAAATTAATGCCGCGCACAACAATTGATTAATACCTCAGAGAAACAATACGGACTTCATCCAGAACCACAGGAAGCCTGGCTGACTGTAAATTCTACAACTAGAAGGAAGGAAAGGCACACTGAGACCCAGAGAAGCTGCAGAAGAGAAGCGCAGAGGTACGGGGCTCGCGCGCGCGGAAAGGGGCTGGCACCCGAGGACGCGGCGGCCTTTTTGAATCCGGAGGGAGTCACAAGCTCCCGACGGCTCTGAACTCCGGTTCCGGGAAGCCTCTG
>NW_006296219.1:26580-37678 GCF_000327345.1 Myotis davidii
ATGGACACGGACAATGGGGTGGGAGGGCAAAAGCGGGGGGGAGGGGGTAGAGGGTAACGTGGGGACAAGGACACATATGTAATTTCTTAATCAATAAAAAATATATTTAAAAAAAAAATTAACCAGCTACTCCAAGTGGGTTTACTTAATAAATTGGTGACCTGCCCATATTAATTCCCAACTTTACAGCAACTCACTTCTGAGAGTAGCTGTGACAGAGACTGCATGACTTCCGAAGCCTCAAATATTTACTCTCAGGTCCTTTAAAAGATAAAGGTTTTGACCCCTTACTTTAAAGAAGAAGTTTTTATTATCATCCATGATTCCATGGGTGTCTGAGCTCAACTGGACAGATTTCCTGCTCACGTGGCATGGGCTGGGGTGGTAGCTATCTGGAAGCTCTGTAGGTCTGTGGAGGTTGGCAGGTGCTACTGGCTATCAGTTGGGAGCTCACCTGGCTGGAACTGTGGGCCAGGTAGCCCTGCTATCTTTCACATGTCTGCTGCACATGGTTTAGGCTTCTCCCAGTGGGTGAGGGATCCAAGGAGCATCCCAGGTGTAAGCACCATCAATCTCTGCTTGCATCACACTTGCTGATGTCCTGTTGGTCAGAGCCCATCAGATGTCCAAGCCCTGAGTCAATGCAGGAGGACACTGCACAAGGGATTGGAAATCAGAATGTGGTTTATTAGAGGCCACCAAAGTAACGGTGTACCACACTTCCATGTGATCAGGAGTCCACAATTAATGAATTTTAGGGATAGAAAACTTTTAACCCAATGACTGTCAAACAAACACAGAGTCTGAAGAAGAGTTGTGCATTCACAGACCAGGGCAAAACTGGTTTCTCCCCAGCACTGGCCCACCCTGGCCAAGGGGACAATTTTATGGGTTATTTTCCCAGTCCTTTGCTTCTCTTTCTGAGTCCTCACCCCTCTGTTTGTTATTGGGCACATACAGCTTTGGGTTGCCTGCCTCAGTTTCAGAGTGCTCCTTTGGCCAGTATTTGTATTTGAAGTCTCTAAAATCAAATGTGATGGGGGCAGGCAGATCCAGCATTACCAAGCAAATCTTATTTTGAACAGGGGTGTCTTGGAATTGGCCCGAATAGTGATTCTCTGTAGCTCTTCTAGGATGAACAGGCTGAGAACTAGGAGATTTGCAAGGGGCTGTAGCCACATTCATGCCCAGGACCCATGAGGGCTGGAGTGGGAGAGGAGGATTGTGTCACCTGCTGCTCTCAGATCCCAGAGCCAGCCCCCTGTTCCCTGTCCCTTAGGGAGTCCACTCCTTCTAGCCTTCACCCCAGACCTTTCCATTCTCCTAACCTAAGCCAGGTTGCCTCTTTCCTGTTCTCTTCCTACTTTGCCACCCTTTGCTCCCTCTCGATGGATGAAAGTGCCCTCATCATGGAGGATTATTGCCTCCTGACAATCACAGGCAAAGCCTGGGAGGGAGTCACAGGCTGAAAATCTAGCTGTCCACAGGCAGTTTAAAGTTGGTACCCTCTAACCTATGAAGGAGACTGTTAAGACTTCACACTGAGTCAGTGGCCTCCATTTTCTCTTCTAACCTGCCAAATACAGGCAGCAGTGACAGTAATGTCTAAACATGACACACCATTTAAAATGCATCTTTGGGGAGTTACTCTACCACTAGAGAGAATGAACTGCTGGATGTCCATTCTAAACATAACATAGGGGTTTGAGAACACAGAAGATGCCAGCCTCTGCAGGCCTTGACCTCCTGCTCTCTGGAGAAATGCCAGCTGGGTCTCTATCTGCTGAGTCAGCCCCTTTCAGGAAGCCCTGCCTGTTGGGTCATGGAATTCATGGCTTACGGGCAGGTTTCCTTTCAAGAGGAAGAAACCATTCCAACTAGCAAAGAATTTTGCTGCAACTTTCAGTAAAATGAAGGGACATCACTAATTCTCAGGGATGGCATCAAGATGGCCAGTGGGTGGGTGGGTGGGATTATGAGAGAACTAAAGCTGAGCCTCCAATGTCAGGGCACTGAGTTCAATCTGTTTTCTGTGTGCAGGTGACCTCAATAGCAGAAGTACTCTGTCTGGCTGTGTTCTTTGGGAGACTTGTACATTTTTCAGAAGTTACTTTTCAAATGGTTTTCTGGAAGGACACAAAAACATCTGCATCGTGGTAACCATAGGGGTGAGTGCTCGTATAGTACCTTTAAGAGTATGTATCAAAGGCAGAAACTGAAGAAGAAAGACTTGATGAATTTCACTTGGTTCAAGGAACAGTGACAGATGTTGGTACAAACACCATCAGCACAACTGCAAGCAAACTGGAGCCAAAGAGCTAACAATAGGGCAAAATGTGACAGTGTGAACATTTGAACATATTAAGAGTACTTCCAAATTAAAAGGGAAAAGTCAGAAACTCTAATAGAAAAATGTGCTGAAAACAGGTAACGGCAAATCATGAAAGAAGAAATAAACAATGGGAAATATGAAAAATAATTGACTTCACTAAAGAAGAAACTTATATTAAAATAACAATTAAAAACATTTCTGTAAAACAATGTTAGCAAGGTTGTGAGAAAACAGAACCCCTGGAGGAGGAATTGCTGTCTTTCTGGAAGGCTGGTTGGCAGTTCCTGGGAAAGACTCCAGTGTGGGCTTGCACCTGAATTTGCATTGGTGTGCACTGACCTTTAATCAAGAAGGATGTGCTCAGAATTAGCCACAAGATTGGTCATGGCTGAGCTGGAAACAACTCTATTTCCTAACAATAGATTTGTTAGATAACAAGTGGCACATCCACACGACCCTTTAAAATGTTAAAGCACAAATGTGTCTGTTATCAAGGAAAGATGCTTGTTATCTATTAAGTCAGAAGAGGTTTCAATACAGTTGGATCACATCTTTGTTAAAAAGAAAAAAGGAAAAACCGTTAACATCCATAGAAAATCTGGAAGTATATATACCAAGTAAGGAGGGTAATGTATTCTGAAGTGCTGCTGTAGTGAGCAGAGGCTACCTCAGTGATTGTAGGTTAGGGTACTTTACAACTAGCAAGTCACCGCAGGGCCTGTGTGCCTGATCTATGCTTCTTCCCAATTAAATCCACTCTCAGTCCCCTCGCCTCTGCCCTTTCTACTTGATGTTTTTTTCTTGGAAGGCCATCCATTCTCAGTTTCTGCAAACACTTGGTGGGGAGGGGTTCTCCCGTTGTAGCTGATCCTGATTTCCCCTCTGTGTTTCTTTTCTCTGTGACCAACTGTTGTTTCTACATCAGCATTTCAACTCAAACCCACCCTCTTGCCAGGCTGGTGTAGCTCAGTGGTTGAGCATCGATCTATAAACCTGGAGGTTACAGTTCAGTTCCTTGTCAGGGCATATGCCTAGGTTGCAGCTGGATCCCCAGTAGGGGGGTATGCAGGAGGCAGCTGATCAATGATCCTCTCTCATCATTGATGTTTCTATCTCTCTCTTCCTTCCCCTTCCTCTCTGAAATCAATAAAGGTATTTTAAAACCCACCCTCTTCCTCTCCACAGCTCTCTTGGCTGTTTTACTTCCTGTGAAGCTTAATCCTTCATCCCCCAGTTCCAAGTCTGCCTTACCAAGATTCCCCTCTCCTCCCCTTCCCCTCAGGATGACTCTGATTCCTGCACAGCTTCCTCTGCCTCCCCTGCTCCCTGTTCTCCCACCTGGACCATTGCAGTGACCTCTGATGTGGCTGTCACCAAGTCTCGGCTGCACGCCATGACATTCTGTTCCCACCACGACGCCTCTCACCCCTCTCCAGAATTGTTGTGGTCACTTCAACCTCAGATCCCTGGTACATGCATTTTAGTTCCCACTGCTGGATGAATTCTCCAGCAGCACACTGCAGATCCCTTCCTGCCCTTGCTCAAAGTGTCTGCAAGCCCTGCAGAAGGTGGGAACTCTAGAGGCCTGTCCTGCAAACATTTTGAAGGGTCCCCTCACTCCAGGATCTGAGCTGCCTGCTGTCCATATGCACTGCTCACTCTTCCTCCCCTTGTGGCACCTATTTTGACTAAGAGGGCCACTGTCTTTCCTCGTCCTTTCTCTAAATATTTGTTTGGATTTCCCTTCACACATGTGCTGAACCCTCAGAATATGGCAACTACCTATCTGTTTTTTCCTTATTTTTAGAAATGCCTTCACTTTCTACTGTTAAAAGAGTGATATAAGCATACTCAATCTGGGATAGTACCGGTGACCACAGCTTGGACTCAGTGGGTAACACAATGCTGCCTGACATAGGAAGGTGGAGGATGGCAGGGTGGGAAAACAGTAAAAAAAAAAAAAACCCACAAAACTATGTATATGGACAGGAAATTCAAACAATAGAGTATAGAAAATAGAAAAAGACACCCTGTTGCTCTCTTCCCAAAAGAGTGTACTTGTTTCATGACCTCTCTGCCACGTGGCCCCCATGACGCCAGGCTCCAGTGTATCCCTTTATGGCCTCACACGCCCAGCATGAGGCCTAGAATAGGGTCAGTCATAGGTTGGCACACAGGCACTTTTACAACTTACAGCGGTTCTCAACCTGTGGGTCATGAACAATGAAAATACATCCTGCATATCAGATATTTACATTACGATTCATAACAGTAGCAAAATTACAGTTATGAAGTAGCAATGAAAATAATTTTATGGTTGGGGGTCACCACATGAGGAATTGTATTAAAGGGTCACGGCATTAGGAAGGTTGAGAACCACTAAGTCAAGTAACCTTGCATCTGTGTCACATCATCCACAGCTTCCCACATCACCCAGAGAAAAGTGGAATCTTTGTCATGGCCAAGGCGCTTTCCCTCCCATACCACCCACCTCCCTCTTCCCACTGCCCTCTCCTGCTCTCCCCCTGGTGGGGCTGCTTCAGCCCTTGCTCTGCACAGTCATTTCCTGGAGCCACCCCTCTGTTCTGCATGGCCTCGCCCCTACACCCTCTCCTCAAAGGACCCCTGCACACCCTCATCCCTGCCCTGCCAGAGTGCTCTCTAGATCACGTAGGGCCACGTGCTGCAGGGCACTTACCCTCAGTGCTGTTTCCTTTTCCTGATGGCACATATGCTTCCACAGACACTTTCCCTCTAGTGCTTTGCTCTCTCCAGAGCTGCAACAATGCCCTGCACATAAGAGGCTCTCCCTTACAGTGTGAACCTCCAAGTCTGTCCTGCACATCTTTTTTTAAAAAAATTTTTTTTATTGATTTCAGTGATGAAGGGAGAGGGAGAGAGAGATATATCAATGATGAGAAACAATCATTGATTGGCTGCCTCCTGCATGCCCCCCACTGCGGATCAAGCCTGCAACCCAGGCATGTGCCCTGATCGGGGATTGAACCATGACCTCCTGGTTCATAGGTCAATGCTGAACCACTGAGCCACACCGGCCAGGCTACTCCCTTGACATTGGACAAGTCGTTTGAGTCTCACTCCTCTGCCCTTATTTGAAAGCCTTCCAGGGCTTTCCAGGCCATAGGAATAAGACTTACTTTTTAGCCTGGTTCCCAAGCCACCTGCCATCAGTCCTTTCCCAAGACCCTCTGCTTTACAGACATGTAGGGAGAGCTAGAGTCACTTTACTGTGTCTTCTGTGTGGCTCTTGACCTTTCTGAGACTAATCCTTTTAAAGCTCTGTCTGTGCTGTAAGATTACATCAGAAGTGCCTCCTCCATGAAGCCTCCTCAAGCATCCTATCCTTGTGTGCTGTGCATGTCCCTATGCCCTGGGTCAGTCTCACTGTGCCCTCCAGCTGGTGACCGGGGTGGCACCAGCTCTTTCTGTCTGTGTCCATTCTGTTCCCTATGCTGGACCTCACTGGGTCCTCGGTTCCTTACCAGCAAAGGGACTGGGTTACCATTTTCATGATGGTAGATTATTATTCCTTTTTACTTACCTTTTTCTAAAACACAGTGAGGTCTTCTTTTGCCCTGTCCTCGGTGACTATAAACCTGACATTAATCAGGATTAAGAAGATTTTGTGTATTCTAGATTATCTTACTTCTGATCCTCTCCTTTATGTGTGAAATTGAAGGAAAGTTAAAGTGAGGCAGGAAGCAGTGTGGAGGGCACATCACAGTACTAGCCCCAGCAGGGCTCTGACATCACTGCCTGGGTTCCAGTCCCATCTTCCCCTATTACCTGTGTGACCAAGACCACATGCTCACCCTCTCTGTGCCTCAAGTGTCTACATCCAGGAATAGTACCCACATTAGAGGTGTGACAGGTTAAATTGGAATAAGCTACAGAGTAAACACACAAAAGGCAGTAACTATTAATGTTCTGTTACAAAGCATGAATCATGCTGCTTATGAAACCTGTTCTTTTATATGTATGACACATTGTGACCCTCCTTCTGGGTCAGTGAGCATGCATCCACATAGTCACTTCCTCTGCCCTCCAGCAATTCAGTGCAGACACTGAGATCCTGTGTCTCACAGCTGACCTTGATTGATCTGATTATTTCCTGGTCCCTGAAAGCTGTGAATGTGCTTTGTGCAGTAGTCAAGAGCCTTAAGGCCAGTCCTTCTAATTAACTTCCCTGAAAGTCGTCAAATAAGGATGTGATATAGACACACGAGGGCTTGGTTTTGGTTTGTTGAAACCCGCAGAAAATTAGCTGGTTTCTTGTACAACATGAGAGTTTTTCTTCATAGATCTGAAGGGCTTTTCGCATTGGGCTTTCTGCGTAATCCAGAACCCTCGGCATGACACACTCTGCATCTTCCTCCTGTTCATTTTCAATCTGCTGGTGGTCTCTCTCATGGGCTTGAGCTCTTTGGGGACAGGTGAGCATGCTGCTCTGGGAGTTTCCCCCTGTGAATTCTCCCATGTTTGGGTTCAGACTGTTGGTGCAGAACCTGTCATCTGACACTGTCCTCCTCATTCAGACGCTCCAGGAGTGCTGTTAAAAGGGGAAAAGTGTATAAGAAACCACATCATTTATTTGTGTGACTTTTCTCTGTGTTTTTAGTTTCTTTTTAAGGGTCTTAAAACAGTGGTATAATCACCCTTCTTCACCAACATCCTGGAAATAGCATTCGATGTGTGGGATTGGGGTGTGCTGGTCACTGGTGCAGACAGCCTGATGTCATGTCCATGCTACCACAACAGAATTCACTTCGCTAAAAGCAGTTGTCTCCCAGGGTTAAGAGGGGAAAATATGATTTTTTTCTTTTTATTCATATTCATTGTAAAAATTCTGAAGACTACAAAATTTATTCACTAACAATACGCTAGCCTCTCTATTTACATTTTTAAAAAACTAAAAGCAACAGGGGACATCTCTTGGGATCCGGCTCTTAAATGTTTGAGCTCGCACTCTATCCTGAAATATCCTTTGAGTCTTGGATGTTGACACCTAAGCTATCTTTTTAAAGGGACGATGGCTTGTTGTCCTGGGCACTGATGGTTTTCTGGCAAAAAAAACACACAAGACAAAACAAAAACAGGAAAGAAATGTAAAGATCCGTAGGTGTTGCCTTCCTCCTGAAATGCCAATTCTCCACACATGTGGACATTCTGATGTCCTTCTCATTTACCTTATTCACAGAGGTATGGTTATTAAACATTGCCACACTGTGTAGGCAGCCCTTCAGGTCTACAGTGTGGACAGACCTCACACTACAAATGCCAATCCCGTCTCGCACAAGCCTGTACTCTTGGGGGCAGGTTTCTTGTCTAGTTCTTGTAGGATCAGCACATCAACTTGGTTCTTGTTTGTTGCTCATTCTTGGGCCTGGTTCTGCCCAAACACAAGCAAAGTCAAGTCTTGGCCCCCTTTGTGTTCTTTTGGAGCTTCCCATAGTCCTGGGCTGCTTCATGGCAGCACCTGAACATTCCCTCCTGCAGGAAAGCCAGTCAAAATCAGAGTGAGCATGTGTCCCAATTAATGACTCTTGTGCTGGCATAATTATTAATGGTGTCCCTTTCATTCTCATTGTCCCAGTGTACATAGAAAATTATCTTACCACCCATCAAGGCAGTGTGGCGTCCCTGCAGAGCCTTGAGTGTAAACCCAAGCCACACTTCAGATTCTCTCTGTAATTCTGGGCAAGTCACTCTCCGTTCTGGTTGGATTTCCTAACAGTGAAGGGAGGGAGTGAGATTGGGGAATCTCCAAGGTCCTGCCTGTGTTGAAAGGTAGCACCTCTATAAGGTACTAGGAATTTCAAAAGGTAGGACTTGAGTGATCTGTTTGGCATGAGAAATGGTGATGGCTTTGGTAAGACACAGCACATATGCTTTAAGAACTGTCCATGTAGGATATCACCTAAGCTCAATCTTTTATTCACTGTAGCCCTGTGGCATGAACAATTGTGAAACATAATTATTTCCTTCTAGGATGCCTTCCTATGACTTCAATTGGTGGTATTCTCAGTACTGTACTACACCTACATCCTTATGTCAATCTTTCTGGCTGTGTTCTACAACAATCAAGAAGCACTTAAAGGTTACGTGGAGGACAGCCACCTGGGCAGGGCACAGTGGCAGGGAGTCAGGCAAGTGCATTTGCTAACTATTTGAAAGGGTCCTTTTTATTTTTGCTTCAGTGAATCTGTACATTTACTTGGTGTCTTGCTTTGTGCCTCTAGATCGCGGTGCCTTACAAGTATCTGCGATTTCTGACAGTGTCCAAGCACAGTGTGCAGTGGTCATTCCTGGCTTTGCTCCTGCTCTTAACACATTAGAGCGCTCATAGCTCACTGAAACGTTTTGTGTGGGATTGGGGTTTGTGGGGATTCTCCAGGCTTCCAACTCCTTTTCTCCTTCCAACAGAAGCAGAATATCCTTACAGCCAGCAGTCTCTGCCCCAGTACCTGCTTGTTTACACCTGGAGAATTCCTGGGGGTGTTGGGTGGCAGAGGCCTCTGAGTACTTGGGGTGGAGGATGTATATTTGCAGCCTGGGACACCTCAGACATTTCACTGGTCTGCACTCCAATGTCACCACTGGCTATATCTCTGGCTGGGTGTTTTTCTCATATTGTAAAACCAGATTTTCCTTAAGGAAAGATAGCCTTTGGGCTTTTGCTCCTTCAGGTTCTTTTCTGAAATTTTCATTGCTTAGGAATATTTCCATTAGGGGCAAGGGGAAAGTTGGAGAGAATTTAATGTTTGCAGCTAAGGACAAAGCAGATGGTAGAGTTCAGTCTGAGGTTTATCCAAACTGCCCTTTGAAGGGGTCTGGCCTGGCCATATCCTGAGGAGTCTATGTACTGTGGGCAGCTTAGCTGCTCCTGACCCCAAAGCCAGGCTTCCCAAGAGACCCTGTACTCTGACTTCCTCCTTATGGGCAGAAACGGGCTGTCCCATAATAGGGTGTGCCTCTCTTCTCTCTGATGGACAGAACTGTTGCTGATCCCACACCCCAGGAAGAGTTTCTTTGGTAATCTTCTGCAACATGGACCAATCAGCAAATGTATCTAAACTGTGTATTATGGCTCAGCATCACACAAAATTCTGAGCAAAGTCAAAGATGAGTATTAAAACCTAGCCTATATGCTTTAAGAACTGAAAGTCTGAGAAAAGAACCAAGATGGGGGTGTAGGTAAATGCCTGTACTTGCCGCCTCCCACAACCACATCAAAATTATAACTAAAATACAGAAGAACCATCGCCAGGCTGCCCAGAGCCAGGCAGAGACAGTAACTCACATTGGCCTGCACCTGAGAACTTCCCGGAGGGCCTGGGACCCACAGACCAAGGGGCCAGATACAACAGCATCGATACAAAATGCAGTGAGCTCTGTGAATAACAGACTCAATGTTGTTGTTTTTGTATTTTCCTCCATTTTTTTATGGTTGGTTTGGATTTTCTTCCTCTCCTTTTTTCTCATATTCTCTGTTTTATTTTAGTCTAATATTTTTCTTTCTCACTTTACTTTTTGTTAATTCTTATTTTAAGTTCAATTTTTTCTTTTTCTTTTCCTATTCCATATTTTATTTTATTTAGTAGTATTACTCCTTAAAATTATTATTTTATTCATTATTTTCTATCTTTATTTTTATACTTATCCTATTGCTGGTCTCTTCTTTCCTTGCATCATATTCCTATTTATTTATTTGTTTGTTTGTTTATATATATTTTTTTGCTCCTCTAATTCTTCTGGTCTTGTGTCTTCTAGTATTCTGTGTGTGTGTGTGTGTATGTGTCTGATTTGGTTGTTTTTGGGGGGTTAGGGGGGAAGCGGGTTGTCTGTTTGTAAGGCTTTTGCTTAAGGCTGCTGCTTTCATTATTAGTGGTATTTTGTTTATTCATGCTTTTTTTCTCCTTCATGTTCCTTTTGGTTTGATCTGGTTTTGTCACTTTGTTCTGTCAGCACCTGTATAAGAGTTGGCACAACGAGGTCAGGATTAAGACTCACAGGCAACAAGTCTGAGAACTGAACTGATCCAGCAAATCTAGCAATCAAGACCCAAATTCAACAGGAGGACCCATATAACCCACACAAGGGTCATTTCTAGAGCAGCCCGCTCAGAAGATCAAAGAGACCATGCCACTGGGTTCCACAAGAAGGCCACCCCACCAAGACTAGGAGGAATAGCAATCTTCTCTGACACAAACATAAAGAAACATTAAAAAATGAGGAAACAAAGAAACAGGCCACAGGTGTAAGAATAATAGGCATCTCCAGAAAAAGAGCTAAATGAAATGGAGGCAAGCAATTTATCATATATAGAACTCTAAGTAATGGTTATATGTATGCTCAAACAACTTGATAAGATTATAAGAAACTTAGTACAAACTATATCAGCATGAAAACAGAATGGAAACTATGAATAAGAATCAATAGGAAGGAGAGAACTGAAGATGGCGGCATAGGTTAACGCCTGAGATTGCTGCCTTAAACAACCAATTCAAATTAAACCTGAAAAAGGGAACGGACAACATCCAGAACCACAGGAGGGCTGGCTGAGTGGAAATCCTACAACTAGGAGTAAAGAGAATATCATATCCAGACTCAGAGGAGGCGCAGTGCTAAAGTGAAATTCTCAGGTACCAGTGCGCGCGAACGGGCTGGCGGCACGGCGCGGAGGGCGCGATTGTAAACAATCGGGAGGGAGTCGCAGAATCTGAGCTCCAGATCAGGGGGAGTGGC
>NW_006296219.1:38918-39876 GCF_000327345.1 Myotis davidii
ATCTCAGTCATTTGTGGAATATAGTGAACAACATAAATTGATGAACAAAAACAGATCCAGAGACAGAGAAGCATCGATCAGACTATCAAACCTCAGAGGGAAGGTAGGGGAGGGTGGGAGTAAAGGGGAGAGATAAACCAAAGGACTTGTATGCAAGCATAGAGGCCTAACCAATGGACACGGACAACGGGGGAGTGGTGAGGGCATGAGCGGGGGGTTGGGGGGCGTGGAGGGTGACGTGGGGACAGGGACACATATGTAATATCTTAATCAATAAAAAATAAATAAAAAATAGAAAAAAGAAAGAAAAAAAAAGAATCAATAGGAAATGAAGAATGGCATAGCTGAAATAAAGAATACCCTGTAAAAAACAAAAGTAGATTATAAAGTGAGGACTGAATCAGCAAATTAAAAGACAAAGTAGAGAGTGAAAAACCAAGATTGCGGTATAGGTAAACACTGGAAATTGCTGCCTCAAACAACCACTTCAAAAATACAACTAAAAGACAAAACAGACATCATCCAGAACCATATGAAGGCTGGCTGAGTGGAAATTCTACAACTAGAAGGAAAAAGAAAAGCACACTGAGACTCAGAGGAGGTGCGGTGTGGAAGTAAAGTGCAGAGGTGTGGAGGCACATGCATGAAGGGCTGGCAGCTGAGGATGTGGAGCACTTGCAAAGGACTGGAAACTTAGGACATGGTTGTCTTTTCCAATCGGGAGGGAGTCTCAAGCTCCTGACTGCTCTGAACTCCAGTTCCAGGCGAGTCTCTGGGGATCCAGACTCATACAGGAGAAACTGGACTGTCTGGCATCGGTCAGAACTCAAGGGCAGCTTTCTCTCAGAGGTACTTGCAGCAATTACCAGAACACTGAGAAGCAGGGCCTCTTAGGGTAGGACTGAGGAGCAGCCATAGCTGCTTGCTCCGCCCTGTTGATCCCCAGAGACCCCGCCCA
>NW_006296219.1:40914-50086 GCF_000327345.1 Myotis davidii
GTGCTGGTTCAAGTGAAGCATCAGAGCCTTATGTGAAATGTAACTTGGGCATAGACAGCTTGTGGCTGATAAAGCTGCACATAGATGTCATAAGGGCAGAGGGTGGGGTGAGAACCGGGTGGAGGGGAGCTATGAGGGGAAAAAAGAGGAATAATTGTAATAATCTGAACAATAAAGATTTAATTTTAAAAAAAAGAAGAAGAAGACAAAGTAGAAAATAACACCCAGAGCAGCAATTAGGAAAAAAAAATTTAAAGCAGGAGGAGACTTTGGGATATCATGAAACCTAACAACATCTGCATCATAGGGGTACCAGAAGAAGAATATGAGCAAGGAATATAGAACCTGTGTGAAGAAATAATGACAGAAAATTTCCCTAACCTGGTGAATGAAAAAGTTACTCAAGTTCAGGAAATATAGAGTCCCAATCAAGATGAACCCCCACCCCCACAAAAAAAAAAGCACACCTAGACAAATCTTAATTAAAATGACAAAAATTAAGAAAAAGAAAGACTCTTAAAGGCAGGAGAGAGACAGAAAGTTACCTACAAGGGAGCTCCCATTAGAATGTCAGCTGATTTCTCCATAGAAACACTTCAGTCCAGAAGGGAGTGGCATGAAGTATTCAGCCAAAGACTCACTCCAAGACTACTCTATCCAGCAAAGCTATTATTCAAAATTGAAGATGAATTAAAGAGCTTCACAGACAAAAAAAGGATAAAGTAGTTTATCACCACCAAACCAGCACTGCAAGAAATGCTAAAGGGAGTGGTGTAAGAAGAAATAGAGAGAAAGAGAGACACAGGCATAAAGAATAAAAATGGCAATAACTAAGTACCTATAAATAATCTTAAATGTAAATTAATTAAATACTACAATCAAAAGACAGAGGGTAGCTCAATAGACAAGAAAACATAACATATATGTATGCTGTCTACAAGAGACCCACCTCAGACAGAATGAAAGTGAAGGGACAGAAAAAATACTTTTCATGCAAATGGTAATGGGAAAAGAGCTGGACTAGCAATACTCATGTCTCACAAAATAGACTGCAAAATTAAGGCCATCACAAGAGACAATGAAGGGATCAACACAACAAGACAATATAACCCTGGAAAACAGATATGCACCCAATATAGAAGCACCCAAACATAAAATAAACTTCTGGAGAACTTTAAGGGAGATATCAACAGCAATACAGTCACAGTAGAGGACTTTATCACATCACTGGAATCACTGAATAGATCTTATAGGCAAAAAATCAACAAGGAAACAGTGATCTTAAACAACGTACTATAACAGATGGAATTAACTGACATTTACAGAACATTTCACTCCAAAGCTACAGCATATAAATTCTTCTCAAGTTCACACTAGTCATTCTCAAAGACAGACCACATGTTAGAACACAAGACAAGTCTCTACAAGTTCAAAAAGACAAGTTATATCAAGCATCTTCTCAGATCACAATGGCAAGAAATTAGAAATCAACTATAATAAAACACTCAAAAACATTCAAACACATGGAGGCTAAATAGAATGTTATTAAACAATGAATGGGTAACCAAAGAGATCAAAGAAGAAATAAAAATCTTCTTGGAAAAAAATGAAAATGAACACACAAAACCCCAAAATCTATGGAACACAGCAAGGGCAGTCCTGAGAGGGAAGTTCATAGCACTACAGGCCTATCTCAAGAAACAAAAAAATCTCTAATAAATTATGGAACCCTGCAACTTAAAGAATTAGAAAGTAAACAACAAGAAAAGTCAAGAGAAAGTAGAAGAAAGGAAATAATACAGATTCAAGTGGAACTAAATGACATAGAGACTAAAAAAACATTACAAAAGATCAATGAAACCCAGAGCTAGTTCTTTAAAAAGATAATCAAGATCGATGAACCTTTAGCCAGATCCATCAAGAAACAAAGAGAGAGGACCCAAATAGATAAAATCAGAAATGAAAGAGGTAAAGTAACAGCTGACACCACAGAATCACAAAGTATTGTAAGAACACACTATGAGCAATGCTAACCTAAGCTCAGGGGAGGCCTGCATGGCAGTCTTGCAAACTTAGAGACCTAAAATAACCACAAAAGATGGTCTGAAAATTAAATATTGAACTACAAACAAGTTATAGTGGGTAGTCATGTCCTAGGCCAGTATTTTCCCTGACAAAGATCAACTTAGATCTTTACTGAGCCCATTTGTGAAATGTCTGGGTAACTTGTAATTTCTCTTTTTTCCAGATTCCTCTGGGCACAACAAATGGCACCAGGACATTCCCTCATTGTTACAATTATCAACTGTTAATTATGTTAAACTAAGGTATTTATTTCCTATGCCAGTATTTTCCCTGACAAAGACCAACTTCTGACTTTTACTGAGCCTTTTCCTGACCCCTTAGGGCACAACAAATGGCACCAGGACATTCCCTCATTGTTATTGTTATCAACTGTTAATTTTATGTTAAACTACCCTCTATCCATCTATATAAAAGAAGCATATGTCCATCATTTCACTTTTTATCCTATCCCAGAGGTTTCCCCCCTCCCCCTCCCCCACTTAGCTTTATCCCACCTCCTTAATCTATCACCAATGGATTTCATGTAACCCACCTATGTCCCTTTCCTTTAATTGCAATGTATAAATACAGATGTAACCAGCCATTCTCCGGAGCATTATCTCAATTCATTAAGGTTCTGCTTCCCGGAATATGTTGACAGTTCGGCTCAAATAAATTCACAAAAATTCTTTACAGGTTTCAATGGTTTTTTATGTTAACAGCAACAATATGCCAAGAAGCTAGAAAATGTGGTCAGAGAGAAAGCTGCAGTTTCGTTGTTTTTATTCTCTAAACCACCGGTTCTCAACCTGTGGGTCGCAAACAATGAAAATACATCCTGCATATCAGATATTTACATTACGATTCATAACAGTAGCAAAATTACAGTTATGAAGTAGCAACGAAAATAATTTTATGGTTGGGGTCACCACAACATGAGGAACGGTATTAGAGGGTCACAGCATTAGGAAGGTTGAGAACCACTGCAGAGCACAGGAGTTTTCATTTGCAACTACTCACCCGAGGCTTTGGTACAGGGAGGGGGGTATAAACTTGAGGGGTCTGAGGAGAGGCTGGGGTGGGAAGCAGGGCAGAGAGACGTGGAAAAGCAGTAGCCAGGAGTTCTGCATTTGGTCGTTCAAATCCATACAAACCAAACGCCATTTTTCCTGAAAGGAGCTAACTGCTCCTAGTAGCCTCAGGACAAGTGATACAGCCTGTCCTACCTTCAAGAGCCCTGCGCTCCATACTGTGCATTTTGAGCTTTTCAGAGGAAAAGAAAGCAGAGGCCAACCTTATGGGTCTGAAGAGTTCTCAAGGAGCCCTCAGTGACTATTGGAGGAGGGGCAATCCACCCCACTATTCTGGGAACCAGACTGATAAAAACTCCAGGTTCAAAAAAACAAAAAACAAAACAAAAACAAAAGAACTTTAGGTTCCCAGCTGACCCCATTGGTCTCCATAGAAGGATCTCTGTCCAGCCAAGGGCGGAGTAATATTTTGGAATACTCACGGGGTAGCTCTGGAACAGGAAAACACACCCACCACATTATCTGAAGCTAAATAGCACCTCCCCCATGGAAGCCCTTTCAGAAACAGACTTTTGAGTGATTAAGATTGACAGATGGCTAGCAGGCAAAGGGGACAGAGGTAGAGCCGGGGGAACCAGGGGAAGTTTGCTGACCCAGCCCTGGGCCCCGCCCAGATAACAAACCTATTTTAGAGGGCAGATTGGTCCTCCTATTTGCAGCCAAGTGCTATGGAGACACAAGTGGTGGATCAGCGGATCACTTGGAGCTTCCATCAGGTTGCAAAAGCCAAAAGACAGTGTCTGACATTAGTACCTACGTGCTCAACAGGAAGCCCAGAATTGGCAGACAGAACAGAAGAGTGGGGTCCAAAGCAAGCTCTCATGGGACATTAAACTTGGCTGAAATGAACAGCACTTCATTTTTTTCTTTTCTCTCTTTTTTTCCCTCCCTTTCTTCTTTTTTAGTTTTTCTCTTTTTTTCCCTTTTTATCTTCTTCATTTACCTGATTTATCGATTTGTTATTCTAGTCCCTGTTGTTTTGTTCACATATCTAATTTTCCTCTTTCCTTCTCCTACTCAATTTTTCTTCTGTCACTACTCAATTTTTTTCATTCTTTCCTTTCTCTCTTCTTTTTCTCCTGCTTTTTTTTTTTATCTTTTTTCTTTCTTAAGTCCTCTGCTTTGTCCTCTATTTTCTTTTTCTAATTTTATCTTGTCTTTTCATGTCTCTTCTCTCTCCTCTAATTCTTCATTCTTATTTTCTTTTTTCAGCTCTTCATCTACATATTCTGCCCCATCTTTTCTTGGTTATTTTGTTAATCTGTTTTGTTTTGTCCCCATAGTTTTCTCTTTTCTTTCTATCATTCTTGCTCTCTTTTCTCTTCCCTAGTTCTCTCTTCTCTGGTGGTTGCTTTTGTTGGTGCTATAGGGGTCTTTTGTATGTTCTGGTTTTGTTTATTCTCTTTCATGTTTTGTCTTGTATTTCATACTGTCCAGTCAGCACCTCCACAGGATCTTGCACGATGTGGTTAGGAGTGAGCCACATAGTCAGCCTGCCTGAGAGGAGACTCCATCCAAGAATGGAACAATAACATTCAAGACCCAACTACAACAGAAGAACCAAAATAACTCAAGCAAGGGGCTTTCCTAGAGCACCCAGTTCAGGAGATCTAAGGGACTGCACCACTGGGTCCCACAAAACGCTTAGTATGTAAGACCACTCCCCAAAATCTGAGAGGCATAGCAGTTTGATCTAATACATAGAAACAAATACAAAGGGGCAGTAAAAATGGGGAGATAGCCAAAACCGGTTTGGCTCAGTGTATAGAGCATCGGCTTGCGGACTGAAAGGTCCCAGGTTCGATTCCGGTCAAGGGCATGTACCTGGGTTGCAGGCACATCCCCAGTAGGAGATGTGCAGGAGGCAGCTGATCAATGTTTCTCTCTCATTGATGTTTCTAACTCTCTATCTCTCTCCCTTCCTCTCTGTAAAAAATCAATAAAATATATTTTTAAAAAAATGGGGAGATAACCCACAAATGAAAGAAAATTAAGAACTGCCAGAAAAGGAACTAAATGAAATGAAGACGAGCAATTTTTCAGATAAAAAATTCAGAATAGTAGAAATAAGAGTGCTCAAACTATTCAGTGAGACCTATAAGCAACTTAATGAGCATTGTAAGGAAATTAATGAGAATATGAAGAGACTTAATGAGAGCTAAACCAACATGAAAAGAGAGGTTGAAAGAATAAATGAGATTCAATTGGAAATGAGGAACAACCTGGCTGAAATAAATAACACCCTGGAAGGATTCAACAGTGCACTAGAAGAAGCTGAGGACCGAATCAATGAATTAGAAGACAAGGTAAAAAAAAAAAAAAATAGCCATTCAGAGCAGAAAATGAAAAAAAAAATTAAAAAGCAGGAGAAGAGTCTATGGGAGCTTTGGGACGTCATGAAATGAAATGATACCCACATAATAGGGCTGCCAGAAGAAGAAAAGGCTGAGCAAGGAATAGAAAGCCTGTTTGAAGCAATAATGACAGATCTTCCTGACATGAGGAATAAAAAGGCCACACAAGTCCAGGAAGCACAGAGTCCCAATCAAGATGAACCCCAAAAGACCCACACCAAGACACATCATAATTAAAATGGCAAACATTAAAGAGAAAGAAACTTAAAGGCTGCGAAAGAGAGATAGAAAGTTACCTACAAAGGAACTCCCATTAGACTATCAGATGATTTCTCAATAGAAATACTTCAGGCTAGAAGGGAATGGCAGGAAGTATACAAAGTAATGAAAACTGAGGGACTGAATTCAAGACTATTCTATCTGGCAAGATTATCATTGAAAATTGAAGGTGAGCCCTGGCTTGTTTGGCTCAGTAGATAGTATGTTGGCCTGGGGACTGAAGGGTCCCAGGTTCGATTCCGGTCAAGGGCACATGCCCGGGTTGTAAGCTCGATCCCCAGTAGGGGCGTGCAGGAGGCAGCCAATCATTGATGTTTCTATCTCTCTTTTGTCTCTCTCTCTCTCTCTCTCTCTCTCCCTTCCTCTCTGAAATCAATTATAATATATTTTAAAAAAGAAAAGAAAATTGAAGGTGAAATTGGGAGCTTTGCAAACAAACAAACAAACAAAAAAGGCTAAGGAGTTTATTACCAGCCATGCAAGAAATGCTAAAGGGACTGCTATAAAAAGAATAGAAAGAGAGGGAGAAACACAGGCAAAAAGAATTAAAAATAGCAACAAACAAGCACCTATCAATAATAACCTTAAATGTAAATGGATTAAATTTTCCATCTAAAGAAATAGGACAGCTGAATGAGTACGAAATCATGATCCATATATATGTTGTCTACAAGAACCCAACTCAGAACAAAGGACTCACACAGACTGAAAGTGAAGCGATAAGGAAAAACTGTTTCCAGGCAAATGGAAATGAAAAAACAAAACAAAAAAACAACCAAAAACCTGGGGTAGCAATATTCATAACAGACAAAATAGACTCCAAGGTGAAGGCCATAACAAGAGATAAGGAAGGCCACTTCATAATACTAAAGGGATTGATACAACAAGATGACATAACTCTGGTAAACATATGTGCACCCAAAATTGGAGCACCTAAGTATATATAAATAACTTCTGGAGGACATAAAGGGAGAGATCAACAGCAATACAATCACAGTAGGAGACTTTAACACCCTACTGACATCACTAGATAGATCTTCTAGATAAAAAAATCAACAAGGAGACAGCAATCCTAATCAACACCCTAGATCAGGTGGAATTAACATTTTCAGAACATTTCACCTCAAAGCTATAGAATATATATTTTTCTCAAGTGTACACAGGAAATTTTCAAAAGATAGACCACAGGTTAGGACACAAACTAAGTCTCTACAAGTTCCAGAAGATTTTATTCATACCAAACATCTCAGATCACAATGGCATGAAATTAGAAATCAGCTACAGTGAAAACCCTCCAAAACATTCAAACACAAGTGTGGGGAGCCGGCACAGCCGTGGCATACTCATGCCAGCTCAGCCTGGTTCAGTGACCCTGAGTGGGGGCGATGAAAGGCTTAGAAAAGACAGACAAGAGAATGAAAACTGGGTCTCGGTGGGACGTTGCCTCTCTGATGGACAGCGCCAATGCCCATAAGCTGTGTCTTTATTTTATAGTAGATGCCACGAGGCAAAGTAAGGGCATGATCAAGATGTTTACAACATTCTCGTGGGTTTCAGTCCTACTCAACTACATGCACCTGAACTATATCACTCAGGAACGTGGGACCACGTGTTTGGACCATAGGTTCAAGCTTACAACTATAGCTGTTGGCTATAATTGTGCTGGGAAGGCTCTGCCCTCCAAGCTGGGACTTGCACGTGGCAATGAGAGGACTGTGCCCTCTCCTCAGTCCAAGGCTTGAACCTGTCCAAAACACTGTAACTGCGTCCCATACACAAGGAGGCTAAATAACATGTTATTAAACAATGAATGGGTTACCAATGAGATCAAGAAAGAAATCAAAAACTTCCTGGAAACAAATGAAAATGAACACACAATCAAATTCTCTGGGACACAGCAAAAGCAGTCCTGAGAGGGAAGTTCATAGTAGTACAGGCCTACCACAAAGAAACATAAAAAATTAATAATAAACTATTTATTCCTACAACTTAATAAATTAGAAAGAGAACAAGAAAAGCCCAGAGTAAATAGAAGGAAGGAAATAGTAAAGATATGAGCAGAACTAAATGACATAGAGACTACAAAAAAAATCAGTGAAACCAAGAGCTGGGTCTTTGAATAGATAAACAAGATTCATTAGCCAGACTCATCAAGAAACAAAGAGAGAGGACCCAAATAAATAAAATCAGAAAGTTGGAAAGTTACCACTGACACCACAGAAATACAAAGGATTGTAAAAAAAAATAAAAAAATACAATAAACAAGTATATGCCAACAAGCTGGACAATGTGGATGAAATGGAAAAACTCCTAGAAAAATACAATATCCCAAAATTGAATCAGGAAGAATGAGAAAACTTGAATAGGCCAAGATAACAAGTGATGAAATTGAAGCAGTAATCAAAACATTCTCAGCAAACAAAAGCCCTAGTTTCAATGGCTTCACAGGGGAATTTTTAAAGAACTAACACCTATACTCCTCAAGCTATTCCAAAAAATCCAAGAGGAAGGAACACCTCCAAGCCCTTTTTACGTGGCCGACATTATCCTAATTCAAAACCAAATAAAGACACTCCAAAAAAAGAGACTTACAGGCCAATATCCCTGATGAACATAGATGCTAAAATCCTCAACAAGATATTAGTAAATCAACCCTGGTGGGTTTGATCAGTGGTTAGAGTGTTGGCCCAAGGACCAAAGGATCGAGGGTTCAATTCTCTGTCAAGAATCCATAGCTGGGTTGAGGGTTTGATTCTGGGCCCTGGTAGGGGGACATGTGGGAGACAACCAAGTGATGTATCACTCACACATTGATGTTTCTCTCTGTGTGTCTCTCTCTTGTCCTTCCTCCATTCTTCCACTCTCTGGAAATCAATGGAAAAGTATCTTCAGATGAGGATTAACAAAAACAAAACAAAATAAAAGAAATAGAGGAAGATACATACAAGTGGAAGCATACGCTATGTTCATGGATTGGGAGAATCTACATCATTAAAATGTCCATAATATCTAAGCAATCTATAGATTTAATGCAATTCTTATTAGAACACCAAAGACATATTTCACAGATCTAGAACAAATATTCCAAAATTTATATGGAACCAAAAAAAGAAATCTAAAAGAGCCTCAGCAATCTTGAGAAAGAAGAATAAAGTTGGAGGGATCACAATACCATCCTATCTAATAAAAGAGAACCATTGTAATTGGCGTATGACCGCTACCCTTCCCATTGGCTAATCAGGGAGATATGCAAATTAACTGCCAGCCAAGATGGCGGCCGGCAGCCAGGCAGCTTGAAACTAACATGAGGCTTGCTTGCTTCAGTAAGGGAGGAAACCAACGTTCCCGCCAGCCGCTGCAGGCCTCTGAGCCTGCAGTTTGAGA
>NW_006296220.1:0-7194 GCF_000327345.1 Myotis davidii
GGTGATATAGTTTCATCTTTTTGCATGTATCTGCCAGTTTTCCCAGCACCATTGGTGAAGAGACCATCTTTACTTCGTTGAATGTTCTTGCCTCCTTTGTCAAATATTAATTGTCTATAATGGTTTGCATCAATTTCTGAGGTCTCTGTTCTGGTAAATTGGTATATATGCTGGTTCTTGTACCAATACCAGGCTGATTTGGTTATAATGGCTTTGTAGTATAGTTTGCTATCCGGTATTGTAATCCCTTCTACTTCGTTCTCCATTCTCAAGATTGCTGAAGTTATTCAGGGTCTTTGGGGTTCCATATAAATTTTCGGAATATTTTTTCTAGCTCTGTGAAGTATGCCATTTGCATTTTAATAAGGATTGCAACTGTAGATTTCTTTGAGTAGTATAGATACTTTAATGATATTAATTCTTACAATCCATGAACATTGTGTACACTTCCATTTATTTGTATCTTCCTCCATTTCTTTTTTCAATGTCCTATAGTTTTCCAAGTATAGGTCCTTTACCTCCTTAGTTAAGTTTATTCCTAGGTATCTCATTTTTAATATTGAAATAGTAAATGTGATTGCTTTTTTAGTTTCTCTCTCTGAGAGTTCATTATTGGTATATAAAAATGCCATGGATTTACGGATGTTGATTTCATATCCTGCTACCTTGCTTAATTCATTTAATAAGATTAGTAGTTTCCCGGTAGAGTCTTTCTATATACAATATCATGTCATCTGAGAATAATAACAGTTTTACTTCCTGTGGGGTGCAGTTACGGTGTTTTGGCCAGGTTTGAGTGAGGTTGAAACTCACGAGAATGCTGTAAACAACTTGATCACGCCCCTACTTTGCCTCGTCGCATCTGCTATAAAATAAAGACACGACTTGTGGGTGCTGTTGTTGTCTCCTCATCAGGGAGGCAGTGTCCCACTGAGAACCAGCTATTATTCTCTTGTCTGTCTTTCCTTAATCCTTTCGCCCCCCATCCCCCGTCCTGACTCGGGATCACCCTTGGTCTTGCTGGCATGGCACAACTTCCTACTTTCCAATTTGGATACTTTTTATCTCTTCTTGTCTGATTAGTGTGGCTAGGACTTCTAGTACTATGTTGAATAAGAGTGGTGAAAGTAGACATCCTTGTCTTGTTCCTGTTCTTAAGTGAAACACTTTTAGTTTTTGTCCATTGAGTATTATGTTGGCTGTAGGTTTGTCATATATGGCCTTTATTATGTTCAGATATGATCCCTATAGTCCCACTTTACTAAGAGTTTTTATCAAAAAAAGGGTGCTGGATTTTGTCTAATGCTTTTTCTGCATGTATTGATATGATCATGTGGCTTTTATCTTTCAATTTGTTTACGTGATGTATCACATTTATAGATTTGTGAATATTGTACCAGCTTTGCATCCCTGGAATAAATCCCATCTGATCATGATGTATGTTCTTTTGAATATGTTGCTGGATCTAGTTTGCTAATATTTTGCTAAGGATTTTAGTATATGTGTTCATCAGGGATATTGGCTTGTAATTTTCTTTGTAGTGTCTATCTCATTTTGGAATTTGGATAATAATGGCTTCATAAAAAGAGCTCATAAGTGTTCCTTCCTCTTGAATTTTTTGGAATAATTTGAGGAGGATACATGTTCATTTTTCTTTGAATGTTTGGTAAAATTCACCTGTAAATCGATCCGGGTTTGCTGTAAGTTAAAATTACAGTTTCAATTGTTACTGGCCTACTCAGGCTTTATGATTCTTCCTGATTGCGTTCTGGAAGATTGTGTGTTTCTAGGAATTTGTGCATTTCATCAAGTTTGTCCACTTTGTTGGCATATAGTTGTTCATAGTATTTGCTTACAATCCTTTGTATTTCTAAGGTGTCCATTATTATGTCACCTCTTTAATTTGTGATTTTATTTATTTAGATCCTCTCTCTTTGTTTCTTGTTGAGTCTGACTAAGGGTTCATCAATCTTGTTTATCTTTTCAAAAAAAAAAACTCTTGGATTCATTGATCTTTTTTACTGTTTTTATTTGTCCCTATGTAATTTCATTTCATTCTGATATTTATTATTTCCTTCCTTCTAGCTGCTGTGGGCTTTTCTTGCTTTTCTCTTCCTAATTCATTTATTTATAGGGTTAGATAGTTGATTTGTCCATTTTTTGTTTCTTGAGGTATGCCTCTAGTGCTATGAACATCCCTCTCAGGACTGCTTTCCTAGTGTCCCATAGTTTTAGGGTGGTTGTATGTTCATTTTCATTTGTTTCCCAGAAGTTTTTTATTTTCTTATTTAATTTCATTGGTAACCCATTTATTTTTTAAAGACATACTATTTAGCTTCAATGTAATTGAGTGCTATTGAGTTTTTTTTTATTGTAGTTTATTTCTGTCTTCATGTCCCTGTGATCCGAGAAGATGCTTGGTATTATATAAATCTTCTTAAATTTATATACTTGTTTTGTGCCCTAACATGTGGTCTATCTTTCAGAATTCCCCATGTGTGCTTGAGAAGAAAGCATATTCGGTTGCTTTGGGGTGCAATGTTCTATAAATATCAGTTAGATCAATCTGATCTAGTGTGTCATTTATGGCCTCTGTTTCTCTTTGATTTTTTGTCTGGAAGATCTATCCAGTGATATCAGTGAAGTGTTAAAGTCCCCCACTATGACTGTACTGTTGTCAGTATCTCCTTTAAAGTCCACTAAGAGTTCTTTAATGAAATTGGGTGCTCCTATATTGGGTGCATATGTGTTTATAAAGTCTATATTTTCTTTTTGAAACATTCCCTTTAGTATTATGAAGTGGCCGTCTTTTTCTCTTTTTATGGCCTTTGTTTTGAAGTCTATTTTATCTGATTTGAGTATTGCTACTCCACCTTTTTTTCCTTTCCATTTGCATAGAATATATTTTTCCATCCCTCCACTCTCAGTCTGTGTACATCTTTTGTTCTGTGGAGGGTCTCTTGTAGACAACATATATTTGGGTCATATTTTCTTATCCATACAACCACCCAGTTTCTTTTGACTAGAACATTTAATAAATTTATATTTAAGGTGATTATTGATAAGTATTTATTTATCACCATCCAAAAGGCAGCAGTCTCGTGAGTGGCCCACCCGCACCCTAGAAACATAAGCTGCTTGAGCTGCCAGCTCCTGTTTGAAGAGCAGCAGCCATGCACAGCCCATTCCGGTCTGAAGAGCAGCAGTTGCGTGACTGTCCTGCCCCCATCCAAGGAGCAGCAGCCTCACATGCAGCCCATCTCTGCCTGAGGACCAGCAGCCATGTGAGCTGCTCATCCATGTCCAAGGAGAAGCAGTCCCAAGAGCAACATGCCACCGGCTGAGGAGCAGCAGCCTCGCACCCAGCCCACCCCCTTCTGAGGAGCTGATGCTGCCTGAAGAGCAGCCCCTACATGCCTCGACACCTAGATCTTTTGGTGAGAGCAAAACTTGGGAGAGAAAGAAAAGCCTAAAGGACAGAATAGGAGAAATACCATTAAAGGAGCTAAGTGAAATGGAGGCGTGCAATATGTTAGAAAAAGAATTCAGAATAAGGGTCAAACAGTTCATAAACAAGATGAATGAAAAAATCATCAACTTATGTAAGAATCAAGAACAAATATTGATATGGTTGCAATAAAAAACATCATGGAAAGTTTCAACAGTAGACTAGGAGAAGCGGAAGACTGAATTGGTGAGTTAGAACACAGGGAAGCAAAAACAAACCCAACTGAACTGCAATTGGAGAAAAAAATTAAAATACAGGAGGAGAGCCTAAGGGAGCTTTGGGACAACATGAAATGAAGCAACATATGAATAATCGGGGTGCCAGGACGACATGAAGAGGAACAAGTGTTAGAAAACCTATTTAAAGAAATAATGTCAGAAAACTTCCCTGATGTGGGGAAGAAAAAAAATCACATAAGCACTGAGAGTCTCAAACAAGAGGAACCCAAAGAGACCCACACCAAGACACATCATAATTACAATGGCAAACATCCAAGACAAAGAGAGAATCTTAAAGGTTGCAAAAGAGAGACAGAAAGTTACATACAAGGGATCTCCCATTAGATTATCAAATTATTTCTCAACAGAAACACATCAGGCCAGAGAAGAATGGAAGGAAATTTACAAAGTGATGCAAAGCAAGGGACTGATTCCAAGAATAATCTATCTAGCAAGGCTATCATTCAAAATTGAAGTAGAAATAAAGAGCTTCATAGACAAAAAAAAGTTTAAAGAAGTTTATCACTATCAAGCTAGCAATGCAAGAAATGCTAAAGCGGCTGGCATAAAAAGAAGAAATAAAAAGGGAAGAAGAAACACAGGCACAAAAAATGAAAATGGCTATAAACAAGTACCTATCAATAATAACTTTAAACATAAACAGACTAAATGCTCCAATCAGACAAAGAGAGAATCTTAAAGGTTGCAAAAGAGAGACAGAAAGTTACATACAAGGGATCTCCCATTAGATTATCAAATTATTTCTCAACAGAAACACATCAGGCCAGAGAAGAATGGAAGGAAATTTACAAAGTGATGCAAAGCAAGGGACTGATTCCAAGAATAATCTATCTAGCAAGGCTATCATTCAAAATTGAAGTAGAAATAAAGAGCTTCATAGACAAAAAAAAGATTAAAGAAGTTTATCAATATCAAGCTAGCAATGCAAGAAATGCTAAAGCGGCTGGCATAAAAAGAAGAAATAAAAAGGGAAGAAGAAACACAGGCACAAAAAATGAAAATGGCTATAAACAAGTACCTATCAATAATAACTTTAAACATAAACAGACTAAATGCTCCAATCAAGAGACATTGAGTGGCAGAATGGATAAAAAATAATGACCAATATATACGCTATCTACAAGAGACCCACCTCAGAACAAGGAACCCACACACTGAAAGTGAAGGAAAAATATCGTCCAGGAAAATGGAAGTGAAAAATAACCTGGGGTAGCTATACTTACATTGGACAAAATAGACCTCAAAGTGAAGGCCATAATATGAGATAAGGAAGGTCACTTCATAAAACTAAAGGGATCCATGCAACAAAAGGATATAACCCTGGTAAACATATATGCACCCAATGCAGGAGCACCCAAATACATTTTAAAAAAGCACACAAAACTCCTGGAAGATATCAGGGGAGAGATCGACAACAATACAATCACAGTATGGGACTTTAGTACCCCACTGATATCACTGGATAAATACACTAGACAAAAAATCAGCAAATAAACAGCAATACTAAATGACTCACTAGATCAGGTGGAGTTAGTTGTCATCTTCATAACATTTCACCCCAAAACCACGTAATATACATTTTTCTCAAGTGCACATGGGACATTTTCAATCATAGAACACATATTGGGTCACAGGCAAAGTCTCTCCATATTCAAGAAGATTTTAATCATACCACATCTTCTCAGACCACAATGGCATATTAAAAATAAACTACAATAAAAACAATAAAAAATTCAAACACTTAGAAGCTGAATAGCATGCTATTAAAAAATGATTGGGTTACCAAAGACATCAAAGAAGAAATAAAAAAAACATTCTGGAAATGAATGACAATGAAAACAAAACAATCTAAAATCTATTGGACACAGTGAAACCAATCCTGAGAAGGAAGTTTATAGCTCTACAGGCCTACCTCAAAAACAAAACAAAACAAAACAAGAAAAAATGGTAATAAAGCATCTAACTCTACAATTTAAAGAAATAGAAAGAGAGCAACAAGAAAAGCCCAGAGTGGCAGAATGAAGGATATCATAAAGATCGGAGCAGAAATATATGAGATAGAGACAAACAAAAAACCCCACAAAGGATCAATTAAACCAAGAGCTGATTCTTTGAAAGGATATACAAGATTGATGAAACTCTAGCCAGGCTCACCACGAAGCAAAGAGAGAGGACCTAAATAAACAAAATCAGTAATGAAAGAGGCAAAATAACAACAGACCTCACAGTAATAAAAAGGATTGTTAAAAAATACTATGAACAACTTTTTCCAACAAACTAGACAACCTAGAGTAAATGGACATATTCCTAGAAAAATACAAACTCCCAAATCTCAATCAGGAAGAATCTAAAAATCTCAATAGGAAGATAACTATTAAGGAAATTGTTGCAGTCATCACAAAGCTTCCAGCAAACAAAAGCCCGTGGCCAGGAGGCTTAACAGGGGAGTTTTACCAAACATACAGAGCAGAACTAAAATCTATCCTCTTCAGACTATTCCAAAAAATTCAAGAGGAAAAACCACTTCCAAGCTTATTCTATGAAGCCAGCATTACTCTAATCCCAAAACCAGGTAAAAACAACACAATGAAAGAGAATTACAGGCCAATATCCCTCATGAACATATATGGCAAAATACTCTACAAAATTCTAGCAAATTGGATCCAGTATTACATCAGAAAGATCATATACCATGACCAAATAGAATTAATCCTGGGGATGCAAGGATGGTACAATATCTGCAAATCAATAAATGCAATACAGCACATAAACAAATTTAGAGGTAAAAGTCACATAGTCATATCAATTGTTGCAGATACAACATTTAACAAAATTCAACACCTTTTTTTGATTAAAACCCTCAGCAAAATGGGAATAGAGGGATCATACCTCAACATAATAAACGCCTTATATGACAAACCTACAGCCAACATCATACACAATGGGCAAAAACTATAACAACATACACAATGGGCAAAAACTAAAACCATTTCACCTAAGGATAGGAATGAGACAGGGATGCCCACTTTCAACATGCCTGTTTGACATAGTACTGGAAGTGCTAGCTAAAGCGATTAGACAAGAAGAAATAAAAGATATCCAAAATGAAAAAAAGATGTAAAACTGTCATTATACCCAAATGAGATGACACTGTACATAGAAACCCCCAAAGAATCCATCAAAAAATTATTCGACTTAATAAATGATTCAGCAATGTAGCAAGATACAAAATTGATGCCAAGAAATCTATAGCATTTTTATACACCAATAGTGTACTTCCAGAGAGATTAAAAAAAAATCCCATTTACCATCGCACTACAAAAATTAAGATACCTAGGAATAAATTTAACTAAGGATGTAAAAGACCTATACTCAGAAAACTACAGGACACTGAAAAAAGAGACAGAGGAAGATATAAACAAATGGACGAACATACTGTGTTCATGG
>NW_006296220.1:7374-9339 GCF_000327345.1 Myotis davidii
TTGAGACCCACTGGTCAATAGAGGATCCAGAAATTGACCCAAGCCATTATACTCAATTAATATTTGACAAAGGAGGCAAGAACATACAATGGAGTCTAGACAGTCTCTTCAATAAATGCTGTTGGGAAAATTGGACAGATACATGCAAGAAAATGAAACTAGACCAATAACTTACACCATACAGAAAAATAAACTCAAAATGGATAAAAGACTTAAATGTTAGATGGAAAATCATAAAAATATTAGAGGAATCCACAGGCAGCAAAATCTCAGACATATGTTGAAGCAATATCTTCGCTGATACAGCTCCTTGGGCAATGGAAACTAAAGAGAAAATAAATAAATAGGCTAACATCAAAATAAAAATTTAAAAAAAGAGAGACTCGCAAGATCATGGAGCAGCATGTAATGTCATTACATGTCATGAATATAATATCAGTTCATGAATACCATGTCAAAAGTGTTTAATCTTTTGGTTCCATGTCATGTAGCTTTTATATTTGAGGTCTTTCTGAATTCAACTGGGGTGCTAATTCAGAAAAATAGTCATTATGACTGTGTTGATGGGCAACTACCTCAGCTAACATAATCATGTGGAATTTTATAAGTCTCCTTAAGACAGCAAAATAAACAAAATAGTTGTTTCAGGGTCCCTTTCATTCTGTCTCAATAGAGTTAGCTTTAAAACTGGGCCTACAGGAAGAAAAAAGATGGCAGCTGGCAGGACAGAGGTGAAGAATAGGAAGTGAGTAAGTGAGGGGATGAAAGGAGAGGAAGTGGATGTGTTTGTTATGTGTATGAGTGAGGGACAGTTAAATCCGGCAGGAGCAGCAGAAGCTGGCAGACCAGGCCCTCTGGGGCAGGGAGAGACTACCACCCCTGCGGACACTTTCCGGTCTGCTGGACTTGGGCACGGAGACCACACCATCTTAAAGGGGAGAGCAGCCTCTTCTAGGAACTCATCAGCACCACCACCCAGACAGGCCTGGGATACTGCCCACCTGAGACCCTGAAGCCACTCCAGCCAAAATCCTGCAGCCTCACCCACAGAATCACAGACTCTGGGATCTCCACCGCCAAAGGAGCACCATGCCAGCCCTTAGCAGTAAGTGCAGCCTCCCCCTCCCCAGCGGCAGACCTCCACTTTAGCCAGCAGACCTTCACATTAGTGTGCTGCATTCAAGTGTCTCCAGCATCTCTAGCACGCAGGTCTCAAAGGCACACCACTCCATAGACTTTTCTTAGAAGTCACTGTGAGCCTCAGCTGGGTGTGATTTTTTTACAGACACAGGCGCACTGCCCCCCAGTAGAAATTCTGAATTCCTTCTGCCTGAATAACTGCCCACAAACACCCAGCTGCGCAATTTCAGCAGCAGGGCCCCTCAGCACCAGGGCCCCTCAGAGTGCCTTAAAGCTCAGTGCCAGTGAACTGCACTGACACAGTTGTTCACTGCCACTGAGCCCATCTATCCACAGGGCACTTTGGGAATCCACAGTGAGCCTCTGCTGGGTATGATCTTGGACTAATAGGGACGCACTCCCCTTAGCAGTAGAAATTCTGAATTCATCCATAGTGGATACCGACCCAAAGACACCTGGATTAAGCATGCCAGGGCCCTTCAGAGTGCTTCAGTGCACCTGAACTAGCACACTAGTGCAGGTGCTTCTGTGTACCACCACTGGGAACGCGCGCCTATCCACCACAGGTGCATCAGCAAAAGCTGAGTTTCCCCACCGAACAATGGCAGACCTCTGGACACTACAGTTGCATGCTTTTCCAGTGTGCAGGTCTCCCAAGACCACCGCTCCACAGGCTGGGGCCCTGCTGCGAGCCCTGCTGGTCACACACTTAAACAAACAATGGTGCACTGCTGGGCTGTAGAAACGCTGAATTCCCTCTTCTAGGATACCTGCCCACAAACACAGCAATCCAGTGGCTTCAGTGCCACGGCCCTTCAGAGTGTG
>NW_006296220.1:9725-11835 GCF_000327345.1 Myotis davidii
TGCTGCGAGCTGCTGGTCACACACTTAAACAAACAATGGTGCACTGCTGGGCTGTAGAAACGCTGAATTCCCTCTTCTAGGATACCTGCCCACAAACACAGCAATCCAGTGGCTTCAGTGCCAGGGCCCTTCAGAGTGTGTCAGTACACTCTACTGGCAAATACACCACAGGTGCTGGGTTAGCTGCCCCTGGGATAGCGTTTATCCAACCAAGGAAGCAGCAGCAAAAGCTGAGTCTGACCACCCCACAACTACAGAACTGTGGACACCACAGTCACCCTTTGCCAGAACGCAGGCTTCCTGAGCCCCCCACCCCAATAGACAGTTCTTGGGTGCCACTGTGGATCCCTGCAGAGCATGTGTGATTTCAAACAAGAGCATAAGACAGCACAAATGGGAACACCCCCTCCATGGCGGCTGACTTCTAGCCACCTCAGTTGTGCCTTTCCAGCTCACAGGCCTACATCAAAAGAACCCAAATAGCTCAAGTAGGGAGCTACACTAGACTACCAAATCCAGGAGATCTGAGAGGTCACACCAGTAGCACCATACCCTAAAGAAACTGGGTAGCAAAGCAATCGGAGCTACAATTAAAACATTACAACAAAACATGGAAAGACAAAAAAGCAATCCACAAAGGAAAGAAAAAGAGAAATCACCAGAAAGGGTGTTAAATGAAAAAGAGGCTACTAACTTATCAGAGAAAGAATTCAGAGTAATGGTTATAAGGATGCTCAAACAGCTGGATGACAAATACACACAACTCAATGAGAATTATAATGAGCTGAATGAGAATGTCACCAACATGAAAAGGAACCAAGAGGAAATGAATAACGACATAGCTGCAGTTAAAAGAACACAATGGAAGACTTAAACAGCAAACTAGAAGAGGCTGAGGACCACATCAGCGAATTAGAAGACAAGGTAGGAAAAAACATACAAACATAGGAGCAACTGGAAAAAAAACTTTAAAAGCAAGAGGAGAACTTAAGGGAGCTTTGGGACAATTCAAAATGAAACAACATTTGCTTAATAGGGGTACGAGAAGGAGAGGAGGAGAAGCAAGGAATAGAAAACCTGTTTGAAGAAATAATGACAGAAAACTTCCCTGATACTGGCAAGAAAAAACTACACAAGTCCAAGAAGCACATAGAGTGCCAAACAAGATGAACCCAAAAGACCAACACCCAGACACATCATAATTAAACTGGCAAACACCAATGACAAAGTAAGAATCTTAAAGGCTGCCAGAGAGAGACAGAAAGTTACCTACAAGGGATCTTCTATTAGAATATCAGCTGGCTTCTCAACAGAAACACACCAGGCAAGAACGGAATGGAATGAAATATACAAAGTGATGCAAAGCAAGGGAATGAATCCAAGAATACTATACCCAGCAAGGCTATCATTCAAAATTGAAGGTGGAATCAGGAGCTTCACAGGCAAAAAAGGGCTAAGAGAATTTATTACCACTGAGCCAGCAATACAAGAAATGCTAAAGGGACTGTTGTAAAAAGAAGAAACAGGAAGACAAGAAGAAACACAAATATTAAGAATAAATATAACCACAACCAAGTACTTTTCAATAATAACATTAAATGTAAATAGTTTAAATGCTGCAATCAAAAGATACAGTGTAGCTGAATGGATAAGAGAACATGACCCATATATTTGCTGTCTGCAAGACCCACCTCAGAACAAAGGATTCACACAAACTGAGAGTGAATGGATGGAGAAAATTTTTTCAGGGAAATGGAAATGAGAAAAAATCTGGGGTTGCGATACTTACATTTGACAAAATAGACCTCAAAGTAAAGGCCATAACAAGAGATAAGGAAGGCCACTACATAATATTAAAGGGAACAATTCAGCAATTCCACAAGATATAACTCTGGTAAACATATATGCACACAATGCAGGAGCACTCAAATACATAAAAAAACTCCTGGAAGATATCAGGGGAGAGATCGACAACAATACAATCATAGTAGGGGACTTTAATACACCACTGACATCACTGGATAAATCTTCTAGACAAACAATCAGCAAAGAAACAGCAATCCTAAATGACTCACTAGATCAGATGGACTTAATTGACATCTTCAGAACC
>NW_006296220.1:13351-20428 GCF_000327345.1 Myotis davidii
ATGGCCCCTGTGCACGGATGACACGCAAATTTGTGAAGCAGTCCATATACATTGATCAGATGCTCAGAGGGAAGGTAGGGGAGGGTGGGGGTGAAGGGGAGAGATCAACCAAAGGACTTGTATGCATGCATATACGCATAAGTGATGGATGTGGACAACAGGGGGTGAGGGAGAAGGCAGGATTGGGGGGATGAGAGGACATTGGTGAGATAAGGACACATTTGTAATATCTTATTCAAAAAAATAAAAAATAAAATAAAACTGGACCTACAGCAACCACCTTTTTAGAATCAGAAGGGGTTGGAGAAAATCCAAATGGATTTATAGCCATTGTAACAGCTATCTTCCCTCCATCAGTCCTTGCTCTAATCTTTTTAGTGCCCCAGCAATAAAATCTCTGCTTTTACCCAATACAAGGTAAATGACAATAAAGGTTGTGCTTCCAACTGATTAAAGAATGAGTCATGTTCTGACTCATTTCATCTCTTAGAGGTCAGGGTGGAAATTTCAATTTTATGGCCTATTAAACATGGAGACAGCCCAGTGGCCCTGTGTCATTCTCTCACAACAAAGGGCATTTACTGCCAATAAAATATCATTCACGCTTCCTTTTCAAAACCTAATCCATGAATAGCAAACAAGAGACTACCAATACTGAATAATTAAGTCTCTGAGATCACACAGATTAGTATTAGAAAAGTAATGGTCTCTGTTTTCAGTTTTTAAAATGATGAGGGATTTCTTAAAATTCTTTATTGTTTTAAGTATTACATGACAACCTTTTCCCCCTATTGGCCTTTCCCCAGCCACTCCCACCCCTCAGCACATTCTCTCATACCCCTACTGTCTTTGTCCACTGGTCATGCTTATGTGCAAGTATGCAAGTTCTTTGGTTGATTTCTTACTCCAACCCCCTCCCAAGATTCCCTGCCTTCCTTCTGAGGCTTGATGGTCTGATCGATGCTTCTATGTCTCTGGATCTATTTTTCATCATCACTTTATGTTGTTTGTTATATTCCACAAATCAGTGAGATCATATGATATTTATCTTTCTCTGACTAGTTTATTTTGCTTGGCATAATGCTCTCCATGTCCATCCATCCTGTTGTGAATGGTAAGAGTTCTCTGTTTTTCACAGCAGCATAGTATTCCATTGTGTAGGTGTACCACCATATTTTAATCCACACATCTGCTGATGGACACTTAGGCTGTTTACAAATTTTAGCTATTGTATATTGTGCTGCTATGAACATAGAAGTGCATATATCCTTTCTGATTGGTGTTTCTGTTTTCTTGGGATATATTCCTAGAAGTGGGATCACTGGGTCAAATGGGAGTTCCATTTCTAATTTTTTTAAAGAAATTCCATACTGTTCCCCACAGTGGCTGAACCAATCTGCATTCCCATCAGCAGTGCATGAGGGTTCCTTTTTCTCCAAATCCTCACCAGTACTGGCCATTTCTTGCTTTATTGATAACAGCCATTCTGACAGGTGTGAGATGGTACCTCATTGTTGTTTTGATTTGCATCTCTAGGATTATTAGTGCTTTTGAGCATGGTTTCTTGTCTCTTAGACTTCTGTATGTGCACTTTAGAAAAGTGTCTATTAAGGTCCTTTACCCATTTTTTTATTGGAATGTGTATCTTCCTTTTGTTAAGTTGTATGAATTCCCTATACATTTTGGAGGTTAAGCCCTATTGAATATAACATTGGCAAATATGTTCTCCCATGCATTGGGCTTCCTTGTTGTTTTGTTGATGGTTTCTTTTGCTGTGCAGAAGCTTTTTATTATAATATAGTCCCATTTGTTTATTTTCTCTTTAGTGTCCATTGTTCTAGGAGCTATATCGGTAAAGATATTGCTACAACATATATCTGCCATTTTGCTGCCTATGGATTCCTCTAAGAGTTTTATGGCTTCCTGTCTTACATTTAAGTCCTTTATCCATTTTGAGTTTGTTTTTGTGTATAGTGTAAGATGGTGGTTTAGTTTAATTTTTTTGGATGTATCTATCCAATTTTCCCAACACCATTTATTGAAGAGACTGTCTTTACTCCATTGTATGCTCTTGCCTCCTTTGTCTAATATTAATTGAGCATAATGGCTTGGGTCTATTTCTGGTTTCTCTGTTCTGTTCCATTGGTCTGTATGTCTGTTCTTGTGCCAGTAAAATGCTGTTTTGAGAACAGTGTCTTTGTAATATAGCTTTATATCTGGTATTGTGATCCCTCCAACATTGTTCTTCTTTCTCAGGATTACTGTGCTTATTCAGGATTACTGTGCTTTTTTATTTCATATGAGTTTTTGAAGAATATGTTCTAGGTCTGTGAAATATGCCATTCATATTTTAATGGAGAATTGCTTTTGATAGTAAGGAAATTTAAAGGTGTTGATTCTACCAATCCATGAACACAGTATAGTCTTCCATTAATTTATGTCTTTCTCTATCTCTTTTTCCAACATCCTATAGTTTTCTGATTACAGGTCTTTTATTCCTTAGTTAAGTTTATTCTTATAATATATTCAATTTTTTTGGTGCACTGGTAAATGGGATTGTTTTTTTGTTTTGTTTTTTTAGTTTCTCTTTCTGTGAGTTCATACAGATGTATAAAAAAGCCATCAATTTTTGACTATTAATTTTGTATTCTGCTACATTGCTGAATTTAATTATTAAGTCTAGTAGTTTTATTCTTTTAAAATATATTTTATTGATTTTATACAGAGAGGAAGGGAGAGGGATAGAGAGTTAGAAACATCAGTGAGAGAGAAACATCGATCAGCTGCCTCCTGCACACCTCCTACTGGGGATGTGCCCACAACCAAGGTACATGCCCTTGACTGGAAATGAACTTGGAACCCTTCAGTCCGCAGGGTGACACTCTATCCACTGTGCCAAACCGGTTAGAGCAAGTAGTTTTACTTTTTATCAAGTCTTTAGGGTTTTCTATGTACAATATCATGTCATCTATAAATAATGACAGTTTTACCTTTTCTTTTCCAATTTGGATGCCTTTTATTTCTTCTTGTATGATCATTACGGCTAGCACTTCCAGTACTATGTCAAACAGGAGTGGTGAAAGTGGGCATCCCTGTCTTGTTCCTGTTATAATGGGAAAATGGTTTTAGTTTTTGCTCATCGAGTATGATGTTGGCTGTAGGTTTGTCATATAAGGCTATTATTATGCTGAGGTATGATCCTTCTGTTCTTACTTTGCAGATAGTTTTTATCAAGAAAGGGTGTTGTTTTGTCAAATGCTTGTTTTGCATCAATTGATATGATTGTGTGATTTTGTCTGTCATATTGTTTATGTGATGTATCACGTTTACTGATTTGTGCATATTGTACCATCCTGCATCCCCAGGATAATTCCCACTTGGTCTTGGTGTATGATCTTTTGAATCAATGCTAGATCTGATTTGCTAGAATTTTGTTGAGGAGTTTATCATTTATGTTCATCAAGGATATTCACTTTCTTTGTAGTGTCTTTATCTGGTTTGGGGATTATAGTGATGTTGGCTTCATAGAAAGATCTTGGAAGTATTCCTTACGCTTGAATTTTTTGAATAGTCTGAGGAGGATAGGTTTTAGTTCTTCTTTTTATATTTGCTAGAACTCACCTGTGAAGTATTCGCCCCAGGGCTTTTGATTTCTGGAAGTTTTTTTGAATACTGCTTCAATTTCCATCACAGTTATCAGCCTACTAAGATTTTTAGATTCATCCTGTTTGAGTTTTGGAAGCTTGTAGTTTTCTAGAAATATATCCATTTCACCTAGGTTGTCCAGTTTGTTGGAATAGAGTTATTCATAATATTTTTTTTATAATCCTTTCTATTTCTGTTGGGTCAGCTGTTATTTCACCTATTTCATTTCTGATTTTGTTCTTTGGGGTCCTCTCTCTTTGTTTCTTGCTGTGCCTGACAATAGGTTCACCAATCTTCTTTATCCTTTCAAAGAACCAGCTCTTGGTTTTATTTATCTTTTGTGGGGTTTTTTTTTTGGTGTGTGTGTGTGTGCGTGTGTGTTTTGTTTCTTTTTTTCCCCTCTATGTCATTTATTTCCAATCTGATCTTTATTATTTCCTTCCTTTTGCTTACTTTGGGCTTTTCTTCTTGCTCTCTTTCTAATTCTTTAAGATGTCGGGTTAGATAATTTATTAAAATTTTTTCTTGTTTATGTGTGCGTGCGTGTGTGTGTGTGTGTGTGTGTGTGTGTGTGTGTTTAGGTAACCCTGTAATGCTGTGAACTTCCCTCTCAGGACTGCTTTCATTGGGTCCCATAGATTTTGGATTGTTGTGTTTTCATTGTTATTTGTTTCCAGGATGTTTTTAAATTTCTTTTTTTATCTATTTGGTAGCCCAATAATTATTTATTATCATGCTATTTGGCCGCCTAGTGTTTGATTCATTTTGATTGTTTTTATTGTAGTTGATTTCTAATTATATACCATTGTGATCTGAGAAAATGCTTGATATGATTTCAATCTTCCTAAATTTGTAGAGACTTAGCCTGTGTCCCAATGTGTGATTTATCTTTGAAAATGTCCTGTGTGCGCCTGAGAAGAATGTATATTCTGTAGCTTTGGGGTAAAATGTTCTGAAGATGTTAATTAATTTCATCTGATCTAGTGAGTCATTTAGGATTGCTGTTTTTTTTTGTTGTTGTTGTTGTTGATCTTTTGTCTAGAAGTTATATCCAGTGATGTCAATGGGGTATTAAAGTTCCCTATTCTGATTGTATTGCTGTCAATCTCACCCTTGATATCTTCCAGAAGTTTTATTTTGTTTTTTTTTTGTTTGTTTGTTTTTATGTATTTGGGTGCTCCTGCATTGGGTGCATATATGTTTACCAGAGTTATATCCTCCTGTTGTAGTGATTCCTTTAGTATTTGGAAGTGTCCTTCCTTATATCTTATGGCTTTCACATTGAGGTCTATTTTGTTAGATATGAGTATTGCTACACCAGCTTTTTTTGCATTTTTCTTTGCCTGAATTTTTTTTCCATCCTTTCACTTCCAGTCTGTGTGAATCCTTTGTCCTGAGTTTGGTCTCTTGTAGACAGCATATATATGGTCATGTTTTCTTATCCATTCAGCCACCCAATGTCTTTTGATTGGAGCATTTAATCTATTTATAAGTTATTATGAATAAGTGATTGTTTGTAGTCATTTTTACTCTTTATACTGTGTTTCTTCTTCCGTTTCTATTTCTTCTGTTTAGCATTTCTTGCATTGCTGGCTGGGTAGTAATACACTTCCTTAACTTTTTTTTTTTTTTTTTTTTTTTTGTCTGTGAAGATCCTGATTTCTCCTTTAATTTTGAATGATAGCCCTTGCTGGATATAATATTCTTGGATTCAGTTTCTTGATTTGCCTCTCTTTGTATATTTCATTACATTCCCTTCTGGCCTGATGTGTTTCTATTGAAAAATCATTTGATAATCTAATAAGAGATCCCTCATAAGTAACTCTGTCTCTCTCTTGCAGCCCTTATCCCATTGTATGCCATAAGCATCTGCAGACGCAACCAGCGGACCTTCCCCACATGCCATGCTCATCTATAAAAAATGTTTTCCCTAACTTGCAGGGAAACTAACTAAATCATTTTTAATGATAATTTTCAGCTGAAAATATTCAAGAACACCCGAATTGTAATATATTTATTTTTATAATATTCATTGCAAATTGATTTTTTAAATTAAATTCAAAAGATCATGGTGTGTGGGCATGGCTTCTGTTTTTGACACATGACAGTTAACTGATTAAAATTCTCTTTGTTGTTAATGTTTGCCATTGTAATTATGACATTTCTTGGTGTGGGTCTGTTTGGGTTCATCTTGTTTGCGACTCTGTACTTTTTTCTTCCTCAAATCAGGGAAGTTTTCTGTAATTATTTCCTCAAATAGATTTTCTAATCCTTGCCCCTTTTCTTGTCTCCCTGGAACCCCTATTATATGGATGTTGCTTCATTTCATGTTGTCCTTTATGCTCTGCTCCTGCTTTTTAATTTTTTTCTCCAATTGCTGTTCAGATTGGGTGTTTTATTCTATCCTATTTTCTAACTTGCTGATTTGGTCCTCACCTTCTTCTAGTCCAGTAGCTGCCAACTGATGGTCCGTGGACCTGTGGTCCATGAGGTCCGAAAGGTTGGTGACCACTCTTCTAGTCTACTGTTGAAACATTCCATTGTGTTCTTTATTGTAGCTGTATCATTCTTCATTTCCTATTGATTTTTACATATGTTGTTGATATCCTCATCCCTCTGGTTTAGGAACAGTCTGACCCTTACTCTGAATTCTTTCTCTGACATACTGTTTGTCTCCTTTTCATTTAGTTTCTTTTCTGGCAATTCTTCCTTTTCTTTCCTTTGGGGGTTATTTCTTTGTCTCCCCATTTTGCTGTCTATTTCTTGCTCTGGGATCCCTGCTTGCTTTGGACTCCCTGGGAAGTTGAAGCCCCTAGTGGTTCAATGACCTGAGACTCTCTAGCCTGGAGGTTGGGTCTGACTTGATTTTCACACCTTTATTGTCTCTGCACTGAATTGTAACCCCTTCTCCCATGGTTCTGGTCCCTCAGTTGACCACTTCATATTCTCCGGGTCAGCAGGGCCTTGTGTACAGTTCTTCTGGTGTGAAACTCCCTGTGAGGGCTCAGAGCTCTCTGGCATTCAATTAACTGTGTGGCCCTGGCACCCAAGGCAGGATGGAGTCCTAGCACCCTCTGGCAGTGCACATGCAGTGTGGTCCTGTGATCTGTGGCTGGGCACACCAGGTCACACTAGTAGCTCTCCCTTGGGCTGAAGATAGGGCCTGCACTGGGTGACAGCTCTGTCTGTTTCAGGGCAGAGCCTGCACCAGCTCAAAAGTTCTGTATGTGCTGGGGGGGCAGAGCCCACACCAGTCTTCAGCTCTGTACTTGGACAGGGGATTGGGCAGGAGTGGTGTATACCTGGTTTGCACTTACAACACAGGGACTTGTAGTGTGGGATCTTGGGGTTACGGGTTTGTGCCGGGGTCCAGCCCCAGCGGTCCAGGGGTTCCCAAAGGTGTGGATGGAGACGGCGAAGAATGAAGGACAC